>NC_133769.1:149151206-149174383 GCF_003597395.2 Chelonoidis abingdonii | reverse complement strand
TGAGAGGAGTGGGGGAGGGGTTGGGGTGCCTGCTGCCCTCCCGGCGACCAGCAGAGCCCCTCCCAGCTTGCCGCCCCAGCATGCGCTTGGGGTGCTGGTGCCTGGAGCCGCCCCTGCTTCCAGCGCGCGCGCACACACCCGTACCCGCCCCACCCCAGGTCTCCTCAGCCCAGAGGTGAGCCCACCAGCTGCGTGGGGAACCACAACCCCCGAAATTACCCTGGGACCAGCACGATCTGCCTCCGCCCTCCCCTGCTCCACATGTATTTGGAGTGAGTCAGTTTCCCTGTCCCAACATATGTCTCTTCTCCTCCCCAGTTCCCTCCAAACCGCCCCATTTCCGCTGCACCCCGGGCTGGGTCACTGCCAACCCCCCTCCTGCCCCCAATATCTCCCTGCCCCTACAGGTCTATCTGGCTGGATCCCTCCCTCACTCCCCCCTCATTTCCTGCCTCTGGGGGGTCTATGGAGATGGGTGTCTCCTCTGCCATCCCCCCTCCCACCGCACCCCCCCATAGCCCGCTGCCTCTAGGGGTCTATGAGGCTGGGTCTCTCCTCCCTCCATCCCCTCCCCTGCCCCCAAAATCCCTCGGGCTCTGTGAGGCTGGGTCTCTCTCCCTGCCCGTGTGCTCTCCCCCTGCACAGCATGTCCTGGGAGTGACTCAGATTCCCTTCAACAACATTTCACAACCCCCACCGCCCATGTCTCTTCTCTCCCCCAGCTCCCTCCACCACCCCATTTCCCCTGCACCCCAGGCTGGGTCTTTGCCAACCCCCTTTCCTCTCCTTGTGACTCCAATATCCCCTGCCCCTACGGGTATATGGGGCTGGGTCTCTCCCTCCCACCTTCTCCCCCCATCCCGTCATCCCTTCCCCCAATATCTCCCTGCCTCAGCTGTGTATGGGGCTGGATCTCTCCCTGAAGCCCCGCCCCCAGCGTGGGGCTCACAGACAATCCCCGCCGGGCTGCTGTGTGCTGGGGCTCTGACGTGCGGTGGGGTTGTGACATGCGGTGATTTGCTCACTCCCCGCAGGCAACTCATTCACTTGAGACCAAAACGCCAGAAGGTGTCATGTGTCCATGGGCGGTGTTATGCAGATGAGCAGTGTGGGTTTGCAGTGCGGAGAGCAGCAAGATGAACCGAAGGAGCCCGGTGAAGAGAATTCTCTGCGTGTGGGCAGAATTCGGTGTGGGGAGTTCGTGCTGTGAGTGCCTGCACCGGAATCACTTCAGAGCAGTGATTGCCACTGAGCTACATATTGACCAAAGGTGTGTGAATGGGGTGTGGTGCCTGGTGGGGAGCAGCTCATGGTGATAAGAAAAGCAGTGGGAGCAGGAGAGCCTGTCCTAGCAGAGTGTTTTTGGGGGTGGATCCTGGCAACTTTGAGTGGGTATCACCAGACACTCCTTTCTTGGGTGGGGTTTTTAACCTACTGTGTTGGGGGGGTTGTGTGATGTCACAGCCCATGGGGGAGAGGTTTGAATCATGTCTCTGAAGTGGAAGAGCATCTTCCTTGCTCCCAGTCAGCCTCCACTAGGGGGCTGGGCTGTGATCTCTAGGGATGGAAGCACAGAAAAAAATGGCTTCCCCTATAAAAGCAGCAGAGAATCCTGTGGCATCTTATAGACTAACAGACATTTTGGAGCATGAGCTTTGTCAGATGCATGTATTCACCCACGAAAGGTAACGTCTGTTAGTCTATAAGGTGCCACAGGATTCTCTGCTGCTTTTACAGATCCAGACTAACACGGCTACCCCTCTGATACTAGTCTCCCCTATGGAACCCAGGAGTCCTGGCTCCTACTCCCCCTGCTCTAGACCCCCACCACTTCCAGAGCCAGGGAGAGAACCATGGAGTCCTGGTGACCAGCCCCCTCCCTGCTCTGACCACTAGACCCTATTCCTGTCCCAGGGTGATGCAGGGGTCACTGGGTTGATGTTCCAGCTCTTCTAAGGGCCTTGACTGATTTTCCCAAAGTGCTTCCTCCTGAATCCAGCACATCTGCCCCCCCTGCCCGGTCACTGCCCACCCCCGTGTGGGGGCACCAGCACTGTGCCGGGTGGTGATGGGAAATTGTCCAAGCTGGCCCAGGAGAGACGTATGTGTCCCTGCTGCCCCCTACTGCTGGGGCTGAGCCTCGCTCTCTGTGTGTGTGTGTGAGTGTGTGTTGGCTTTGCAGGAGTTTGTATCCTGCAGCAAGTGACACACCCACATTGATGCACAAAGGGACTCACACAATCCCAAGAACACTCACACACAACACACCCAGAGGGGCATGCTAGCCCAATCCCCAAAGAGAGAAACAATCACACTCCCAGTCACACTCACAATCACATCCCCACACCAGAATATTCACAATCGTGCTCAGAGACACAACTACACATAGTTCACTCCCACTCCTCCCAACACAAGGACTTCTTGCCCCACACAGCATGTGCTGAGGCCTGTGGAACTCACTGCCACTGGACAGCTACCAATGAGAATGGACCTTTCCAGGAGACCAATAGACATGGCTGTGGTGACAGAGGGGGCTGGCTCCCAGGGTCTGACCCAGGCTGAGACTGGTTCTGACCTAGAGGGGTCTATCCAGCAGGGGGCAGCGTGACCCACACACAAAACCACCAGAAGCGCCTTTCTTAGCGGGTCTCCCAGGCCATCCCCCACCCTGCCCCGGGTTGGGTAACAAAGGGGCAGTATTGGACTCTGGGCCATGTTGCAACCTGGCCCCAGCCCCTCACTCCCACATGCTGGCAAGTTGGGTAACTGCCGAGGGATTGCACAAGAGAGAGTCAGAGTCAGGGAGAGAACCCAGGAGTCCTGGCTTTCCCCCCCGACACACACTCTAACCACTGGACCCCACTCCCCTCCCAGGGCTGGGGATAGAACCCAGGAATTCTGACCACCAACTGCCCCCTCGCTCTGACCTCTAGACCTCACACTCCCCTTTTAGATTTTAGTCCGGCTGCCTCTTCTATCCTCCCACCCCACCTGTCCATCCCTTTCCTGCAGGTTTCTGGGGTGTCACCTCTGCTCTGCACTCCCCCAGTGCAGCCCAAGGCTTTTCCGCCCCCCAACCACACATCCTCTCCCCCTTCATGCTGGATCATCTGCTTGGCCCCCTGCCCCCTCTCGGGGCGTGCTGTGTGGCATGGCTGGGGATTGTGCAATGGCCCAGCACAAGGCAATGCAGAACGGACACCACACGCCCTGCCTCACCTCATGTGAGCTGCTCCACCGGTTAATCGGAGCCCAGCACCCCTCACCTGGGCCCTCGTGCCCCACAGGGGCTGAGCTGCAGCCCCCGCCACACTCCGCAGAGGGTAAAAGGGTCAGGCCAGCCAACCCTTGTAAGATGGGGAAATCACCACCGGGGTTGACGGTATGGGGGCTGAGACATACAGAGAAACGGTTGTTGCATCGGCAGAGGGCAGCAGAACATGCGCGCGCACACACACACACACACACAATTGCAACATACACAAACACATGCATGAATCCAGCCACACACACAATTGCTAATATACACAAAACCCTGCACAAATCCAGCCAACATCAACACAGCTGCTAACAGATGCAAACATATGCACAAATCCAGCCACAAACACAACCCCCACAGCTGTATTAATACCCCCCCACACACACATATATATACATATACCCCAAAACCCTTACAGAAAACCACACGTACACAAATACCTGCAGAAATCAATCCCACACACACACACACACCCCATCCCCATTCTGTGCACACACTTTGGGTCACTGTGACACTGAATACTTCAATTGGATGGGGAGCCCAGCACCATGGCTATTCCCTGCCCCCCAGGGCTCGCAGGGGGTGGATTGGGAGCCCGATCCAGTGCTAGCCAAGTGGGGGTCAGAGGTGGGGATGGGGCCGTGCGGTTCATGGCACAGGCTCCTTCGAGGATTTGCATTTCTTAATAGTTTTTAACCCCATCACAGCTTCCTGCCCAGCCCCCTCCTGCTGTGCAAGATGGTTCGGGGGGGAGGGGAAGAACCCAGGAGTCCTGGCTCCCAGCCCCACCTGTGCTAACGTACGAGACTCCACTCTTAACCCCAGAGCTGGGACTGGAACCTAGGAGTCCTGACACCCATCTTCCTTTCCTCTAACCACTAGACCCCACTCCTGCCCTTTTGGGGAGTCAGGACTCCTGGGTTTTGTCCTCAACTCTGGGAGCAGAGTGGGGTGTAGTGGTTAGAGCAGGAGGAGACAGGACTCCTGGGCTCTACTCTCAGTGCTGCTGTGTGACACTGGGCCTTTGTTTCTTCTCCCACTTTTTGGTATGGAGCCTGTAAACTCTCTGGGGCATGGTCTGTCTCTCGCTGTGTCTGGGCAGTGCCTGGTCCAGTGGGGCCCTGATCTCAGCTGAGGCAGGGACTGTCTCTGTGGTTTTGATTCTGCCCCGGTCTCTGTAGGAGCTGCTGTTGTACAGATAAATAATCGTGATACTAAAAGGTGTGGCAGTGCATGAGTGCACCACCATTGCTGTGCAAGGGCTAAATGTGATCTCTCGTGCACCTTTCCCTCCCCCCCGATTCTCCACCACGAGCCCCCTTTCCCAATGCACCATCTCACCTCGTCCAGGGAGGTGTAGGCGGGAAGCTCCGTGTGGGAGCAGTGACGGACAGCATCATCAAGGTGGGTTCTGAAGATGGTCCTCCAGGTACAGGTGTCTCGGCTCCAACTGGCACTGGGCTCACACTGGGCTGCCTTCACTTCCTCTCTCTGGTGTGTGCCCCAGCTCCGCAAATGCCCCCGCCCCTTGCTCGTTCCTTCTGGTACAGAAAATATCCTCTTCCTTTGCCCCAGAGAGAGACACCCACGGTGCTGCTCAGCACACGCCTTCCCTCCACCTTCCCCCCCCCATTCCCAGGAGTGTGCAGGAAGGGGGTCATGATTGGGGAGAGCCCGTGTCCCGAGGGGCGGGTATAGGGGGGCTTGCCCCCTCCTCAGAGCATGGGGATGCCAATAGTCACCTATGGATGGTCCTCCAAACAGAACTAGGATGGAAATGGGGGGGCCTGTTCCCCTAACATGGAGAATCTGGGGTGCAACCTTGCTTAATGGGTCTGTCCTGTCTCTGACTCTCCCATTCCAGCTTCAACTAGCGCTTGTGGTTCATTTGTTCTTTTTCATTTCTTTCCTTCTCTAGCTTGTATGTTCTTGCTTTCTTTTTTCCCCTCTACCTTTCATGCTCTTGCTTTCTTGCCTTCTTTTTCTAATATTTTTTCTCGCCCTTTATTTCTTTCTCTGCCTTTCACATTCTTTTTGCTTGCTGTCTCACAAGTTATTTTTTTCACTCGCTCTTTTTCCTCGCTCCTTCCAAGCCAAGCGGGTTCTCCTTTGACAGATTTTCCTCCTGATCAGCAAGTGGATTAAGCACATCTTCAGTGGGTGTTTGCCCTGCCAGGGAGCAGGCTGGCCAGCTGTCTTTGTGGCCGTCTGCTGGCCATGCATAGGCATGATCCTCCCCTCCTCTGGCCCTGTCCTTGGTTACTCTGTAGCTTTTAAGCCTTCCCTTGGAGCTGTCAGCACCAGCTGCCTCTGCTTTTGGGGCCCACAGGAGGAGAGGTGTGCTGGGCTCAAGCCTGGGACTCTGCCTCCCTCCTGCCTATCAAGCCTGGCCCTGGCCCTGCTTTCTTCAAGCACCATGTGGGCAAGAGGAAAAGCACAGCAGCAAACACAAGGGCCAAACTTGTGAAGCAGTGAGAATCCCAATCATCAGGTCAAACCACAGGACTGCAGCCATCAGCAACCAGGGAAGCAAGTTCTGGAGCCCCAACCCATTGTGCCCATCCCAACCAAAAACCTGACCCCAGTGGGCAAGTCACCCAGCAGGAGCAGAAAAATTCAGTTTTGCACAGTTGAAGACAGGGAAGTTGAGCACTTTGAGCTCCAGGGCTTTACCACAAGGTCCCACTGATATTTGAACTCAGATTGCAGGATTCAAAGTCCTGAGTGCTGCCCATTACACGATGGGACCAGCTTTATGTAACGGGAAGGCACTGGGAACAAGGGGCCTGTCACCTAGAGCATGTGGGCACTGCCAGTGCAAGTGTCCAGAGTGTGGTGTCCCTGCAGCACAGCCAGGGCCTGGGAAGGAGGCCTGGGACATGTGAGGGAGAGACTGTGACCTGCTCTGGCACTCTAGAGACGCTGGTTGTGATCTCCCTGCACCACAGACCAGGGTGATGTGTTTTTCTTTCTCATCTTTCCTTATGTTTTACATTGATTGCTGGGTAATAAATGATATTTGCTTGAAGCACATGCCACGAGAAGTGGGTCAGGGAAGTGCCAAGAGTGGAGAAAGTTCCCCAGAGTGGGGACACTGTAGCCCCCATTCAAGTGATCATGACAAGATTGGGGGTCAAGCCCCCTGGGAATCCTGGGCCCAGCCTTGTTGGGGTTATGAGGTCTCTGTCACACACAAGAGTAGAAAGAGAGTTCTCGAGGTCAGGCAGCCTCTGGGTAAGGGGGTGGGGACTCAGATCCTTCTGCTGGCCAGTTCCACTGGGGTCATGTATCAGCCAGGGAAGTTCCCAACAATAGCCAGACCAGACTCTCCTTTACACTTGCCCTCTGTACTCACTACTTCTCTCTCTCTCCCCAACTCACTTCTGCTGCTCTCCCAGCACCTGGCCACACAGCACTTCCTGGCAGCCAGAGACTGTCATTTCTACACCTGCTCCTGTGGATGTGGCGTCTCTCCTGATTGCTAAGGCAAGGACCCTTTCCAGGAAATGGCCATGGCTTCTGGGAATCCGCATGTGGCTGTGAGCAGAATTTGGGTCCTGGCACACGAGGCAACTTAAAGAAGCTGAGCATGCAGACAGGGGCTTGAACCCTGGACTCTTAGATGAAGAGCCTGATGCTCTACCAACTGAGCTACACAGGCTCATTAAGAACATTGTCACCTTTCACCACAAGAGCAAGCAGGCAGGCAAAAGAGAGGCAAAAAACATCCCAGGAACCCCACCTCTTTTTCTGCACAGCTACTGCCTATCAGCAGGATTCCTCCTCCTCCTCAGTGAGACTAAATCTAAGCACCTAGACAGCGAGTCCATTTGCTGCACCCCAATTCCCCATGCCTGAGTCTCTCTACCAAAGTCCTGCACCTGGCTCCAGAGAGTTAAGTCTCACATCTTGCTGGGAACTCTACTTTTTGTGCTGAGAGTGTCTCGCCCCTCCCCCCCGCAGTAGATGACCCAAGAAACACAGTGTCTGCCTTTTCCAAAGAAGTGCCTGGAGGGCCTTTTCTTATGTGGCCTAGTGGATAAGGTATCTGACTTTGGATCAAGCGGTTGAGGGCTCAAATTACTTTATGGTTGTATTGCTGTAGTTTTACCTTTGTGCTGAAAGTCCTGCTCCCTTCAGGTCTGGAACCTCTTCTTGGCCGCTCAGGCCAATACTGTGCCTTCAGCTAGAGCCCTGGGAAGGAGCTGGGGGTTGGGAGTCACAAAAGCTGGGGCATGAGTCCCACATGCTTCCAGTCTAGCCTTTGCCATTCTTGACTTGCCAAAGAAAATGGACGGCTGCCCAGGCTAGCATGTGGAGCAGTTTCCCTCTGTCCATGTGCTTGAGGGTGCTTGCTAAACTGCACCTTTGGAGCCTGGGTGTGTCTCTGCTTCTCATCAGCTGGGGAAAAGCCTCTTGGGGTAAAATCTCCTGCCTCACTGCAAAAGTCAGCACCATGAGTGGGAACGATAAGAGGCCCCACCAGGGGGGCTGGCCCTGCTTTTCTACCTTCTTCTGATATTGGCCACAAAGCATCAGCTGCCGCCCTGAATGCTGGTCTGTGGCTAGCCTCCAGTGGGTGTTTTGCATGGCAGGGAGCAGGAGCAGGCTGGCCGGGGGTCTTGTTGCCTGTCTGCTGGCCACACATAGGCATGGTCCTGTCCTCATCTAGCCCTGTCCTCAGTTGCTCTATGGCTTATAAGCCTTCCCTTGGAGCTGTCAGCACCAGCTGCCTCAGCTCTACGTGCCCAGAGGAGAAGAGGTGTGCTGGGCTACCGCCTGGGACTCTATCTCCCTCCTGCCTATCAAGCCTGGCCCTGGCACACCTTTCTTCAAGTGCCATGTGGACAAGAGGAAAAGTGTGGCCACAAGCACCAAACTTGTGGGCATCAGGTGAAGCAGTGAGAATCCCAACCACCAGACAGCCATAGCCACTTCTAGACCCCAGCCAAAGACCTGGCTTCAGTGGAGAGGAGCCACCCAACAGGAGAAAAATGACTCACTCTTATATAGCTGGAGACAGAAAAGTGCTTTGAGCACCAGGTCACACAGAGATTTGAACTCAGATTGCAGGATTCAGAGTCCTGAGTACTGCCCATTACACCATGGGACCAGCTTGAGTTAGTTTCTCTGAACATTGGTGACCCTCACGGGACTGGCTTATGTAAGGGACTGTTGGCCCTTTACTAAAACCTAGTGGGATTTTTGGTTGGCTAGTTCCCAATCCCAAAAGAAGAGGGAAGGGTCAAGGGGAAATCAGGACCCTGAGACTGACATGCCCCTGGGGAAATGGTCACCAACTGGTAGGGAATAAGTGAGAATTTGTTAATGGAGAAAAATTCCTGATGAAAATTGGCAAAGCTGTGCAGATTTTGAAAAGTTCCAGTGAATTTACACATTAAGTTATAAACAGAGAAACAAACACACAGAGAGAATGAAAAAATCACACACTGCACAGGCCCACACAGACATTAACAAAAAACAAACCCACACAGCATACAGAGCCATATACACATAAGGGAAAACCACACAAAACATAGAAAGAATAAATCCACACCAAAAAATACAGCAAAAGCTTACAACAAGAAAGCACAAAAACCACATACCAAAAGAATACTTAGCAAAAAACAATATTCATGCAAAAATCATCCACACACACACAAAACTATGCAAGGCATCCACCAAAATCACACAGGACCCACATGCACATCAGTACAACAGATAAAAAACACACCAACATACAGAAAGCCGGGCAGGGTTTGAGTCTCACAGCGAAGAGGGTGAGCACAAAGGTGATTTGAGGAGCAAAGATTGAGGGGCAGTCGGGGGCAGAGTTCTGGGCTCTGCTTGACCCCTCCTGACACAGGTGGCTGGTGGAGAGCAGAGCCTGGTAGATCTGTGGAATCTGCCCTGCTCTCTGTAAAGCACGGGGACCTTGGTGTCTTCTGAGCTGGAATTGTATTTTCTGCAGGGCAAAATGATTGTCAAAGCCATTTGCTTTAAGAAAGCTAGTGCTCCAGATGAGGTTTGAACTCATAGCCGCAGCATCACTCCACTCAACGCTGCTCTATAAGAGAGAGCAGTAAAAAGTTCTGTGGCACCTTACAGACTAACAAACATGTTAGAGCAGAAGCTTTTGTGGGTGAATACCCACTTCATCAGACACATGACTATAAGTATTGTGTACTAACCCATTATGCCACATTGAAGGATTTGTCTCCTTCTTTCCTGGATGGATTAGGGGAGTGTGTGTGTGTGTGTGTGAGAAGGGGGGTGCATTGGCTAAAACAAATCCATATTAAAAGCTGCAGGATGGCAGCAGCAAAGGTTGGGAGCCTCTTTCCGTGCGATAGAGCTGGTTCCCCCATTCTGATGCTGAGGGGAAGGTTGGTGCTTTGAGCTCACCCGGTGCTGGACCGTCTCATGGGTGAGGGAAGTATTTTCTATTCTTGCTTCACTCCATTGGTCTCCTGTGGCCCTTTCAGCTCTCTGCTCCCCTGTTGGGGAGATGCAGAGACAAGCCCCCATCTAGGTGAGTCACCGAGAGGCTGTATCCAATAGTGGAGGAGGGGGGGAGGGAGAGGGGTGGGATGGGGCTCAAAGGGAGAAGGTTGTGTATGACAGTGTGTGGGGGAGAGGGAGGGTGTGTTCCTTAGGATATAAATGATGGAAAACACAGGGCAGTGACAGTGAAGCCCCGTGTCTGAGTGTTATGACCCTGTGTGGTGCTGCCGTTCAACTTCCCCTCCTATGGTCTCATCTTTCATTGAATCCAGCATTTTTTCATGTGTCATCACCACAGAGTGTCCCTCT
Organism: Chelonoidis abingdonii; assembly: GCF_003597395.2. Classification (NCBI taxonomy): domain Eukaryota; kingdom Metazoa; phylum Chordata; order Testudines; family Testudinidae; genus Chelonoidis; species Chelonoidis abingdonii. The sequence continues at coordinate 149,164,311 of NC_133769.1, read as the reverse complement.
TGGAGACGCCGAGGACTGGAACTGATTTCAGCTGCTGGACAGCTCTGCCAGGTTTTTATATATTTGCATAGGAAAATACTGAGTGTTTACATTCATTTCAAGTCCCTCCCATTCAGCGAACTCCTGAACGTACTGGAGATCGGTCTGGAAACCAATTTTCATTTGGAAAAGTTTTCCAAGGGAATCACTTGGATTGGAACTAGGAACCGATTACCTTACAGGGAAATAGTCAGCCACTGATCTATACTCTGAATAAAGAGTATTATGTATAGACCACGTCAGGAACAGTTTTTAACCTGGGGATTGGTCCAGCTTTGAGCAGGGGGTTGGACTAGATGACCTCCTGAGGTCCCTTCCAACCCTGATTTTGTATAATAAAGGCTGGGGGATAGCTCAGTGGTTTAAGCATTGGCCTGCTGAACCCAGAATTGAGGGGGCCGCTTAGGGAGCTGGGGCAAAAATCAGTACTTGGTCCTGCTAGTGAAGGCAGGGGCTGGACTCAACAACCTTTTGGGGTCCCTTCCAGTTCTCTGAGATAGGGATATCACCATATTATATCTCTATACAAACACCACAGCTTACAAACTCCCCACCCCGGCTCTGTGTCACCAGAGCACAACAACTCTCCTTGGAGCACACACAGCTTTCCAGCTCCGTGCCCATCAGTCTCTCGAGCTTTGCTCCAATCCCTTAAACCAGGGTCTCAACCTCAATTTACCTCAGGGCCCGTGCCAATCCTCCAATTCTCCCAGTGGGCCAGTAATGTCACTCATACCCTCCCAGAACCCGCCCCCCCAAATCCACCCCCCACCTTCCTAAGGCTCTGGGAGGCAGTTGTGGGCAGGGGGGGTGCAGAGGGAGGGGGTGCAGGCTCTGGGAGGGAGTTTGGGGGCTGGGGGTGTGTGGAGGGAGGGGGTGCAGGCTCTGGGAGGCAGTTTGGGGCTTGGGAGGTATGGGGAGGGGGTTCAGGCTCTGGGAGGCAGATTGGGGGCAGGAGGGGGTATGTGAGGAGGGGGTGCAGGCTCTGGGAGGCAGTTTGGGGCTTGGGAGGTATGGGGAGGGGGTGCAGGCTCTGGGAGGCAGTTTGGGGATAGAAGGGAGTGTATGGGAAAGAGGTGGGAGTGCAGGCTCTGAGAGGCAGTCAGGGGTGTGGCGCTTACCTGGGGCTCCAAGGCAGGGTGGGCCAGGGGGCCTCCGTGCACTGCTGCCCCCAGGCATCACCTCCAGAGTGTCGGATTGGCTGCAGGAATTTGGGGCGGGGGCAACACGTGGAGGCAGAGCCCAACCCCACTCCTGGGCCACAGGGAGGAGCTGGCAGTCACTGAAATGAGCAGGCAGATGCCGCTCAGCTCCGCTGCGCTGCCAGGGCCCCTGTGGGGGAGCGCCTGGGGGCGGAAGGTGGGGCCAAGGGAAAGACCCGATCCCAAAACTGCTGGAGCCCCATAGGCCACATGAGGAGGCTCATGAGCCGCAGATGGCCCGTGGGCTGGGAATTTGAGACCCCTGATATAATTGCTTGAGCCATGTATTATTTTCTCTGGAGTCTAGACCTTGACCAAGAAATTTGGATCTTGATAAACTAATGGACTACCCCTGGTTAAGGCAATGGCCTTGACACCCACTGGGGTGTTCCTACACAGGTACAAGCACTAACAACATGGCTGCCTTTTAGCCATAGTTTTTAATCAGGCCAATACATTGATACAACCCCCTATTAAATCATTTCTCAGCCTAAGTCCTTCACCCACATTCCTTAGGGCATTTGGCCACCATGTGGACATTTCATTTCCCTCCTCAATTTCACACAGAGACACAATTTCCTTTGCAGAGATCCATGAACAGCGAAATCTTCCGGTCTCTTGTCTGAACCAGGGCATTCGATTCCAGTGAACCCTTCTCTCCTGCAATGGCGATGGGCAGACAGAGGGGTCGTGGCACCTGCATCCCTGGCACGGAGATATTGGCTTGGCTCTTTCTTTCTGCTGCTGTTGTTAGTCCATGAAACATCAGGGATGCAATGCAAGGCTGAGTTCATGCATCAACCCCCTGAGATATTTCAGTGCCCCAGAGAAATCCTGCCCCTGGCTATTGGAATGATGTGTTGGAGATTTGACTAGGAAATGGACTGTCTGAATTGTCAGAGTGAGGAATGAACAACAATCTATAGCAATGTCGTTCACACAAACACACTGTCATCCTGCTCCAGATGGAAGGGAAATGGGCAGGAATTCTCACTGTTCAGCCAAGGACACACTTACACTGATATGCAGCTGTGAGTGTGCTGGGGAAGCTGGTTTGAGCAAACAATTTGAAGTGACAATTCAGTGAGAACTGAATAATCATGTAGTGAAGCAAATCTACCTCAAGTAGTTGTGGCTGAGTGGTTAAGGTGATGGGCTAGAAATCCTATTGGGTTCAAGTGGCGCAGATTCAAATTCTGCCAACTACAAAAGCAGTAGGTGGTTGTTACTATCACTGTAGTCTTAGTACCTGAGCATCCACAATGTGAAGTGGAGCCAGATCTAGTTTCACTCTATCTACACTTAAAATGCTACTGTGGCACTGCCATAGCACTTTGGAGTAGACAGTGACTGGAGGGGTTTTCCCATCCCTGTAATAGCTGCATTGATAAAACAATTCTTCCCTTTCTTTAGCATTATCTAACCAGGGCTTAGGTCACCTTAACTATAAGGGGTGCGGGGTGAGGGGTCCACACCCTGAGAGACTTGGCTCTGCCAGTGAAGTGCCCAGCTTACACCAGCCCTTAGATCCCTCTTGATATTGTAATGCAGGCATTGATCTGTGAGAGGAAAACATCAGCTCACAAACAGAGGCTGAATTCCCCACATTGAATCTTGCTGCACTTTCCAGAAAGTCACAAAATTCAATTCATTCTTTCTAGGACAGAGAAAAAATAAGTGACACTAAGTTTTTGGCTTGGTTAAATAAAATTAAATGTTTAATTAATATAGTAAAAATCTGTACTAATTCCTCTAAATAACACCACAATGTGAAATAAGAACAGAGACAAATCTTGTCAGTGATGACCAATTTTGCAAATGATCTTCCCATTATTAATTTCCATGCTGCCTCCCCCCCATTGGAGATCTGGGCACCTCCAGTGTCACTGCTCTCCATTCACCTTCCCCTAGAATAGTTTTCGGCCATTCTCAAATATGGAAAATTGTGCAGTTCAGGATGTGACTAGTGACCCCCATCTCCTTCCTGTACCTGCTCTACATTGCTCCACAGCAGCTTCTCCCCCTGCAAAGTCACCCCAGCACTGCAGTGCAGCCATCCAGGGTTCATCAGGTGCCCCTGGCAAGGACAGTGGGTGCAGCTAACAGCCTGGTGTGCCTAGCCGTGAGGCAGCTGTAAAAAAGCAACACTCCCTACCCACAAGTACAGAGACTGAATTCCCCAACTTTAACATCAAGACCCCCTGGAGAAAGCCACACGTGTCAGCTGTATTTTCACAGGGAGATGCAGAAATCAGGTGACACCAATTTTTAAGTTGAGTAAATAAAGTTGAGGAGATAGTTATTAACCTCATAAAAATATACTAAAGATCCCTCAACATAACACCTGAAGGTGAAATATGAACAGAGACAAACCTTGTCAGCAAAGGCTCATTTCCCAAACAATCCTCAAAATGTTACTAATTCCCACCCCTCCTCCACAGGAGCTCTGTGCAGTGTAACTGTTCTGCAGGCAGCTTCCCATTAAATGCTGTTGTGGGACATTCCCAGGCCTGGAAATGTACCAACAACAGAATTTGAAGAGCAAACCTGGCTCCCTGCACCAGGCGGGATTAGAGTGTTTTGTCCCTGTCACTTTGTCTTTGTCAATAGTACAGACGCCATGGTGGACTCTAGGCTCTGCTTGAGGGATCCTGGCTTAGGGGCTGATGGGGGAGAAAGGACTGTAGATTCTGACCTGCACTCTGGAGAAGAGGTAATAATTGAAGGGGGCATTATAGACTCTCCCTCTTCTCAGGCTCCCCTGGGCTGGAATTCTACATTCCACAGGGCCAAATGAGGAGGTGATGCTATGTGGTTAATGAAAACCAGTGCTTCAGGTGAGGCTGGAACTCACAACCTCAGCATAGCTCCTCTCAACACTGCTCTATAAGTGTTGTGTGCTAACCAATTGTGCCACTGGAGCACCTGCTAGTTCAACTGTTCTGAGACCCCTAGGCTGATAAAGCCAAGGAGTGACCCAAAACATTCTCAGTGGAGCTGAGAGCAGGGAGCGACAAGTGGTGTACTCGGTAGGGTGGATTCTTCTTAAGGATTCCAGGCACTACTTGACCATTTTGTTCTTCCCTGTGTAATAACAGAGCTGATTAAGAGTCAGTGGAGAGTCTTGCTGCAGACCAACAGACCTGAAATCACTGTTAACCAGGTCTAAGCATTAGTCCTGTTTTGGGACAGTGTCTCTCATGCGGCTTTGTTCCAGCGGCTGGGAAACACCACAACATTAAAGAAACCAGCAGTGCCAAGTCCTGCAGCATCACCTGTGGGATTTCCCAAGGCCATCCAGGCTGGAGCCATCGCGTGTGACTGTACTACAGATCAAGGACAGCTGCGAGTTCCAGGAGATGAGTCTGCAGCTGGCTGATTTGAGCGGAGCACCAGTGAAGGAGAGGCGGCTCCCCTGACATTTGTGGCCTGCAGGGAAGGAGACAAAGCAGGGGGATGCGGGGACTCAGGGCAGGACCCACAGATCTGATAGTGCAGGACCACAGTCGATGGAGGAGAGAGAGTCCTGGAGAGGAAGCTGCTGGTGGCAGCAATAAGTGCAGAGTGCAAACCGCAGCTGAGAGACACAGGGGTCTAGAAAATGAAGTGGCAGCAGGTCCCATGTGTTAAGGCGGCACAGGACTTGGAATCTAAGTTCACTTTAGTGGGACCTATGGCAGGTATGTTGGTTTCCTGTAAGCCTGGTGCTCAATGTGCTTGGTACCCTCTCTGGGTGAACTAAGGGAGTTTTTTTTCCCCTATGCTGGTGACTGATGCCACTGGAGATAGGTCTTTGGTCTGCCGGTTCAATGGGCTGGCTGCTATAGGCTTGGGGTCCTAGAATTATAACTCTGGCTGGAGCCCTGCGGGTTGACCATATGGTTGTTTCTCACTGCTTCACTGATTCACAACTTTGGTCCTTGCAGCTGCCACACTCTTCCTTTGCCCACATGGCATTCAAAGGAAGGAGTGCCAGGGCCAGGCTTCATATGTCAGGGCTAGGCAGGAGGGAGAGAGAGTCCCAGGCTGGAGCCAACACACCTTTCCTGCTCTGGGCACTAGAGCAGAGGCAGCTGGTGCTGACAGCTCCAAGGGAAGTTAAAAAGCCATAAGCAGGGCAAGAGGAGGGGAGAACCATGCCTATGTGTGGCCAGCAGACAGCACAAAGACACCGGCCAGCTGCTCTCTCCTGGCATGCCAACCCCCAGTGAAGGCATCCACAGACCAGCATTCGTCATGCTCAGTCATTCCAAGTGGTAAGGCAGAGCCCTCCATTTTAAAAGTCCTGGGGTGTTGTTCCCCCTGTTCAGACACCCTGGGGCCCTGCACTTCACACAGCTCTCCCTGATTTCAGCTGTTAATGAGGGAGTCTCATTGCTAGTGCAGCCTGGGCAGTTTCTTGCTGAGGTTTGCCAACCCCTCCCTCACCGACTCCCATCAATTCCCCTGGTTGTTATAGAAACCGCTGATGCTTTCCCGTTCTGCCAACACTGCCAGGCCTCACCCACTTGCTCCTTTATCCTGCAAGCTCTGGATGTTCAGCTTCCAATATCCTCTGCCCTGGGTCAGGGAATTGCCCACATTGAGCACACGGTGAGAGCTGTGTGATCCGAACTGTCCATTGGCACCACCCTGCACTGGGCTGTCAACGTGCTCTCCTTCACGTAAATCTGGTCAATGTGACTCCTGGTCTGTCCCCACAGAAAGATGTACCCCCTCTGCGGCTGGTGTGAGCTCGGGTTAGAGGAATAGGAGGCTACTGCCCACCTGTCATAAGTAGATAGGTAAGGTAAGGGTTAAGTTTCTTTTACCTGGAAAGGGTAACCAAACACCTGACCAGAGGACCAATCAAAGAACTGGATTGTTTAAAAGTCAGGGGCGGGAATTTTTATGCAAGTTATTAGTCTGTATTTCTCTTTTTCTATATAAAGCTTTCTTTTTTCAAAACTTGTGGAAGTTTTTTTTCTAGTAAGCAGAAGAAATTGAAACTCTGTATCAGGTATCTGTCCCCTCACGGGGAAGGCAGGCACGGGGGGGAAAGGCAAAGCAAGCTGTTGGTATTTTGCATCTCAATTGTCCTGAAGGGAAGCAGAAAACAGGTTTCTTGGTACGGCGCAGGCTAGACCAAGAGGCAAGCCTGGGAAGGGAGGGGGGAAGGGGTTATCTCTCCTGCTTTTATCCAAGGGACAGGTTTGGAATCTGGGGTCCCCCAAGGGAGGGTTGGGGACACCAGAGAGAGGAAAGGGGGGTCAGGCCCTATCAATTCCTGACCTGGTGGCAGCCTATCAGATCTAAGCTGGAGATTAAGCTTAGAGGAGATGTATAGGTACTCGGCCTTGACAGTCCTCTAATCAGCTTAATCTCCAGCTTAGAGCTGATAGGGCTGCACCAGGTCAGGAATTGATAGGGCCGTGACCCGCCCTTCCCTTTCCTTCCGTCTGTTCCCAATTCCCGGTCTCCCAGGGAGAATAACCTCTGCCTCCTGGGTCTGGGACGCGTACCAGATAACCTGTCTTCTCTGCTTCCAAGAGATAAGCGTTCTCCTTCCCTCAGGACAATTGAGATGCAAAATACCAACAGCTTGGCTTTGCCTTTTCCCGTGGGCGTGCTCTACTCCGTGAGGGGACAGATGTCCTGATAACAGAGGTTTCAAATTTCTCTGCCTTACTAGAAAAAGAAACTTTCCACAAGTTTTGAAAAAGAAGCTTTATATAGAAAAAGAAGACAATACAGACTAATGACTTGCATAACCCATTATACAGCTGTCCTACTTAAGAAATCTGAATAACCCAGTCTGATTTAAAAATAGCCAATTTAAATAGACCCAGCAATCACCACAGTCAAGCTACAAGCAAAGCATATCATAAGCGATTTTACTTTGTTCCCGACGTTTGGTACTCAAGGGGGGGTGGGGGGGGGGGGGGGCCGTTTTGTACTCACTGCCCCTTAGTAGAATGAGAAGAAGATTGGAATCAGCAAGATAGCTTGTCCCTCACAGCCGAGGAAGCAACAAAGACCCAGCAATCCACCTCTGGAAATACAACACAAAGCTCCTCATAGCCGAATTACTTTGTTTCCCTTTGTACTCACAGACTTTTGGTAGGATATTTGAGATAAGATGGAGTTAGGAGGAAACCTTGTTTACTCACAGCCGAGAAAACAAAAAAAAGACACAGAGTATATAAATTCCCGCCCCTGACTTTTAAACAATCCAGTTCTTTGATTGGTCCTCTGGTCAGGTGTTTGGTTACCCTTTCCAGGTAAAAGAAACTTAACCCTTACCTTACCTATCTACTTATGACACCACCCGCTACTGGTTCCACTGTGGAGAAACACATTCTCTAACCCAACCTCGCTACAGACCTGCGGCAGGTAGTGCTCATCATAGAAGAGTTTCCTCTGATGGTCAGGAAAACAGGACCAGCAGTCCTCAGACCAGCTGCAACTATTGAAATCCCGCCTCCCTCGACACCAAACACTGTGTGGTCCAGAGGAAGAGAGCCAGTTCCTTCACAGAACTTTCTTTTCAAGCCTTAACTGGGGATCATATGCACTAATATAGCCGTAACCAATGCTGCAGAGCACAAAGTCCACCAGTAATGCCCTCCCTGGTTGGAGCTCCAGCCCTTTCTGTACTCGCACCATGAATGTGAAGAACAAGACTCCAACCCCATCATTCTTCTCTGGCCAGGAGGACCAGAGAGATGGGCCCTTCCACCAATCACCCTCTGCCCATCGAGCTACCCTAGAGTTGTTAATGTCCATTTCCTGAACACCCACCATGTCCAAGTCCAACTGCTCCAAGTCACTGAACATCAAATACCTCCTCCTGGGCCCACCAAATCCCTTCCACCTTCCACACAGCCCTTTTCACAGATGTCCCTGCCAGGATACGGCCCTCACTCAGCTGCACAGAGGAGTTTTCATTCCCAATCCCTGCCTGTCACTGCCCAGCACCCCCTCTGGCACCATTCCTGAGGGCCACCCTGCCTCACTCTCTTCCTGCCATATTGGGTCCACCAATAACTCATGCAGGAGAGACAGCTCCTGTCCCTCACTGTTAAAGGTCAGGCTAGCCACCTAGGGGCAGAAGCCCACAGTATCTTTCCCTACTGCAGGGCCTAAGCTCAGAGACTCACCTTGGGTGCAGAAACCACTGTGCTCCCAGAGAACAAGCCACCACTGTACGAAGAGGGACAAAAGGGCCTGCCAAAGCCTGGGAGTGAACCACAGACCTCCCCATCTTCAGTCTAATGCTCTCCCAACTGAGCTACTTTAGCAGCTGTGGGGCAGCATTTTGGTTTGTTGCTTCTCTATTCGGGAGGTTTTTGCAGCAGTTGCACACAAAAAGGATGTCATTGTGAGTGGCCCATGAAGACAAGACTCGCTTTTGCCTGCCTTGATCAGCTTGACCCATTCATGCCCTAGTGCCCAGGTTGACCTGGTGGTGGAAGGAGACTGGGGGCCAGTGGTGCGGGGAGGAAGTTGAGCTGGACCCTGAGCTAGACTAGAGCCTGGCGGTGAGAGTCTGGCCACCACTTGCGGCCCCACCCTGTTGTCCTGGCGTCCCCTACTGGACATCATTTCGGGAGGGAAGTGGGGCTTCTGCCTCCCCTCCTCAATTTTCACACTGCAGAGGAGTGCAAACAGGAAAACAAATGGCTGCTCCACAGCCCCACCGGAATTACCAGACATAGCGTCAGGATTAAGACCTAAGGACTCAGGCTGAGAACTGATAGAACTCCACTCATCTGGGATTTAACAACTTGTCTTCCATGGAGCAGGGCCAGATCCAGCATTTTTCCTGCATCAAGTGACAAAACAAAAAAAAAAATCCACAATCGATGGCAGCTTTACCATTTTCGGCAGCAAGTCCTTCCCTCCGAGTGGGACTGAGTGGGCCAAACTGCTGCTGAAGAGCTGGACATGCCTCTCCTTTCCGTTGGCTGCCCCAGGCACCTCCTTGCTGCGCTGGCAGCACCACATGATGTAGCAAGCGATAGCTAACCCAGGTGGGGCACATGACCCCCCACATGCCCTCTGCAAGTGTTGCCTTTGAAATTAGGAAAACTTGTGAGTTCAAGGCACAGCTGCATACGCAGAAGAAAACCCAGCATGACATGCTCAGGGTGGAGGGGGTGCTAAAGCCTGGTATCAGGCCAGAAACCTTCAGATCTTCAATCTAATATACTCTCAAATGAGCTACTGTGGCAACAACCAGGCCCACCAGGAAGGCTTAATACACAAGCCACAGCACATGCTAGGAAGATTTAAATTTGGATGTCACAACACAGGAGACAAGCAGTGGACTTGGCCTCAGAAGGGCAGGCTGGGTTTCCTATATCCCATTCACTCAAGCCAGCACCTGCCCCTCAAACTGTCACTGGCGCCCCCAGGTCTGCAAAACAAGAGCAGCGGTTCTCACTGGTACACCTCCATCCACAGCTCACAGACTCCTCCCAAGCCTAAAGCGGAAAATCATCTTGCCAGAAAGCAGCCCACGAGGACTCACCATTGCTTCTTTTCCTTCCACCCAGAACCTGGCTTCTTCTTCTCCTGAGCTCCAGGTAGCCACCCCTGGGATGCCAAGAGGCAGGCACAGGATTCTACCTCCCAGCAGCCAACTGCACCTCCCCAGGCTTTGCAGAACGAATGGTGGCTACTACTAACACCACTTAGCTGCAATGATGCACTTAGCTTCTGCCCTGCCTTCCTCAGCTTGACTTTCCTCTTTTGCCCCATTCCTGCCTCACTTCCTCCTTTGGCAAGTCACTCAAAGGAGCTGACCTCCTCAGGCCAACCTCCAAGGGCAGAGGAGGCCAACCCACAAGCATTCAAAAGGTGACTGGCCTAATTCCTCTAGCTTCCCAAGGCTGATGCCAAGGTACTTTGTCCACTGATGTCACACCCTCTATCATGCGGAGGTTGGGGTTATTTCAGGGACAGGCCAGTGGCAGAAGGAGGAGCACCTTGCTGGACAGCAAGGGGAGCTGGGAAAAGGAAGCCAGCATGTTGCTGCCTGGTTTTGGGCTGAGGCCCTTTCGCATGTTAGGTAACCGTGAGAACTGCTACACTACAGCAACTCCATCACAGTGCACTGCCCCACCCTCAACTTCCATGTACTTTGGTGGTGCTCACCCTGGCACACACCGAGGGGTGAACCTGGAGAACATGGCAACAGCTCTTCGATGGGTCAGCTGGACGAGCAGAAGACTGGAGCCGAGGCTCAGGAAGTCATCCTGACATCACCCTTGTGACTCCAGCTTGAGGAAGAGCTTCTTTTTCTTCCCCTTGCTGAGAAAGAACAAGAGAAGAAAGAAAGTTCAGTTGGGCCAAGTGGGTGCAGAAATCAATGCTGCCTTTTCCTGCAGAGAAGCCCAAAATGAGGGAATTGCATTGGGTAAAAGCACTGCTGTGTTTCCAGGAAACAGCCCACCGCTGCAGAAAGAGGCTGCTGAAGCCTGGGATTAAACCAAGGACCTTTAGATCTTCAGTCAAATGCTCTCCCAACTGAGCAACTTCAGCACCTAGAAGGGGCCTTTTTGGGCTGCTGCTTCTCACCATGAAACTTATTCTCAATAAACATCTCACCAGTCAATAATGGCCAATGCAAGATGGACATCGCTTGCTATTTCAGCACTCGGAAATGTCGTCAACTGGTCTTTGGATCTCTGGAATGCTGCTCTTCAGTTCATGGGGGAAAGGCAAGAGAAGCAACCTTTGAACTAAAGGCCTGGGGTGAACATCCTAACGCTGTCTCCTACTGTAACACTATTTAATACTGGCCCACCCTGTGCTGGTGACACTTCCATTTCTAGGTGTTAGTACATTTCAGTTACTGTTAAAATTAAAAGTTTCTATATGCTTAAAGGAAATTAAAATGTATTGTCTTATATGATAGAGAAAATCAGGCATCAAATTGTACATCAAAATCATGAACTGAGCTACAAATGCAATAAAAAATAACGTATTCAATGGTTGAACATATGGGGCGGAGGTGGGGCTGGGGGGCACCAAAGACACATCTTGCTTGGGAAGTCACTTGGTCTAGGGGAGGCTCTGTCAGGGAAAGCAGGAGTTAGTGTCACATGCCTATTTTCAGGCTGTAATCTGTGGGCACCCTGCTCTGTTGGAGGCATCTCAGTAGCCCCGATTCAGGGCTGGAACAGGCCCCTGATTGAAGGGGTGGCTGCATGGTTTACAGCGCTCTGATGTCTCAGACAGTGTGTCTCTCCCAATGCTTCGGATCTGTGTCCCCAGAAGGCTCCTGCGCTGCCTCAGCTCCTTTCACATTCTATAGCAAGGAGCAGCAGCAGCAAGGGTCAGGGATGAGCCATAGGGCACTAGGTAGGTGGCAGAGGCTTCAGGAATAAACTCAGCACCCAGAGCAGAGTGGGGATATGAGGCTTTTTCTCTTTCCTTAGCCAGGTGCTATAGCTCTGAGAGCTCTTTGAAATGCCTCCCCTCCCACAGCCTGGGAAAGGGGAAGGATTCTGGGGTTCTAGCTTGATTTGAATGAGGATCACTGGACCCTAGAACCATTCACTGCCCTTTCCCAGAGAAGCCTGTGATGCACAGAACAGGGCTGAGATAAATGCTGACAGGAGTCAGGAATTGCTCCCTGGAATAGCAGCAGGATTGGGCAGCTGGAAATCTCACCAAAGGAGCTGAAGCATTGGTGGTTTGGAAATAGATGTCCTAGGTACTGCATGGGAGGTTTAGGTTTCTTTTCTGGACAATAGCAATGAGAGTTTCATTGCCTCAACATTTCAGTAGAACATTCAGACTCAAATTGTGGGTGGTGGGGAGGTCGATAGCAGTTTCTTTGGTTTTGATTTAATTTGTTCTTTTATTCTCATTTTTAAAGCCCTTGATCATTTTGATGGGGAAAATGTTTGTACAAGAGAAAGGAAAAGTGAGAAAAGTTAAAAATCTGCATTGTGAGGGAGTCTGTTTGTGCCAGTGCAGGGGTGGAGATTTTCACGGGGAAGGGGTTAAGGGATAAATGAGAGGCTTTTGCGGGAACACAGGGGGATGTTTTGCAGTTTAATTTTTCCAAAGGGAACCTCCCCACTCTCTCTGTGCTGCTGCCCAGCTCAAACCCCACTGACACCCCTGTGAAGAAGTGGGAATTTTCTGATAGTTTTGCATGTTGTGTATACCTCAGTTTCCCCTGTTTGTTGCACGATTATCTAGGTCAGAGGTCCAAAATGTGGGGTGTGTCCCACCAGGGGGAATGAAGTAACATTTGAGGAATGGAACTGGGGCCCAGGCCAGCCCCCACAGGGTGTAGGGAGGGAGCACCATCCAGCTCCGCTCCTGGCTATAGCTCCAGTTGCTGGCTCTGGCTGCTGGCATGGCTCCCATGGGTCCTCTCCCAGTCCTATACATGTGGTTCTGCTGCTGATCTCTGCCCCCACCCCCAGCTCTGTCCCCTGCCTCAGCCCCCTTACCCCTGTCTGCGTCACTTCCCCTGCAGCTGTGGCCCCATTCCCAGGTATGGCTCATGGGGGCATGGACAAAGGTAAGGGGGGTGTGAGCCTCAAAAAGTGTTGGGACAACTGATTTCAGTGGTGGGACAAGGGTGTTTACTCTTTGCGGAGACCCCCAAAAGGCAGGTGTGGCTGTTGTCTAGCTGCTTGGGCCCAGACAATGGCCACAAATTCTGTATCCTAGTGTAACTTTAGAGCCCTATGCATCCGAAGAAGTGAGCTATAGCTCACAAAAGCTCATTCTGAAAGAAATTTGTTAGTCTCTAAGTTGCCACAAGTACTCCTGTTCTTTTAGCGCCCTTGTGGCCAAGATGGAGTCAGCTATGGCCAAGAGAAGGTGTGCGTAGGCATGCAGCAGGAGAAATCCCTTCC
>NC_133769.1:149093095-149151132 GCF_003597395.2 Chelonoidis abingdonii | reverse complement strand
GAAATCCTTCCACCCCGAGGACACCTGTTCCAACCCCCCCCCCAGACATGAACACCCTCCCCCCCCCGAAAGTACAATGGATATAAAAAAAGGAATATTTATTTACAGAGGTTTGAGAGAAGAATATAGACAGAGCAGCATAACAGGGCTGCATCCAAACCAAGCCCACAGGGCCCAGCGTCTAGCACAGTCTGAAGGCAGACACTGAGCAATGGTCTGCACACAGAGTTCAGGAGCCTGAGCAAATTCAGTCAGTGGTGAGTCTTGGGCCCTGTTGGGGACAACTTGGTATAAATCAGTAACTCAAGAGAATGGAAGCCATGAGAGCCATGAATCCTCTTGCTGTGAGCCATAGTGTACCAGCTCTCCTCCAGACTCCATGTTTGACCCCAGTTGCCCTTTGAGGGCTATTCTACTCCTACATTCACTAGGCTCACTTGGCCCTGGTGGAAACTGGATGGTTACTAGGCAGACTTAGCCTGGGGTGGGACTGTGTAGTGACAGATAATGTTGTACATGTATCAAGTTTTGGTTCAAGTATAATAGTTAGGTAAGCTGTTGTTTTGGCGCACTTGATCTGAGTCCTGCTTGGCTTCAGCATCATTTGTGATCACAAATAAAGTTCGTTTACTCTCCACCCTCATGTCTTCTATGTTGCAAAGCACACTGGGCAACGAAACCCAACCGTGCCACCCTCGGCACTGTGTGCCGCAACACTCCTGGTTGTCTTCGCGCCAGTGAACTCTCCCCAGCAAACTCCGGTGCTTCTTCTGCCGCTCTGTGCAAAGCCACACAGAGCGACCACCCCCCACTTAAACTAGCTACAACCTCCTCCTTGTTCCCAGTGCAGAGTCACAAGCCCCACTACTCACAGCCCTGGCACCATGGTGCTGGATCCAGTCTGGCCTGTCCTCTCGGGCAATTCCCCCCAGCACAGGCTCCTCTGGCTCCTGCCTGGGCTGTCCCTGATCAGGCCTGTCCTGCTCAAGCCTCAGAGGGTCTCCCTGCTTCACTTCTGCAGGGCCTGCCAGCTGCATCTCTCCTCCCTGGAGCTCCAGCGCTGCCCCTGGAGTTTCCCTCCTTTTTCCTTACTCTCCTCCTTCCCCCCGGGAAAAAGATTTAAAGGGGCCATGCTCTCTAAACTCCAAAGGGGTTACACTTAGTGGGGGTTTTGATTGGCTAGTTCCCAGTCCCAATAGAGGGGAGAAGGGCCAATGGGAAATCAGGACCCTGAGACTGACAGTCCCCAGGGGCAATGGGGAGAGGCCAAAGCTCCAAGTTAGCTGGACTGACAGGCCAGGCAATATAATGAGGAAGTCACCAGGCCAGGGGGTCCCATCATCCATGTGAGCTGGAACTGCCTGGGTCAGAGTGGGGCAGAGCTAAGGAGAGAGCAGGAGCCCAAGAAGAGCCGTGGAGCAGAGCTGTGCAGGTGTAGTGCCAGAAGCTGCTCCCTGTAGGACTTTGCAATCTGTAGCAGTTACTGATACCTGAGGTTGTTCTTATTTGCTGACTTGTCCTAATTGGCTACAACTTGACAGTGGTGGGGGATGGAAGCATAAAGGCTTCGTCCTCGAAACAACCCTGCCTGGTGTACATCTGTATCTATTACCTCTTAATACAGGATTGTAAAAAATAGAGTGAGGTCATTTAAACATCATTTATTTCGCAGCTTCATTTACTGTGCTAACAATGTAGCATCCTGTTACCGGTACTTCTGCCCATGTGACCCGTAGGTTGGATTCATTTTAGTGGGATGCAGGACATGTGGAGGATAATTTAAACCCTTAATTTCCTTAGAGTTTCCCTGCAATATACTTCTCTGCTGGTGCGATTTCTGACTATTGCACGTCTATTGTATTTATTACAACAGCACAAGTAAGTAAGTCACACAAGTGACATATTCTAAGGACTTGGCTACACTTGCAAGTTAGAGCCCATTAAAGCAGCCCCGGGTACCCTAACTCCTGAGGTGTCCACACTGGCAAGGCACATGGAGCGCCTGGGCTCTGCAGCTGGAGCGCTCCGGGTAATCCACCTCCATGAGAAGCATAAAGCTCACTGCGCCTCGGCTGAAATGCCCAGGCATCAGTGTGGATGACATGTTGCATTACTGCATTGTGATTGGCCTCAGGAAATGTCCCATAATCCCCTGAAGTCAAGTGTCCTCTCTGGTCATTATTTTGAAATCTGCTGCAGACATGCAGATATCCCCTTTCAAAAGCTCCATTTCTGACAGCCAGCTGCTTATCTGCTCTGGAACAAAGCAACCATTAGTGTGGAATGCTGCTGTTGTGAGTGTGTGTGTGAGAGAGGGGGGTCTGCTGCTGTCCGAACACACAAGACAGCATGCTGACACACTTTCAGCCCCCCAACACATTGTCGCTCCCCCCACATACACACAACACACTCCCTGTCACACTCCACCCCCGCCCCCATTTGCAAAGCACTTTGCAGCCACTTGCACACTGGGATAGCTACCACAATGCACTGCTCTCTGTGGCATTGTCAGAGCTGCTAATGTGGCCACTCCAGTGCGATTGCAGCTGACAGTGTAAACACACGGCAGTGTTTTCCCTGCTGCGGTCTCCGAGGGCTGGTTTAACTCCCAGCGCTCTACATCTGCAAGTGTAACCAAGTCCTAAATTTTCCAGACCAACCGAACTAAGTAACTGCCCTCCACCACTATTTGCAGGGATTAGGGGCACCGTGGAGCACACACTGCACTTGCTGGCTTAGCCTTGTGCATGCTGGGATGGCCACCTCCCCATTGATGAGACCTGGTCCCACCATCTCCATGGAGCTCCAGTCTGCCCTGCTGCCGTCCCTGTCTGTGTCGTCTTCTCTAGCAGTTGACTGGAAGGTGCGCATTAGCTGCATGCCATATAGCCGTGTTGTCTCCAAGGGTGAAAGCAGGAAGAATGGCGCCTTCATAGCCCATCCAATATTCCATAACGTAGTTAAGGAAAATATTTCTCAATGAACTCTCAGTAAAAGATCAGAAACAGCCAGTGTCTGCCTCAGTCTACGAGCATTGGTATTTTCTTCAAATTTGTCAGACCAACCTAACTAACACCTAACACACATTTGAACCTCTTTTCACACTGTTGCTCATTCTCAGGGTCTGCTTTGCCTCCAGACAGATCCATTCTCTTTCAGAACGGCCTTGCTCTTTCACTCAGGTGTCAGAGTAAACACTCCCCTTCACTCTATTCTGACAAACACTAGTATTAACTGTTTGCTACTGATGTGTCTAGAAAGTGTTTGTCAAGTGGAAGATGCCGTTTCTGGGGGATTGTTCCCAAGATCCAGTACTTCGTGTTCAAATGTCTCCCAACTTTGTTGGTGAAAATAACACCAAGGCTTCTTTGCAATAAGAAAGGAGTTTTTCATCCTAATGAGCTTTGAACCCACAATCTTTGGCTTAAAAAGCCAATACCTTAGCTATTAGGCCACTGGGGTCCTGCAGAGAAGGGGATAGAGGGATGGAAATTCCTTCTCATAATTGCACATTCCTCACATTCACTCAGAAGCCAAATACTCCATTTAATGGCCTTACAGAAATGTCTGTATCTCCTGGCAGTGAGGCAACTGGGCAGGTCCCTGACAGAGCTGAGCACCACCTTTCTACCAACTGTTTTTAGAGAAGAACCCCACCCTAGAGTGACTCCTCTCTCCTTCAGCACCTCCACATCTGTGGCTCTGAGTGGCAGTAGGATGATTAGGGGGAGAATCCAGGGCTGGAAGCAGGGTAAGGTCAGCCTGTAAGGAGTAACCAGGTGGGGCAGACTCAGGGGGAGGCCATGGGCTGCTTGTCAGATGTCAGGATCCAAGCTCTAGGTCAAAGCTGTGCAGTGACCTGACCCCAGGTTTATAAGGCTGACATAGTGAACCCCAAACCCTTGTTACTAAGGGCATTTAGGAGTCTCTGTCCCTTAATAATTTTTGGGAGCTCCCCAGCAGGTTGAGGGAATCAGCCGCCTCCTGCCTCACAGGTTAGACTCTTGGTGCTGTGCCAGCCACCCCCTCGCTTGCAGGCCCAGTGTAAGAAGAAGGAGGCCCGGGGCTGGCAGAAGAGGGTTTTGATTAATTGACCTCTGTGTTATGGGCACAGGATGCTTCCACTCAGTAGCATAGCTGGGGGGGGGAGCAAGGGGAGCAGCTAAGGGCGTCGGGTTCCTCTGGTGGGGATGTGGAGCAGCTGTTCGTTTTCCTGTTTGCACTCCTCTGTGATGTGAAAATCGGGGAGGGGAGGCAGAAGCAAGCCCCACTTCCCTCCTGAAATGTCCAGGGGGGAAGCCAGAACAATAGGGTGGGGTGGCAAGTGGTGGCCAGACGCTCACTGCCAGAGTCTAGTCTAGCTCAGGGTCCAGCTCAACTTCCTCCCCACACCTCTGGTCCCCAGTCCCCTTCCACTACCAGGTGAACCTGGGCACTAAGGCAAGAACGGGATGAGGAAGCAAGTCAAGCTGAGCAAGGCAGGCAAAAGCAAGTCTAGTCTTCATGGGTCACTCACAATGACATCCTTTTTGTGTGCAACTGCAGCAAAAACATCTGGGATGGGGAAAGAGCTGGCCAAAATATGGCCACACAGCTGCCAAAGTAGCTGAATTGGGAGAGAGTTAGACTGAAGATCTTAAGGTCCCTCATTCAATCCCAGGCTTTGGCAGGCCCTTTGATCCCTCTTTGTGCAGGGCAGGCTTGTTTTCTGGGAGGGCAGCAGCACCTTTACCTGAGCCAAGTACCTGATTTTGAGCTCCCCAGCAGGACAACAGAGAGCATGGGCTTCTTCCCCTAGCTGGCCCACCTGACCTATAAGGATGAGAGATGGGAGCTGTCTTTCCCACATGACTTATTTGTCAACCC
Source organism: Chelonoidis abingdonii (assembly GCF_003597395.2). Lineage (NCBI taxonomy): Eukaryota > Metazoa > Chordata > Testudines > Testudinidae > Chelonoidis > Chelonoidis abingdonii. Next base: position 149,146,266 of record NC_133769.1, on the reverse strand, counting down.
AAATGGCGGGAACAAAGTGAGGCAGGATGGCCCTCAGAGATGGTGCCAGAGGGGGCAGGGAGGTGGGAAGAAAGTTCCTCTGCAAAGCTGAGTGAGGACAGTACTGGGGACTCAGGGCAGGCCCCATGGACGCGGTAGATCAGGATTATAGTTGTTGGAGGAGAAAAGAGAGTCCTGCAAGAGGAAGGTGCTGGTGGCAAGTACATGAGTCTTTTAATTGGGGGGTCCAGTGTTTGAGCCCTAGTTTTAGCAGCTGGCTTTTAAGCTGCTGTGCAGGCCAGTCACCAAACGCATCCTGGACGTGTCCAGAGCCACACATGGATTCCCAGAAGCCATAAGAATTTCCTGGAAAGGCCCCTTTCTCCTGCTGAGTCTTTAGGAAGCAGGATAGAAGCCGATATCTGCAGGAGCGGGCCCAGAAACCACAGTCTCTGGTTGGCAGGAAGTGCTGTGGGGCCAGGTGCTGAGAAAGCCGAGGGGAGAAGAGAGCAGAAGCAGCTGCAGAGAAGCTGTGAGTGCAGTGGGTCACAGATGTCTAGAGACTGTGACACCATCTGGTCCCGTGGCATAAAGTTCAGCTGTCAGAACACTGAATAGTGGAAGCTGAGCTCAGATCTCAGTGGGACTCTGGGACCTGTTGCTTCATACTTTAGCATAGGTGGAGTTTCAAGGCTTTCTCTTGCTCTTTCAAATGATGCGGGAGCCGGTTTTTTGCCTGCTGCCTGTTGTGACATGCGCACCAGAAGGGCCGCCGGATCCAGCAGGCTGGCCTTGTCTGGAGCCCTACAGGGAGGGATGGTGTTATATCCTTGGGGGCGAACTTCTGGTGTTGTTGCACCTGAAAATACCATGGGCTCAGGGTCCACAGCACGAACAGATGAGGAGGTGGTATCAGCTCATGCTGGGCAAAGGGGTATCTCAGCCGCTGGCAGTAATGGAGGAGAACAGTCAGGAACAGGTGATTCGTGATTCGGTATCTCACCAGAAGAGATAAAGTCAGACCGCTCAATTTTAGATGTGTCCTGAGGACTGGCATGACCTGGCAACAGCTGATCTACATGTTGCCGCCAGGGAAGATTCACTGCCGTCCGGACTGTGTAGGAAACAGGTCCTGTTTGAGTGATGATTGTGGCAGGGACCCGTTTAGCTCTGGAAGTATAACTCCGAGCCAAACTGGCTGTCCCGGGCTAAAGGATAAAGGAGGTGCTGTTGTCATCATGAACAGGTCTGACTACCAAAAGGAGGCCGCCAGACAACTTTCCAATACCAAATTCTACAGGCCACTTCCCTCAGATCCCACTGAGGAATACACTAAGGAACTGCACCATCTACTCAGGACACCCCCTACACTAACACCGGAACAAATCAGCATACCCTTAGAGCCACGACCAGGGTTATTCTATCTACTACCCAAGATCCACAAACCCGGAAATCCTGGATGGGCCTTGCTCTTTCACTCAGGTGTCAGAGTAAACACTCCCCTTCACTCTATTCTGACAAACACTAGTATTAACTGTTTGCTACTGATGTGTCTAGAAAGTGTTTGTCAAGTGGAAGATGCCGTTTCTGGGGGATTGTTCCCAAGATCCAGTACTTCGTGTTCAAATGTCTCCCAACTTTGTTGGTGAAAATAACACCAAGGCTTCTTTGCAATAAGAAAGGAGTTTTTCATCCTAATGAGCTTTGAACCCACAATCTTTGGCTTAAAAAGCCAATACCTTAGCTATTAGGCCACTGGGGTCCTGCAGAGAAGGGGATAGAGGGATGGAAATTCCTTCTCATAATTGCACATTCCTCACATTCACTCAGAAGCCAAATACTCCATTTAATGGCCTTACAGAAATGTCTGTATCTCCTGGCAGTGAGGCAACTGGGCAGGTCCCTGACAGAGCTGAGCACCACCTTTCTACCAACTGTTTTTAGAGAAGAACCCCACCCTAGAGTGACTCCTCTCTCCTTCAGCACCTCCACATCTGTGGCTCTGAGTGGCAGTAGGATGATTAGGGGGAGAATCCAGGGCTGGAAGCAGGGTAAGGTCAGCCTGTAAGGAGTAACCAGGTGGGGCAGACTCAGGGGGAGGCCATGGGCTGCTTGTCAGATGTCAGGATCCAAGCTCTAGGTCAAAGCTGTGCAGTGACCTGACCCCAGGTTTATAAGGCTGACATAGTGAACCCCAAACCCTTGTTACTAAGGGCATTTAGGAGTCTCTGTCCCTTAATAATTTTTGGGAGCTCCCCAGCAGGTTGAGGGAATCAGCCGCCTCCTGCCTCACAGGTTAGACTCTTGGTGCTGTGCCAGCCACCCCCTCGCTTGCAGGCCCAGTGTAAGAAGAAGGAGGCCCGGGGCTGGCAGAAGAGGGTTTTGATTAATTGACCTTTCTCCTGCTGAGTCTCTTAGGAAGACAGGATAGAAGCCGATTATCTGCAGGAGCGGGCCCAGAACCACATGTCTCTGGTTGCAGGAAGTTGCTGTGGGGCCAGGTGCTGAGAAAGCCGAGGGGGATGAAGAGAGCAGAAGCAGTAGAGAAGCTGTGGGTGCAGTGGGTCACAGATGTCTAGAGACTGTGACACCACTCTGGTCCCGTGGCATAAAGTATCAGAACATGTCAGAACACTGATAGTGGAAGCTGAGCTCCGATTTCTCAGTGGGACCTGGGACCTGTTGCTCATACTTTAGCATAGGTGAGTTTCAAGCTTTCTCTTGCTCTTCAAATGATGCGGGAGCCTTGTTTTGCCTGTGCCTGTTGTGACATGCGCACAGACGGGCCGCCGGATCAGCAGGCTGGCCTTGTCTGTTGAGCCTACAGGGAGGTGCATGGTGTTATTATCCTTGGGGCGCTTCTGGTGATTGTTGCACCTGATAATACCATGGCTCAGGGTCCCAGCACGAACAGATGAGGAGGTTGTATCGCTTCATGCTGGGCAAAGGGGTATCTCAGCCGCTGCAGTAATTGGAGGAGGACAGTCAGGAACGGTGATTCGTGATTCGTTATCTCACCAGAAGAGATAAAGGTCAGGACGTCAATTTTAGATGTGTCCATGAAGGATGGCATGGACCTGGCAACAGCTGATTCTACATGTGCGGCCAGGGAAGATTCACTGCCGTCCGGACTGTGTAGAAACACGTCCTGCTTTTGAGTGATGATTGTGGCAGGGACCCGTTACTCGGGAAGTATACTCCGAGCCAAACTGGGCTGTCCCGCGGCTTAAAGGATAAGAGGAGGTTGCTGTTGTCATCTGACAGTGCTGCTACCAAACGGAGGCCGCAGAAACTTTCCAATACCAAATTTACAGGCCCTTCCCTCAGATCCCACTGAGGATACACTAAGGAACGCACATCTACTCAGGACACCCCTACACTAACACCGGAACAAATCAGCATACCCTTAGAGCCACGACCCAGGTTTATTTCTATCTACTACCAAGATCCACAACCCGGAAATCCTGGGATGCCCCATCATCTAGGCATTTGGCACTCTTCACTGAGATGGACTCGTCTGGATATGTGGACTCTCTACTCAGACCCTTGCCACCAGCACTCCCAGCTATCTCCGTGACACCTCTGGTATTTCCTTGAGGAACCTTACAATTGCATTGGCACCTCCCAGGAAAACACCTCCTAGCCACCATGGATGTAGAGGCTCTCTACCACAAACATCCCACCCACACGATGGAATACAGAACTGTCGGCAACAGTATCCCTTGATGATGCCACAGACAACTGGCTGCTGAGCTCTGGCCTTTATTACTCACACCAAACTATTTCAAGTTTGATGAAATATACATTCCAGTTATCAGCGGCACTGCTATGGGCACCGCATTGGCCCCACAATACGCCCATATTTTATGGCTGACCTGGAACAACGCTTTCCTCAGCTCTGTCCACTCACGGCCCCTTCTCTACCTATGCTACATTGATGACATCTTCTCAATCTGGACCATGGGAAAGGAGACTGTAGAAAAATTCTTCCACCACGATTTTCAACAACTTCCCCCACCATCAACCTCAGCACTGACCAATCTACACAGGAGGTCCACTCTAGACACCATGGTGCAATAAGTGTGACTTCACATTAAACACACCCTATATCGAAAACCTACGACCGCTACCTACCTTCATGCCTCCAGCTTCCATCCCTGGGCAATCACACGATCCATTGTCTACAGCCAGCACTGGAGTACACCACATCTTTGCCTCTAACCCCTCAGAAGAGACCAACACTTACAAAATCCTCACCCACGCTTTCTCAAAATACAATTACCCTGCACGAGGAATAGAAAACAGATCAAACAGGCAGACGTGTACCAGAAGCTCCTCACTACAGACAAACCCAGAAAGAAACCACAGGACTCACGTGGCCATCACATACAGCCCCCAGCTAAAACCCCTCCAACGCATCATCAAGGATCTAACCCATCCTGGATAATGATCCCAATTTCACAGGTCTTGGATTGGCAGGCATTCCTGCCCACCAAGACCAAACCCACCAACCTGAAACGTATCTCACCCAGCAACTGCACACCGTACCATAGTACTCAGCTCAGGACCAATCCATTGCCAACAAACCTCGATGCCAACTCTGCCCCATTATCTACACCAGCGGGACACCATCACAGGACCTAACCAGGATCAGCCACACATCCTGTCATCACCTGCACGATCCACCAATGTCAATATACGCCATCAATTATTGCCAGCCAGTGCCCCTCTGCTATGTACATCGGCCAACTGGACAGTCACTTACGGAAAAGGGTAATGGACACAATCAGATGTTTCGAATGCAAATATACAAAACCTGTAGGGAGAGCACTTCAACCTTCCCTGGGGCCACACTATAGCAGACTTAAGGTGGCCATCCTGCAGCAAAAACTTTCAGGACCAGACTTCAAAGGAGAAACTGCTGAGCTTCAGTTCATTTGCAATTTTGACCCATCAGCTCTGGACTAACAAAGACTGTTGAATGGCTTTGCCAATTACTAGAACCAGTTTTCTCCTCCTTTGGTTTTTCACACCCTCTCTGCTAATAACCAGGCCCATTTCCTCCCTGATTTGAACTACTCGTTATCTCTAGCCTGCTTGCCTGCATTATATATACCTACCCCTGAATATTTCCACTACCTGGCGTCTGACGACAGTGGGTATCACCACGAAAGCTCACGCTCCAAAACGTCTGTTAGTCTATAAGGTGCCACAGGATTCTCTGCTGCTTTTACCAGATCCAGACTAACATGGCCTACCCTCTGATAGTTTCCAGTGGATCCCCATTCCTCATTCTACCATGATGGTTAGGGTAAGAGCGGATCATTTTTATCCCTACTTGAAAGGGGAGAAGCTTAAGGCTGAGTGCTGGGATCACTGCTGAGCACCTATTTCTTCCCAATATTTTTGGGTGAACTCCCAACGTGGGAGCTGCCGAGCACTCTCCCCGCAACATCACACACCACACTGCTCCACTGTGTGTTGGGAGGGAATCAGGTTGAAAGGGACAAAAGACTAGCAAAGAGAGAAAGAGAGGACGGATGGATGGATGGAGGAACAAGATGAACAAAAGGAACTAAACCTTAATGTCCCCAGGATTGATTCTAAGGACAAATCGCCAGCTGCGGAATATCAATTCTGCGCTCCTTAAGCTCAGTGTTTTCCAATGTTTAGATATTCAACTCCCAGATGGTAGATTGAACAGGTTTCAACCTCGCAGGAGGCTCTTTACTTCAAAACAGGGATGGCTGTTTCTAGTAACAATCAGGAAAAGGAAGGAGAGAAACTCGAAAGAGGTTTCCTGCTGGCCTCATGTCCTGTAACCGAAACTCTCTCAGTCTCAAAGAGAACCTTGGAGAGGAGACTTGCTTGAAGCAAGGCCACAGGGGTCTCTGAGGATTTCACCTGCCCCCTCGCCCTGCTCTGCCTGGCCTGATGTCAGCATGTCTCTGTGAGGTCACAATTCCCCACACCTTTGACCATAGTCTCAGGTCTGCAATAAGCCTTTGTGATTGTCACTGCGCACACCTCCCTTGCTTGCTAATGTCTGCCCTGGCCAGTCAACTTTGGAGTTTTGAGTACTCCTGTGGATACCCACTCAGAGTGTTTTTCTAGAGCAAGCCGGCTATAGACAGTAAACTTCAGATGCTGCTCAAGTTAAGCTCAGTTTTTCAGAATTTAGCTGACTTTTCTGGCCAGAAAGAGACCATTAGCGATCTAATCTGCACCCTGCATACAAGGCCTCCGTATGACAACATAGCTACTTTTGGGCAAACACATTCCAGAAGCATCTAGTTTTCATTAAATACATCAAGAGATTGGCAATCACACTTTCTTGGTAGCTTGTTCCTGGTGACAATCCCCTCATGTTGAATTTTGTTGCTTATTGTAATAGGAATTTGTCTCTTTTTTCAGCCATTGGTCTTGTTTATGCTCTTTGTCTGCTAGATTAAAGGCCCTTCAATACCCAATCTTTCTCTTCTTTAAGGCCCTCATCACTAGTGAAGTCACCTTTCAATCTCTTTGATAGAGCTAAACAGGTGAGCTCTTTCAGATGCTCACTAAGAAGGCATTGTTTCTCCAGCCCTTCAGAACATTTGTTGGCTCTTTGGTCATCAGACTCCTGAACTGCAGCTGGATGTGGTTCTTGTTCTTCTGCACAGCATAGCTCCTGGAGAAGAGGGATCTGCAAATGTACATTCATATGATACCTTTGTTTAATTGATGAAAACATAAACTAGACACTTAGAGGTTTGGAAGTGATTTCAGCTGATGGACAGCTTTGCTAGGTTTTTATGCATTTGGACAGCAAAATGTTGAGTGTTTATAGTTATATCAAGTACCCCGTATAGTGGAGCTCCTGAATATAATGGAGAATGGAAATGAAAATATTTTCCCTTTTTTAAAAAAAAGGAAGAAGGTTATAAGAGAACACAGGGGTTTGAACTAAGGACTACTTGAGCCACAGTTAAGCAGTCTACCACTGATCTATACTTCCATGACAACAGAAGCAGGGGACCGTGATCTCCAGGACTTTGAAGGACAGATCCTGCTTCATGGAGCTGCTTTGCCATTCCCAGACCACAGGTGGTTTTAAAAATGGAGTTTGATTAAACTTCTTCAATGTGGTAAACACCACAGCTTGCACACCCACCAATATAGCTTCTCCCACTGACATAGCTGCCACCTCTTGGGAAGTGGATTAACTACACCGACAGAAAATCTCTCTCCCATCAGCTTAGAGCATTGGTTCTCAAACTGTGAGTCAAGACCTCAAAGTGGGTCATAGCCCTGTTTTAACGGGATTGCCAGAGCTGGCGTTAGACTTGTTGATCCCTGGGTCTGAAGCCAGAAGTCTGAGCCCCACCACCCAGGGCTGAATCCCTCAAGTTCTGGTTTTACCCTCCTCCAACTGGAGCAGGGCTCAGGCTTTGTCTTCTCTGCCTCTGCCCAGTGTGAAGGGGCTTGGTCCCTCTTTCCATGGCCATGTAGTAAGTGTTTTTTTGGCAGAAGGGGGTTGTAGTGAAAGGAAGTTTGAGAAACCCTGGCATAGAGCCTCTGAATATGTCTAGACTTGGCTCTCTGGGTGATCAGACACTAAAAGTACAGCTCTGAAGAAACCACACATCAGCCTTGCCTAGCAGGCAAGAATCAAACCTCCACAGAAAGACGCCCACTGTTTTCTAACCCATCTCCCTAAGCACTCAGCCACAACCACTTAATAAAGGAGCTTTTCTACACTATGGTTCTGTTCTCACTGAAGGGTCATTTCGAATTGCTCAGATCAGCATTAGGGAAAATGGTGCCCTGGGCAAAATTTGTACTTTGGCACTTCCCCATTGCCCCTGGACGAACCCCACTCCCGCTTTACCGCTAGCTCCTGCACTCCCAAACCGTGCACCTCCTTCACCCCTAACTCCTGCCCCTCCTGTGCCCCCTTTGCCCTTAACTCCCTGTGCCACCAGCCATTGCCTCTCTCCTGCAGCCCCTTCACATGGTTCCAGTGCTGGGGGCCCCCCACTTGTTCTCCCTTTCCCCATGGTTAGCTGGCAACTAAAGGATTCCAAGGTTTTACTGAGACTTGAACCTTGATTTTAGGATTTAAAGGCCTGAGTGCTGGCCCTTACACCATGGGACCAGCAGAGGGCCTGTTGATTACTGTAGACTTTCAGCAGGGAGGACTCTGTGGGCAGGGGCAGTTCTAGGCATCTTGCTGCCCCAAGCATAGCAGGCAGGTTGCCTTTGGCCACTTGCCTGCAGGAGGTCTGCCAATCCTCCACAAGCAGCCTGCCTGCCTCCCTCGCAGCAACCAGCAGGGTGCCCCCAGTGGCTTGCCACCCCAAGCATATGCTTGGCCTGCTGGGGCCTGGAGCCACCCCTGTCTGTAGGGACAGTTTTTTCTGGCAGGGAGGACATGCCTCTCTGGCCAGCTCTGCATTTGGCTCAAGAAGTCAGTACACAGTGCTTTGCTGCAGGCCCAGAGGCCTTTCTTCCTCCAGACAGTAGCACCTTTAGTCCCAGGCAGTAAAGGGCCCTTCCTAGGAAAGACCAAGTTCTGAGAAGGAGAAGCTAAAGTCCAGGAGAGTCCTCAAGAGATGCCTTCTGAAGATCTTGGGGTTATTACAGGAAGAGCTGTTTTTGTGGCTGACTAGTGACTTGAACCCTAGGCTCTCAGATTAAAAGCCTGATGCTCTACCAACTAAACTAGCCAGGCTCACATGTGAAAAAGGCAAATTTAATGCAGAAGAGAAATTAATCATGAAAATGAGGGCAGGAAACAATACAGAAAACTTGCTGCTCTTGCTTTCTTAGCAGTTCTAGCCCCAGCCTGCTCCTCCATCCAGAGCCCCGAGGCCTTATTCTTTCTTTAGTTAAATATCAAATCCAGGAGAAAACACAGTTATAGAGAAATATCATTGGAAATACAAAAATTAAGAAGGAAAATGCAATCCCCATCACTTTATCGTGTCTGGGCCATTCCTGTATTGAGAGCACCTGCTAAAGTCCCTGTGTGCTTACAAGAAACCTGGAGGAACTCATACTACAGCCTGAACTTGAAACTCAACTGCTCCTTGGTGCCGAGTAAAACCCTTTCCCTGCTGTGACATTGCACTCCATAGGATTTTATGAAAATATGCTAATGAGTGTGAATATAAAGTGACTGGACTATGCTTCATGCAAAAGGTCTCTGGTGAGGTATCATTACAAATCTTATAATCTACTGTGTGTGTTCATCTTATTTGTATGAACCGATCAGTCTTGTATCTAAAACTAGAAATAGGAACTATAACTCTGAGCTCCTGTTGTAATGATGCAAAATGTGGGCCATTAATAGTGGTTCGGACTCTTGATGTCTCCCATTAACCAGGACAATTGACTGGAGATGGCTCTGTCCTGCACCATCTGTGAGCCAGGTCAGGGAGAATGAAGGCTTGGGGGGTCTCACAGGACGTGTGACCATGTCCCCTGGTACAGGAATCTATCTTAAACCTGGGACTTTTCCCAGGAGACAGACAAAAGATTCCTGCCTTGTACCAAAACTGTATAAGGTGGTGGAACAGAAGAAAGGTGGCTGCAGTCATGAGAAATCCCTTAGTTACCACCTGAGCAGCAACAAGGACTATACCAGGTGAAAAGTTTGGGCCCAGACTAGAAATAAGTCTAGTCTGCGAACCAAGCTTATTGGAAGATCTCTGAGGGAGAGATTTTATTTTTATTGAGTTTCATACTGTATTAGGCTTGGACTTGCATGTTTTTGTTTTGTTTTGCTCTATGGAGAATACAAACTCCATAGAGAAGGAAAAGTTAATGCCTTAGAAAAGTCTGTGTGTGTGTGAGAGAGTGTCTAGAAACCACCCTCCTATAGTTTCTTTTCTCCAATTTCCTTTAGAAAAATCTGAAGTAGAAACAATTGCTTTCTCTGAGGCTTGAATTCAGGGTTTTCAGATTATGAGCCTGATGCACTACCAACTGCACTAAGAAGGCTTGGAAAAGCTTTAGACTCCGTGCATATAGGACCCTCCTACAGCAGTGACTGGGGCAGGGAAGGAGCCAGGGATGTACTGTAAGAAACAGGGAGCTCTGGTGTCCACACACTTGTCCCAGCAGCTTTCTCAGCAAAAAAATCAATTAGCCCTGCCAGGGAACAATCTACTGGAGCTAATGGCAACACAGGGGGGATATTTCCAAGCTATGCACCCACCTCTACATTTTAGAACTTACTCTCACTTTTTCTAGTAGGGCATTTTCCATGGGAATTAGGCAAAGCGAACTACACAGGTAAGAGAAACAAGTTGGGGAAGGTACATGGGGTACAGAATCCAGTGCTCTAGATAAGGCTTGAATTTATAATCCCAACAGTTTGCCCTTCTGTACTAACCAGCTGCACCACTGCAGAGGCTTTTCAGATTCATTCCAGAAGCAAGCAGTTCCTAGTCGCTGTAGTTCACACCTTTGTCTGGTAATTGAAAGGCAGCTGGTTCAAACCTAACTCAAGATGTGGCTTTTTCAGCAATGAGACTCCAGTACATTTTAACAGGAAGAAAATCTCCTCTACTCTGGTTTAGCCCCATTTGACTCTTCTCCCCCTCCCCCAGTCTCTTTCCTTCTCCATTGGGCCATGCAGAGAGGAGCCCCAGTCAGTCTCTGTCACAGAGTCTGTATCCCATAAGGGGAGGGAAGGGTTGCTCTAAAATATTGATAATGGGGAGGGGTGGGCGTGGTTAGGGGGAGAAAGGATGGATACCTAACAGTGGGGTCCAGAAAGATTCTCCCAGACTGGAGACATCCCCTGCTGCCCCCCATCAGCCAGCTGTGGGAAGAACAACTGGGGGGGGGAGGGTCTCCACACGCTGCCCCTGCCCTTAGAGCCAACTCTGACAACTGTGGCAATGGAAGCTGCAGGGGTGAAGTCTGCGAGCAGCCATGCTCAGAGACGCCCCCAGCCCTCCCACTTAGGGGCTGCGGGTTGCTTTTGGGAGATGCCCGAGGTAAATGCTGCACCCCTCACCCTCTCCTGAACCCCTAACCCCCTGCCCCAACCCAGACCCCACACCCAAACTCCCTCCAAGACCCTGCACCCCAAACCCCTGACTGAGCCCAGACCCTGACTCAAACTCTCTCCCAGAGCCCAGCCCCTCTCCCTCCCACACCCAAACTCCCTCCCAGAGCTTTAGGCAGGTGTGTGTGTGTGGCAGGGGGCAGGACTTGTCCCATTCTGGGAACAACCAAAAATTATACAAACCTGCCGCCCCTGTCCAGCCCAACCTTCTGCTGATGCACCTCAGCCCACACCCCTGCAGGGTTTGAAGCTTCCTTTGCTTAAATTCCAGGACACTGAGGGATTTCAGCTCCCCTTTGCCCAGAGGGAACCTTAACCCCACTCCCAGCCAGGTTCTTGTCCATGGGATCACTGTAGGGGGGCTGGGTCCTGCTGGGACTTCTCTCTCTATGACAGGCCAGGGTGCAATAACTGGGGCATCTGAGCACCCAAGACCTTGTGTGGGGCTGCCATTCCCCTTCCCCTTCTATGGTCTCATCTGTCATTGACTCCAGCCTTTTTTCTACCCATCGTCAGCACCATCTGAAGCAAGCTGCACTCGCCTCAAAAAGACAGAGAGTCCTGTGGCACGTTATACACTAACAGACGTATTGGAGCATAAGCTTTCGTGGGTGAACACCCACTTCGTCAGACGCATGTGGCGGAAATTTGCAGGGGCAGTTATAAATATGCAGGCAAGAATCAGTCTAGAGATAAGGAGGTTAGTTCAATCAAGGAGGATGAGGCCCTCTTCTAACAGCTGAGGTATGAACACCAAGGGAGGAGAAATTGCTATTGTAGTTGGCTAGCCAGTCACAGAATTCCCACTCCATTCATCTGATGAAGTGGGGATTCACCCACGAAAGCTTATGCTCCTGTACGTCTGTTAGTCTATAAGGTGCCACAGGACTCTTTGTCGCTTTTTACAGATCCAGACTAACACAACTACCCCTGTGATACTCAAAAAGACAGTGTCCCCTGGGGGGTGTAAATCACTGACTTCTTTCCTCTCTGAGCACTGACTGCCCCTCTGTTTCCTTGCCTCTCAGTGTGAGCAGATGGAACCTTTCCCTCCAGTGCTTGAGGATTCGCCCTTCTAATCTACCATTGTCCCAAGCAGCACAGCGCGTCGGAATCTTAAATGTACCAAGGTGACTTAGGAGCAGAACCCCCCGACCTTCCATGCTTATGCTACACTTTCTTAGGCTACTTTCTATCCACTTTCTGAAATTGCTCCATTGTCCATTCCCTGAGAGGCTAAGAGCAGAGAGTGCAGGAACACCTGTGCTCAGGGGCACAACCTGAGCCCAACCCAAGACACTGAAACAAACTCAAACGATGCTTCCTCCAGCAGGATCACAGAGCAACACAAAGAAAACCCATGAGGAACAATCCCCCTCTGCCTTCATTTACCCCATTGCAACCCTCGCAGCAGCCAACTCTTGCGGGAACGACACTGAGCTGATTGGAGCTCTGGCATAGAGACCAGGGGAGGGGTGTTGCTCCCCCTCAGTGTGAGCTGATCACATTCTGACTTCGTCTAACGGGGCTTTGAGCTTTGCCATCTTGTGAGTTCTGTGTCCTCAACTAGCAGCCAACGTGCTGAGTCCCCTGGACTCTTTCGCTGGGAGCATGGTGATTGCACAACAGCTGCAAGCCCTTTTCCCCTCTCCTTGTCCTCCTCAGCTTCCCCAGACCTTCCCCACAAATGGTTCTATCAGGCGCTGGAGGGATCTAAGGACCTGCAGGTTTCCCCCACCCATCTCTTAAGGCAAACAATGATTCCCTTTTCTGACACTCCTGGGCCTGGGCTTCTTTTGAGTTTTCCAAAGGGGAGCCTGATTCCCTGTGAAAATGTGTGTGTGAGGAATCAGCTTGTCTGCCCCCTCTCTGGGAGCTGAGAAGCTTTTTCAGACTCTCCCCCACTAGATGAGTCCAACAGGACCTCCCCTTGGTGGGAGAATCCTAAATTCCACCCTCCCACCCTGACCAGCTGATGGCAACAGCATGCTAAATCAGCCCCAACTCTCTGGGCTAGAAAGCAGCATCTAACCAGCCTTGTAACAGCTCCGGTTTGCTCGCTGGAGACATGACATGAACCAGGAAAGAAGGCAAATGTCAGACAGGGAACCTCAGCTCACAAATAAACACTCTCAGGGCTCCTTCTACACTGCGACTGGGCAGTTGACTGACTTTAAATCTAGCTAGCTCAGTTGGTAGAGCATGATGCTCTTAATCCCACCATCATAAATCCAAGCCCCATGGTGGGTGGTAGTGACAGCCCTTAGGGGTCACTCTTCTGCTAATAGTCACAGACCAAAATGAAATAAACTCTCTGTGCTCTTTGGCAGGTCATGTTTCTTCCTCTCTCTGAGCTTCAGTAAAACATGAAGAGAGAACAAACTGACATTTGCATCCTCTGTTAAGAGAGGATTTTCTCCTCTTCTATTTTACCCCAGGCAAGAAGCGGGGATAATAACCATTTAATAGATGACTGCAGAGAGAAAACTTTGGTCATTATAAATAGGACGATGATCAATTGATCTCCATGTCCACTGACGGTAGGACAAGAAGTAATGGGCTTAATCTGCAGCCAGGGAGATTCACGTTAGATGTTGGGAAAAGCTTTCTAACTCTGAGTGTAGTTAAGCTCTGGAATAGGCTGGAGTCTCTGTCCTTGGAGGTTTTTAAGAACAGGTTGAACAAACCTCTGTCAAGGATACTCTACATATACTTGGTCCCATAGACAACCTGCCCTGGCCATGGTTCACTCCTTCTGCTCCCTGCCTGGGCCGGCTGCTGTGGGCACTTGACCCCACATGCCCCTGACGCATCATCTCTGCTTGGCCCTGCCTCAGCAGAGAGGACTGGATTTCATGACCTCTCCAGGGCCCTTGCAGCCTTACAGCTCTATAATTCTATGTGTGGGGAAGAGGGAGTTTTGTGCCCTGGACTCAAGATGCAGAGATACACTCAGCCCTCTCCCCTGCATTGGGTGGGGGGTGCTGCCACCTCCTGCTGGAAAGTCATGATGGTGGTGGGGCTTTGTGAATAGCTCAATCCCTGACCCTGGTGGTAGAAATGATGAGAAGGGGGCTCCAGCTGTTCCTAGGATCTACTATTTCAAACTGCCTGTAAAGTCCAACTTTCCCCAGCAAATTCACTGTGGTGCAATTGGGTCTCTTTTCCATGGCTGAACAGCAAAGAATCACTCCCAGTTTCCCTTCTATCGGCAGCAGGATTAGCCTGTGTCACTGATTAATGACGTGGATCTACTTGTAGATTGTTATTCATTCCCCACCTTGACAATTCACACAGTCCCTTTCCCATGCAGATTCCTAGCACCTCAGTGTGTCCTGAGATTTTCAGGGCTCTTTTCCCCTCACCTGGAGTGAACTCAGCTTTTTCCCCATCCCAGACATTCCATGAAATAACAACAGCAGCATAAAGAAAGAGGGGAGGGAACATCTCACTGCCAAGGCTGGATGTGCCCAGGGCCCCCTGCTTGTCCATTGTTTCCATGGAATTTGGCCCCCTGCTTTGCACAAGGGACAGAGAAAGATCTTGTTCTTCCTGTGTCTGTGCAAGGAAAATTGTGCATCTGTATGAAAGAGAGGCAGGAAATGGCCCCATGATGGGACAATATCCTCAGGATTAAGACCTAAGGACTCAGGCTGAGAACTGATAGAACTCCACTCATCTGGGATTTAACAAATTGTCTTCCATGTAGCAGGGCCAGATCCAGTGTTTTTGCCGCCCCAAGCAGAAAAAAAAATAAAAAAGCTGCAAACAACGGCAGCTCTACTGCTGCCGCTTTTGGCAGCAAGTCCTTCCCTCTGACAGGGACTGAGAGGGCCAAATTGCCACAGAAGCCTCCTCTTTCCATTGGCCACCCTAGGCACCTGCTTGCTGTGCTGGTGCCTGGAGCCAGCTCTGCCATGGAGACACTGGGAAGATGGGGGAATCAGGAAAAAAACATGGATTTGTTTACATTGCAAGGGAAGAGTAACTGAAGGTTTTTTGGTTTAAAGTCATTTTTCCTGACTGGGAATTGAACCCAGGTCATGACAGTAAAAGTGCCAAATCCCAACCACCAGACCACCAACAATGGTATGAAGCCCTGAGTTCAATCCCTAGCATCTCCAGGTTCATTTTTTCAACCTGCTCTTTGCTCATGCCGAGAGGGGATGTGGCCTTGCAATCTCTATAATTCGATGCCATCACAATATAATATAAACAACAACAAACGTGAAAACTCCCCAATCTAACATCTAACAATTCAGCGTGAACTGACATTCCACAGCACAAAGTGACAACACATAGGAGTGCAAAGCCCTACACTTCAGCACCATGCAAATGAACGACGCCCCATAGGCAAAATGACACACTGCAAAAGAGCTCAGCTTAAACCAATGCAACACAAGGCAGTGCAAAAACCATACAACATGAAACAATGCATCAGAGTGGAATGTGACACTGTGCAAAACAGCTCAGAGTGGACTAATGACAAGCACAAACCCACACAATAGAATCCTATAGAAAGGTAAGGCAGGGAGGGACCCCGAGAGTCAGAGCCAAGTATCCCTAGGCCACCCTTGACAGGTATTTGTATAATCCTTTCTTAAAACCCTCCAATGAAGGAGATTCTGAAAGTTTCCATTCAGGCCTCTGCTATGCAATCGACAATGCTTGGTTTGTGGTTAAGGGCCAGGCTGTGACTCAGAAAATTTGGATTCAGTTCCCAATTTGTCCCCATTATTCTCTGTTCAAACATGGACAAATTACATCACATCTTTGGGACTCAGTTCCCCCATCTGTAAAATGGTAAGCACCCTCCCACACTTCATCTATTTTGCCTGTGAGCTCTTGGCAGCGAGGACTCTCTCTCTCACTATGAGTTCTACAACACTTGGCAGAATCAGGGCCCCCACCCTCGCTCAGGGACTCTGTAGTGCCTGGCACAACTAGGGATCCCACTCTTGGCTGGGGTCTCTGCAGGGGGATTAAAGGGATGGGTTAACTATCACACTTTATGTCTCAAACTGCTTTCTGGCTGGGGGTTCAGGAGGGACTTTTCCCATGTAATAACATATGAAATGGGTCATTGTGCAGCCAGTGGGGAGGGGTTAGAGTTTCCTTTACTATTTCTGGCATTGGCCACTCCCACAGACAGAATATCTGCTAGGGGAGGAGTAATATAAGGCTTAATGGGACCATGAATCAGTATGGTCGTATGTTGTGCAGGTCTGGTCTTGATTATACTTAAGACTATCTCTGCTCCTGTTTTCCCTGCCAGCTCAGGACTCTAGCACCCTGGCTTGCAGAGCCAGACACTCCCATTTGCTCCAGCAAAGACCCAGGGTTGGAATTACCTGTCCCAAAACTGCAGGTTTACCTGAAAACTCTCTATGCTCTTCGGCAGAAGTATGCTTGTCTTTAGCGCTCAGATGCTCAACTCCCAGTGGGGTCTAAACCCAAATAAATCCCTTTTACCGTGTATAAAGCTTATGCAGGGTAAACTTATAAATTGTGTTCCCTCTATAACACTGATAGAGAGAGATGCTCAGTTGTTTGCTCCCCCAGGTATACTCTGAGTTAATTAATAAGTAAAAAGTGATTTTATTAAATACAGTAAGTAGGATTTAAGTGGTTCCAAGTAGTAACAGACAGAACAAAGTAAGTCATCAAGCAAAATAAAATAAAATGCGCAAATCTATGTCTAATCAAACTGAATAAGATAAGATCCTCACCAGTTCCAGAACACTCCCTTTTACAGACTAATCTCCTTTTAGCCTGGGTCCAGCACTCACTCACACTCCCTGCAGTTACTGTCCCTTGCTCCAGTTTCCTTCAGTATCCTTGTGGGGGTGGAAAGGCTCCCTCTTTAGCCAGCTGAAGACCAAATGGAGGGATCAACCAGGGATTTAAAAAGACTTTCTCTTGTGGGTGGAGACCCCCCACCCTCTCTCCTATGCAAAGTCCAGCTTCAAGATGGAGTTCTGGAGTCAGCTGGACAAGTCACATGTCCATGTATGACTCACAGTCTCTATAGGCAGAAGCCACTGTCCATATGGTATCTCGTATGTCTCCGGGAAGACTTCTTATGTGGAGTGGAGCATTCCAAGCTGCATTGTTCCCCAAGTGCTTCCTGATCGGGTACTTAACCTTGTGAATTCCTTCCTAAAGAAGCTGACCAAATGCCTCACAAAGCTTACTTAGGCCTTGGCTACACTTGAGAGTTACAGCGCTGGTGGTAGCTTTATAGCGCTGTAACTCACTCCCCGTCCACACTGGCAAGGCACATACAGCACTGTATCTCCCTGGTTACAGCGCTGCTTGTACTCCACCTCCATGAGAGGAATAAAGAGAATAGCGCTGCTGCTG
This sequence comes from Chelonoidis abingdonii, assembly GCF_003597395.2. Taxonomy (NCBI): domain Eukaryota; kingdom Metazoa; phylum Chordata; order Testudines; family Testudinidae; genus Chelonoidis; species Chelonoidis abingdonii. The sequence continues at coordinate 149,128,865 of NC_133769.1, read as the reverse complement.
CAGCACTGGGGTGCCAGTGTAAACAGGGAATTATCTTAGTACGCTGTAACTGACCTCCGGAAGCTTCCCATAATCCTTTTAAGTAAAGATTACTCTCTTTGTTTCGTTGTGATGCCTCTCTTTATTTTGTTGTCAACTCCGGGTTCCCGGAGCTGCTTAGCTAAAAAACAAACACAGCTACTGTTTGCTGTGAATGAGGCAGGAGGAGGCTCCTTTTGGAATGCCCACAGTTAGTGTTTGCTTAAGGAGAGAAGCAGCGTTGTGGGCAGGAGAGGGGGAGCCCGTTTCAGAGCAGCTGCTTATCTGGTCTGTGAGGAAAAAAGCTGTTTGCTTTCAGTGAGTGAGAGATGGGTGGGGGAGGAACTTGCAAGGCAGCTGCTGACACAGTGTCAGCTCCAAAAATCCACTCTCTCTCTCTCCCTCATGCTCCCTGTCACACTCCGCCCCACCCCCCTTTTTGAAAAGCACGTTGCAGCCACTTGAATGCTGGGATAGCTGCCCATAATGCACCACTCCCAACACCGCTGCAAATGCTGCAAATGTGGCCACGACAGTGCACTGGCAGCTGTCAGTGTGGACAGACTGCAGTGCTTTCCCTACTCAGCTGTACGAAGACAGGTTTAACTCCCAGCACTGTACAGCTGCAAGTGTAGCCATATCCTTAGAAATCAAGCAAGTTTACAGCCAATATTCTTAACCTCAAGTACAAATGATATATGTGTACAAATAGGATGAATAGGTATAGTAGACCGCAACCTTTACAGAAATATGTTACATGGCACAGGCAGCACAAAACATATTCCAGTTACGTCATTTTCCCATCAAACCTTATGGGAGGTACCATCACAGCGTTCTCCTCGTGTTAAAAGAGAGATTGAAATAAGGCCTTTTCTCCAGGTAGAATAAAAAGATTGTTTCAGGAGTGGGATATTAATCAAGGTTTTCAACACCCAATTGAGAGAAAGATAGTGCCTTGAATCTACAATTTTAGAGCACTCAACCATCCTGAAACCATGGAAGCAGCTGATTTATCAACCCTAGTTTAATTAAATGATGAACCACTCAGGGAGGCCCGGGTGACAATCTCTTTCAACACCTAGAGGCCTTCTCTAGCACAGCTGTTTTTTAGACACATCACCCGCACCTAAAATTCCAGGTTTCCTAGAGCCCTGTGACTTCTGAGGTGTGGTAGTCTCCCTGGTCACTTATTAGGGGAATAAAAGCTATGCGCTAGCACAAACCTCCTCTGCTTTCTCCAGATTTCATCCTCTTTTAGGTGGGATTAGCAGCCTCAGTTCAGTTTTTGCTCAGAGAAAGTAACTTTACAACAAAAAAACCATCTTTCATTCCTCACTTGCAATTCGAATAAACGTGTGATTTTTTTTCCTGACTCCTCCTTCTTCTAAATGGTGCTGGGAAGGGCTTTGGAGCCTATATGAAAATCAAAGCTTCCCACGGACTAACAGCAGAATGTGGGCATGTTTCCACTGTGCACTTCAAAGTCAGGCTACAGGCACTTTTACACAAATAGACATGTACAAATTATTCCTTCCCTTGCTAGCTAGCCTAACCAACCTTATAATAACAATAATAGACATTCAGGTTGACCCAAGATGAAAACCTGGGCAAAAATTTAGGTACCTAACTGGGAGCTGAATTCTTCTGAAAATCTGGCTCTAGTAGGGGGTGGGGAGGTGAGATCTTTTGAAAATTCTGGCTGATGATGTGTCTGGAACCTCTAAGAACCATCTCAACTTTTAGCCTTTGAAAGGACCTGATGAAAAAGCCTTTCTTCTGTTCAACTGGTAGAGATTTTATCCTTGAATTAAAATTATCATATTTCACCTTGATCCCAGGTTTAGGTTTCAACACAATCTATTTTATTTTTATATGCATTGCAAAACAGATTCTCCCCTGGAGACATTTGAGGGCTATACGTAGATCTGCAACTAAGCCACATTGCCTTTCACCATGAGCAAGGCGGCAACCAGTGGCATTTATGTGGAAGGCTATGAAATCTGGTTCTCCTCAGAACCCTTCAGCAGCTAGACTTCAGGAATGGAAGAGGCTACTGATCCTTATCTCCTGATGGTTAATTCTGAAGACTAGTCTATAGAGCTGGGTGAATGTTTTTTTGGATGAATATTTTATTTACTGAAATATTTTGGTGGACCAAAAATGATTTTTTTTTAAGTTTTGTTTCAACATGAAAACTGAAAAAAATTCATCTTGGAGCATCCTGAAATATTATTATTATTATGTAGGTTAGACTAGCTAGCAAGCAAGGAAATAAATGATTTGCCCATCTCTACTTTTATAACAAGTTCACAATGGGAACATACCTATGCTCTGTTCTAAGGCCGTTTGATTTTCACTTGGTCTCTGTAATGAGGCGGTGTGGCTCCCCTCCTCCCCAGGGAGGGTCGAGCCCTGTCAGTCACCTATAGGGGCGGGGCCACAGAGCAGTAGTCCCGCCCCTCAGAGGGTCAAGCGGTGACCCGGAAGCATAAAAGCCGGCCCTCAGCCCTCAGTTGGAGCCCAGCCACCGTCAGGAGCAGACCTACCAGCAGGTGCTCGTGATTGGGAAGTTGCTGAGGCCCGAGACCGGTGCCCTGACTGGCCAGAGCTTCCCCGCGCTCGCTACGACGAGGAGCTGCCAGAGCCGCCCCGTCCCTGTTGCTACCTTGAGGAGCCCCCGGAGCAAGCCTGGCCGGACTTCCCAGGGGAGCTGCCGGACCTGCCGCCCAGCCCTGGCTGGGAGGAACCTATGGTGCTGGACTTCCCAGGAGCTGACACCACGGACCAGGTAGGCACGGAGGGGGATATCGGAAGTAGCCCGGGGGCAGCCGACTCTAGTCGGGCTGCAGATGTACCGATACCAATGGCAGTGTGTTGCGGTCAGGATCCCCACTGACCACCTTCAGCAGTGACAGCCGCTACTAGGGCCCCGGGCTGGAATGCAGTGGAGTGGGTGGGCCTGCGTTCCCCCTGCCACCCGTACCCGGGTGGCAGAATCCCCCTCTCCCCGGCCTAAGGAGGCCATTTAAGTGAAGCTGCTATAACTGTGTGTTTGGTGCCCCGCCCGAACCAAGGGCTGGGCCCCCTTTGACTGTGCCACTGCTCGGTCCTGCCCCAAAGGGCCCGAGCAACCCGAACTATTGACAGCTCCTCCCTGAACCAGGAGCGTCGGAGCTGATATAACTGTGTGTTTGGTGCCCCGCCTGAACCAAGGGCTGGGCCCCTGTTGACTGTGCCCTGTTCGGTCCCGCCCACAGGGCCCGAACTGCCCGAACTGTTGACGGCAGTCCCGAGGACAGGGGCCCTCGGACGGCGGGTCGAGGCCAGTGTGGCTCCCCTCCTCCCCAGGGAGGGTCGAGCCCCAGCGATACCTCATTACAGTCTCCAAAACCCATCTGAGCATGACAAAGTATCAATTAAGGTAACAACAAGTGAAGATATGTGTTGAAAAGCTTCTTTCCCTGACTGGAAATCAAATCCGGGTCATAGTGGTGAAAGCGCTGAAGCCTAATAAATAGACTAGACAACCAGAGAGGTAACAATGGTTGTTTTTTATCACCTGTACTAGGCTTAATCTGTTTCCTCTGTCTAATTTTAGAATCTGGTCCATTCTCCTTTGTCCTGAGGGGACAAGAATGGAGGGTGAAGTATCCCCCTGTGCTCAGGGTCACAAACTGAGCCCAACCAAAGGCTTTGACACAAACTTAAATGACACCTTATCTTTCTCCACAAGGATCACAAGAGTAACATAAACCCCAAGAAGAACAATCCTCTTCTGCTTTCATTTAGGCCCATTGCAACCCTCTCCACTTCTTCTTCCTCCTACTAGAGGCTTTTCCACAAAAAACCACGGAGTCAAGACTAACTCTTTTCTAGCAGCCAAGAAAGGGGTTTTGATACCATCTCACATGAGCTGATAGGAGTTAGATTCTGTGTTACGAGGCCCTTAGCTTTGCCTGCTCCCCAGCCTTGATCTCTTGAGGCTCTTACACAGGAAATGTCTCTTCCTGTCTCTGAGCTTTAGTAGAGCAGGAAGCGAGGTCAAACTGACTTTTCCATCATCTGAGAGTGAGAGAGAATTTTCTCCTCTTCTATTCTAGCCTAGCTAAGAGAGGGGAAAATAACCCTTCAGGAGCTGACTGTCCCCCTTCAGCCATCTTTAGCTTCTCTACTTCCTACATTGGCTCCAGCTCTGTATTGGGCATATAAGTACATCCATGTCATATCCCTCCCAGCCCTCTTTATTGTCATGGAGATTGTTTCAGGCTGCGGATGGAGTCAGCTTTCTGCTTATCGACTGGATCACACTGTTTTCATTTCTTGTATATTTCTCTAACTCCTCGTTACTGCATTTGTGATGATTTATAAAAACCAGCCTGAGAGTAAAACAAGATGGCAATAAAAATCAATATATTGTGCTAAAAATACCAATGGAACAGTAAGGAAATGTGTAGCTCAGAGCTTGCGTTAACATCGTTTGAAGTCAAACAAGATGATGAGTGTTCAAAAATATGATGGGAAAAACATTATTTAAAAGGGGAATGTGATGTTGTATGTTAAAAGGAGGGTTAGAGAGTTCCAATTATTATGTTCTGATTCCTCACACCCCAACCCTGCCTAGCCAGGAAAGTAGCAGAAATGTGATCATCAGTCAATAGATTTCTCTGACATGAAAAGGATACACGAGGCTGTTTGTAGTTAGCTCAGCATAAATAAAAGTGAGGGGGAAACTGCTGGCTGGGAGCTAAATAAGCAGGAAAATGGGTTGGGGATTCTTCTACGCTCAGATTTGTTTTGTAGCTGGCAGACTCCCAAATGATGGTCTGTTCCTTCCCTCAAAATGCCGGCTAAGCCTCTCCTTTTGAATTTAAAGTTCCATGAAAGGAAAAAAATAACAAGGAAGAAAGCATAGAAGCTATGGATGTATTTGAGAAAGGATTTGGTGTGATAAAAGGCCAAAGGATAGAAAGCAGCAATGTTTCTGCCTGGTTTTAAACCAGGGACTTTTTGTATGTTTGGCAAATGTGATAACCACTACACTACAGAAACCACCTACTGTTAATTTTGGGTCCTGTTATATCCTTGGGGGCATCCGGTTTAGGAAGAAATCACTTGAGGCCAGACAGCAGACAGCTAACAAAACTACCATTTATTTACACACACAGAGCTCACCCAACCGGCCGAGCAGGCTAGGCTATCCCCTAATAATCTAACTCAGTTACCATGGGAACAAAAACCATGACAACCAAATACACAACATATTCCTCCCCTCCAATAAGAACAACCCCTAAATAAAACACACACTAGACTAGAGAAGGAGGGGTAGACTGCTCCATTCCTGGCTAAACCTGGGATTATTTTGCCCCATACCGTGGGTTCACCCTAGCTAAAGATCCAGCCGATGCAGGAGGCCTTCTGTCTCTAGGTGGATTATGGCGAACTCCTGGTGTTGTTGCACCCAAAAGTACCATGGGCTCAGGGTCCGCAGCACGAACAGGTGAGGGAGAGGTGGTATCAGCTCGTGGCTGGGCAAAGGGTATCTCAGCCGCTGGCAGTAATGGAGGAGAAAGTCAGAACAGGTGATTCGTGATTCGGTGTCTCACAGAAGAGGTGAAGTCAGACCACTCAACTGCAGATGTGTCCTGAGGACTGGCATGACCTGGCAACAGCTGATCTACATGTCCGGCCAGGTAAGATTCTCTGCAGTCGGACTGTGTAGGAAACAGGTCCTGTTTGAGTGATGATCGTGCAGGGACCCATTTAGCTCTGGAAGTATAATTCCAAGCCAAAACTGGCTGTCCCGGGCTAAAGGTTCGGTCTTTTGCTCTGGGTGCCTGTCTGATGACTTGATATTGCTGCTGATGTTGCACAATTTGTCAGGGTTCAGAAGGTTTCAGCAGATCAAAAGCAAGTGCGCAGCTGTCGTCCCATCATTAGAAAGGCCGGGGATGCCTGGGTTGTAGCATGAGTGTGTTTCTGTAGGAAAGTAAGAAGGTATCCAGACGCTTTTGAATGGAGTGTTGTCCCCTTGCTGATTTCAAAGCGTGTTTTCATTGTCTGCACAAATCTTTCAGCTAATCCATTGGTGGATGGATGATATGGTGCTGAGTGATGTGGTGTATCCCATTTGCCTCATAAAATTTTGAAACTCCTGAGAGACGAACTGCGGTCCGTTGTCGCTCACAAGTTGTTCTGCAGACCGAAACGACTAAAGAGTCCCCGTAGTTTTTGGATAGTACTCTCTGCAGTAGTGGACTGCATTATAGAGACTTTCTGGCCATTTAGAATGGGCATCTACTGCCACCAAGAACATGCTTCCTTCAAGGGGGCCAGCGAAGTCAATGTGAATACGTTGCCACGGGTTTTCAGGCCAGTCCCATGGGTGTAGGGTGCCCACTGGGGTGCATTCCTCACACCTGACATGACATACAAGCTTTTGCCTTCTCTTCAATAGCACTGTCCAATCCAGGCCACCAAAAATAGCTTCGTGCAATTTCCTTCATGCGCACTATTCCACAGTGACCGGAATGTAGCTGTTCTAACATCTGTGATCTCAGTGGTGGTGGAATAATGACACGTCTCCCCCACAACAAACAACCAGATTGGACGATAACTCGTCCTCCTGGACATGTAGGTAACAAGGTCGGGTGAGACCGGAGAGGTTTGTCGAGATTTTCCATGCATCACCAGGTCCATAACTTGGGACAATACTGGGTCAACGCGAGTTGCCTTCTTTATCTGAGTAGCAGTGATGGGTGTATTCTCTACCTGTTCAAAGTAGAAGATTTCCTTTTGGGCACTATCTTGATGTTTGACCGGCAAAGGCAACCTTGAGAGGCCATCTGCATTGCCGTGCAGAGTGGATTTCCGATATTTGATTTCATATGTGTGCTGAAAGTAACAATGCCCAACGTTGCATACGACTAGCAGCTAATGGGGGATGCCTGTGTAGGGTCCAAAATTGATCGTCAGAGGTCGATGGTCTGTGAGAAGAGTAAACTTTCGCCCAAAAAAGGTACTGATGAAACTTCCGAATTCCAAAAAAACAATTCCTAATGCCTCACGTTCGATTTGGGCGTAGTTAGTTTCTGCTTTGCTTAGAGTGCATGAAGCAAAAGCAATAGGTCTCTCTTCTCCCGAAGGCATAATGTGTGACACGACTGCTCCCACTCCATAGGGAGGCATCGCAGGCCAATTGTAGGGGTAAGGATGGATCAAAGTGCGTTAGAACTTCAGAATTTAGCAATGCATCCTAGCTTTGTTAAATGCAACATCACAGGCTTCAGTCCACTTCCAGCCTTGTTCTGCCAAGGAGCTCATGAAGTGGTTTTAGCAGTGTGGCTAACTGTGAGATGAACTTTCCATAATAGTTCAGTAGTCCTAGAAACGAGCGCAGCTGGCTTACATTTCGAGGTGGGGGAGCCTCCACAATAGCTTTAACTTTTGCAGGGCCTTATGAAGACCTGCAGAATCAATGATGTGTCCAAATATTCAACAGAGGCTTGAGAATTCACACTTGTCTTTGCGAACTCGTAGGCCATACTCTTCCAGTCTTTGTAGGGTAGCCTCTAAATTCTTTAAGTGATCCTCTTCATTCCTTCCAGTGACCAGGATATCATCCAGATAGCACTGAACTCCTGACAAGCCACACAAGATCTGGTCCATAGCCCTCTGGAACAGGGCGGGAGCAGACATTATTCCGAAGGGTAGGCGACAGTATCGATAAAGCCCTTATGAGTCACAATAGTCAACAGCTTGGGACTTTTCATCGACGTGCATCTGTAAATATGTGCTTGACTCAGATCAATCTTACTGAATTTTGTCTCCCAGCCAGGCCTGCGAAGAGGTCATCGATGCGGGGAAGCGGGTATTGCTCTGCACACAACACTGGGTTGACAGTGACTTTAAAATCACCGCAAATCCGGAGAGAGCCATCTTTCTTCACTATTGGACGATAGGAGTGGCCCATGAGCTATGGGTAACTGGTATTAGGACTCCATTGGTGACCAGGCGCTCCAGGTCTGCTTCAACTTTTGGCCTGATGGCATATGGCACAGTTCGGGCTTTCAGATATTTTGGTGGACTGTCAGGTTTAATGTTCAATGTCACAGTGATTCCTTCATACTTCCCAAATCATCTCCAAAAACAGCAGCATGTTTCCTTAGTATAGGGTTAGACTGGTTTCTTCTTTAGTCATCCGGTGCACTTCTGCCCAGTTCAGCTGAATCTTCCCAAGCCAAGACCTACCCATTAAGGCTGGGTAGTTACCTCTCACCACAAACAGTGGCAATTTAGCAGCCTGTCCATTGAGCTCCACCTTAACATCAATAGTGCCCAACATGGGCACAGCTTCTCCCGTATATGTCTTCAGAACAGTTTTTGTTGCCTTAAGCGGAAGATGCTGTAGCTTTTCTTTATACACAGTCTCGGAGACCAGCGAGACAGCTGCACCGGTGTCCAGTTCCATGCGTATAGGTTTGCCATCCAACAACGGGGTTACCCAGTATTCATGTGAGCCCACTGCCAAAGACAAAACATGCAGTGGCACTTCCTCTTGCGATGATGAGTGTCACCTTGATCATCCTCGGGGTCTGCTCTAGGTATGCAGGGTTCCTCTTTTTGTCGGCCAGACCACAGCCTCTTTTTCTTTTGTTTACAGCACACTCAATGTGTCCCTTTTTGCCACAGTGTCGACACACCAGGTCCTACATACACCAGCATTCTGATGCCTGGTGACCCTGGCTTACCACAGCGTAACATTCTTGACTCTGCACAGTTTTGTGGGTAGGTTCTTGTGACACTTTTTGCACCTAGGGGATGCAGCCGATGTATGCGCCTCCCTTGTAGCCAGTTCCATGGAGACAGCAATATCAACAGCCTTCTGTAATGTAAGCTGAGCCTCTGTCAGTAGGCGCTTCGTATAGCTTCACTGTACAGGCCACAACACTAACCTGTCACGCAGGCATCATTTAACATCTCTTTAAATTCAACAGTGTTCTGCTAGCTTTTTTAAAATTGCTACAAATTGTACAACTGTTTCATCTTCTTTTTGGTCTCTTTTGTGGAACCTATATCTTTCAGCAATTACCAGTGGTTTTGGGGAAAAATGGGACCCCAGGATTTCCACAATGTCACTGTACAAAAAAAGATTTAGTCTCAGCTTAACAGGGTGTAGTAAGCTGCGTAGCAAGGAGTAGGTTTTAGCCCCTACAACACTTAAGAATTGCACCTTCTCTCAAGTTCTGTAATGTCATTTGCAATAACAAAAGCTCAAAAAAATGCTCAGTATACACATGCCACTGCTCTATATTCTCATCAAAAGGTTCCAATGACCTGGTCAGAGTAGCCATGATTTTTAGTTTCACTTTCACAGTCAGTGCAAACAAGCAGTTTTTTTGTTTGTTTGTTTTTTACCTTGACTTCTACTTCCTTCTGTTACGGGAGCAGCACCGGAATCCCATCCATCGTCGCCACTTGTTATATCCTTGGGGGCAGCCGGTTTAGGAAGAAATCACTTGAGGCCAGACAGCTAACAAAACTACCATTTATTTACACACACAGAGCTCACCCAACCGGCTGAGCAGGCTAGGCTATCCCCTAATAATCTAACTCAGTTTCCATGGGAAGAAAAACCATGACAATCAAATACACAACAGGTCCCTTTTCTAAGGTTTTCTCAGTAGCTGCTAAACCAGCTGATATCCCTCTGAAGAACAAGGAAATAAAGGGCACCAAGAACTTATGTTTTTTGGATGAGTCAAGAAAGGGGAGTAGCACTGTCCCCTTCGGGTAGCCCTGTCATGTAGTGTGGGGGAGTCCAGGCCCTGCAACCCCCACTTCCTGCGATTCACCGTGACTCTCAGCCAGTCAGTAAAACAGAAGGTTTATTAGACAACAGGAACACAGTCCCAAGCAGAGCTTGTATGTACAACCAGACCCCTCAGTCAGGTCCCTCTGAGGGCAAGGATCTTAGACCCCAGACTTGGGGTTCCCTGCCTCTTCCCAGCCAGCCCAAAACTAAAACTAAAAACCTCTCCAGCAGGCTCTCTTCCTTTGTCCAGCTTCCCAGGCAAAGGTGTTGACTCTCTCCACCCTCCTTCCTGGCTCAGGTTACAGGTTCAGGTCCTGTCCCTCACCTAAAATCATCCCCTACTCTCCCATCGCCCCATGCAGACAGTCCCTACTGCATCACAAGCCCCTGTTCAATTCCAGGACAGAAAGCAAAACTCTTCTGCAAGAATATCCAAAAAAATTTCTGTTTCACTTTATTTCATAAGTGCAGTTGCGTGGCAAGTAAATGATGACCCTAAAGTTTCATAAAAGCAAAGAACACTAAACAAAATAGTGTGGGAAATACGGATGTGTTGAGAAAATGGCTTGGAATGAAGAAGGACAAAAATTGATCGGTCGAGAGAAAAGGCACTGTATCCCCCTAGTATGGAACTTCTCTCACAACTACTGGAATAGAAATGCTAAGCAAATGGTGTTCTATTGTTGCAAAGGAGACTGAAATGAGGTCATTTTCTCCAGATAAAGGAAAATGGTCATGTCAGGAGTGGGATTTGAAACCACGTCTCTATGCAGAGACCAAAACACCCAGGAGACAGGAAAAAAAACATCTTAAAACTAGCCCTTTAGACCAGTCCACCATCCTAACGCTACAAAGGACATGACTTATCAACCCTAGTTTTCATTAATAGTTGATGAACTCTTTAGGGAGGTCGAGATGGCACATCTCTTTCAACTCCTAGAGACCTTCTACAGCACAGCTGATTTTTAGACACACTCACCCAGACCTAAAGTTACACATTTCCTGGAGCTCCATGAGTTCTGTGGTGTTGGAATCTCCCTGCTCCACATTTTAAGTGAACAAAAGATGGGTGCTGGCATTCTGAGAAAGTAATGGTGAACCTCAAAATCCTGCCTGGGAGCCAGCAGTTAAGCAACCAGCACACACAGTCTCTACCATGATAGCATCCTGTCTGGCAACAACTCACTGATCAATAGCTGGGGTATGAAATCCTCATTTCTTTGTTGTTCTATCACCGTAGTCCCACTTTCCTATTGCTTGTCTGTATAATCTCTGTCTGGGTTCTGTGATTTTTCTGTCTGCTGTATCATTATTTGTTGGGTGCAAAACCAATGAAGGTGGTGGGGTATAATTGGTTAGATAATCATGTTACAATATGTTAGGATTGGTTAGTTACATTTCAGTAAATGATTGGCTAAGTTGTAGCTCAGCAGAACTCAAGTTTTAGTCTGCAGTCAATCAGTCTGAAGTAAGGGGGGAATGGGAATGGGGGTAGGGGAATTGGAATTATGTTTTGCTAAGGTGGGAATAAGAACAGGGAATGGGAACAGGGGGACACAGACAAGCCTCTGTGGTGTCAGAGCTGGGAAGGGGATACTGAGGAAGGAAATCGGAATCATTGCTTGCTGGAAGTTTACCCAATAAACATCGAATTGTTTTGCACCTTTGAGCTTCGCGCATTGCTGCTCTCTGATCATGCGAGAAGGACCAGGAATGGATCGTGATGGGATAAACCATCTAACAAGTATGTCTTTCAGGGTGTGAAAAACCCATCACCCATATAATTAAGCGACCTAAGCCATGGTTAGATTAGTGCTAAATGAAAGGAAAAGATTGTTCTGTTCTATGCAGCTATTACAGGGATGGGAAACCCCTTCCAGTCCCACTATAGCAACTGTCTTCTCCACAGTGCTAAAGCAGTGTCACAGCAGCACTGTTTAATGTAGCCAGCCTCAGAGTGAGACCAGATCTGGCTCTAGTATTGGCTCGTAAGATGCTCAGGTATTAAAACAACAGCAATGACAACACAAGCTTGCTGCTTCCATTAGCAGGATTTGAACTGCTGGGGAGACCCAATGGATTTCTGTTCATTGCCTGAACCACTTGGCCACAACTACTTGATATACAGCTGCTGTACTACACACTGATTCTTTTCTCCACAGAATTGTCACTTCAAATGGCTCAGACCAGCTTCCCCAGCACACTCACGGCTGTGCATTAGTGTAAGTGTGTCCATGGCAGAACAGCAAGAGAGTTCTGCCCATTTCCCTTCCATCTGGAGCATGATTAGAATGTGTTTGTGGTTAACAACATTGCTATAGATGTTGTTCATTCCCCACACTGACAATTCAGACAGTCCCGTTCCTATTCAAATCTCCACCATAATCATTCCAATAGCCGGGGTCAGATTTCTCTGGGGCGCTGAAAAAGTTTCAGGGGATTGGTGTGTGAGCTCACCCTTGCATTTCATCCTGATGTTTCATGGACTAACACAGCAGCAGAAAGACAGAGCTGAGCCAATAACTCCTGTCAGAGGGAAAGGTGGCACGTCCCTGTGTCTGACCATTGCCATTAGCACGGAGAGAAGGTTCAATGGAATCGAATGCCCTGGCTCAGACAGAGACACAGGGAGGTTTTGCTGTTCATGGATCTGTGCAAAGGAAATTGTGTCTCTGTGTGAAACTGAGAGAGGAAATGAAAAGTCCACATGTGGCCCAGTGCCTAAAGGAATGTGGGTGAAGGACTTCAGGCTGAGAAATTATTAACAGGAATTTGTATCAATGTATTGCCCTGATTAAAAAGCTATGGCTGTAAGGCGGCCACTGTTGTTAGTACTTGAACCTGCATGGAGACACCTGAGTGGGTGTCAAGTCCATTTCCTTAACGAGGGGTAGTTGATTATTTTATCAAGATCCAAATGTCTTGGTCAAGGTATAATCAATGTCTGGATGCCAAAGAAAATAATACACTGATGATAATAAGAAGTAAATAGAAATGTATTTGCAGTCACTATGGGCATAACTATGATGATTGTTTCATGTTTCACTCTTTATATCTGACAACACCACTGCTTTCCCTTTAGTCTCATAGTTTCCAAGGGTAAAACCAAACATCATGTCAGATACAAGAGAGTGTTTGTGTTCATTCTGTGAGCTACAGAGGGGCTTGATGTAAAGCTGCTTTCAATCCTCCAGCTCTGCCGCGGATAAGTAAACATTTCAGGCTGTCACTGACCTGAAGGAAGGAGATCATTTTTTGACAGGTTATGCCTCCTCTTAAAGGTGTTTGTGTGACTGGTAGCCCTGGTTCCCAGGTCTCTCCTGAGGGAAGAAAGTTTCTGTGCAAAATACTAAAACTTTTAACAGAGAGGAGGAAAGACGATGGCCACATGATGGGGCCAGTATGTACCACAACATGGTCTTTTATGTGGGATGACTCTTAACACTGACTGATCTCCACTCCCTTGGTTTTGAAGAGATGTTTAGTTTGCACTTGGGAACCTGTAAGGCTGAAGCAATTTTTATGGATGGTGACACCGCGATTGAAGGGTTATTAATGTTGTAGAAAATTGTTAAAAACACTTAGCTTAAACTTGAGCTGCCTGTTATTAAAGGCTGGTTTCCCCACGTCAGTTCCATAAGCTCTGCTAGAAAACGCCCTGAGTTCTCTCCTGCCTCGGTGGGAACTAAGGGAATTGTCCCCTGCTGCCCTTGCTTTCCAGACTGGTTTTTCTGGGGAGGGGATGTGGAATTGATTGTTTGCTGTTGAGAATGGAACCAGGCCAGTTCTCAGGGAACGAGAACTCCCCAGCATCTTCGCAGCCCACCCAGGCTGCTGCCCTGTTCCAGCCTCTTTCCCCTGGGGGCCCTGTGTTTGACTCTAGCGCAGGCCAGGAGCAGCAGTTGAGGCAGAGGACAGCCTGGGCCGTTCAGATGCTAGAGCAGAGCACCACAGGCCTCTACTGGCTCCCTCCTCAGCAGCAAATATCAGTCCCACCCACACCCCAGAACAGCAGCCTGAGCCAAGGCAGTGCCCAGTGGGTTTTCTCTTTTTTCTCTTCCTTGGTGAGCAGGACCTGGAGGTGTTTCTGGCAGAGCAGTTGGAACTGAATGGGAACCAGCTTTTAATAACAAGCGCTCAAGTTCAGACTCATTTTGTTACAATTTCTTTATAATGTAAAATAATTCAAAAGTAAATGGGGGGAATTATTGGAACTCTTTTCTCCCAGGCATAGAAAGAAAAGAATGGCTTTTCATGATAGGGGAGTCAGGTTTCATTCACTGTCAGAATCAATGTGCACAGAAGCCTGTTGTGTTTCATTTCTTAGGTTCTGCTGCCATCGTGTGGCCATTTCCTTCCCCTCCTTTCTGTCCAAAGCACAGAGCCCAGTTCCTCCAGGGAGAGGACATCTTTCTTCTTTCCTTCCTCAACAGCCCCTTCCTTGGAGAGCCCTTTGCTGGGGTCTGGGTGGGGAACAACCATTCCTGAGGATTAATTTCACACCATATTTGGTGTTGATCTATAGATTTTACAGCCAGACTAGATCACTAGGTACCTCTGCTCTGACCTGATTCAGAACAGAGTCCAGAGAATTTTACCCAGTGATTCCTACATCCATCCCAAGATCTTCTGGCTGAAGGAGGAGGGTTCATTCAGAAAGTCATCGTGTTTGGATGTAACGGTGTGAAATGATGGGGAAATTGGCCCCTCTTTCAAGTTTAAATGTTGTAACTTCTACATCTAGACCGAGGTGGCCAACCTGAGCCAATGTAACTGCCAAACGTGCACCTCTGTATTGTGCCTGAGTCTTGTACAGCTATGAAATGCTGGTAGATGCCGTTATTTTCCCCTCTTTTTAACCAGCACTAATGCCAGGCCTGGGCTGAGAAAAGAGAGAGAGCAGCAGGTTTCCCCTATTATTTCCTGCTTGCTTTTTCTTGACTACCTTCACCTCTGCACCAACTTGCACTTTTCCTATGTGCATCTGGCTAGCTCAGTTGGTAGAGCATCAGACTTTTAATCTGAGGGTCCAGTGTTCAAGTCCCTGGTCAGGTGATGAACTTCTCTGTGATTGTAAAAACCTGACTTTCTGGTGTTACTATTTCTCTTGGGGATTTTGCCTTTCCTAAAGCCTGGTCTATACTATGTGTTTAAACCGATTTTAGCAGCTTTAAAGCGATTTAACGCCGCACCCGTCCACACTACAAGGCCCTTTATATTGATATAAAGGGCTCTTTAAATCAGTTTCTGTACTCCTTCCCAATGAGAGGAGTAGCGCTAAAATCGGTATTACCATATCGGCTTAGGGTTAGTGTGGCCGCAAATCGACAGTATTGGCCTCCAGGCGGTATCCCACAGTGCACCACTGTGACTGCTCTGGACAGCAATCTGAACTCGGATGCACGGGCCAGGTAGACAGGAAAAGCCCCGTGCACTTTTGAATTTCATTTCCTGTTTGGCCAGCGTGGAGCCCCGATCAGCACAGGTGACCACGCAGAGCTCATCAGCACAGGTAGCGCAGTCTCCTAAGAATAGAAAAAGAGCTCCAGCATGGACCACACGGGAGGTACTGGATCTGATCGCTGTATGGGGAGAGGATTCAGTGCTAACAGAACTCCATTCCAAGAGACGAAATGAAAAAATATTTGAAAACTTTTCCAAGGCTATGATGGAAAAAGGCTACACCAGGGACTCAGTGCAGTGCAGAGTTAAAGTTAAGGAGCTCAGACAAGTCTACCAGAAAACCAAAGAAGCAAACGGAAGGTCTGGGTCAGGGCCGAAAACAATCCTCTTCTACGCTGAGCTGCATGCAATTTTAGGGGGCTGCGCCAGCACTATCCCACCCCTGTCCGTGGATTCCGAGGTGGGGGTTGTAATCTCAACCATGGCTGAGGATTCTGTGGAGGGGGAAGATGAGGAGGACGACCTTGCAGAGAGCACATAGCACTCAGTTAGCCCCAACAGCCAGGAGCTTTTTCTGACCCAGCCCTCCCAATCCACTAGCCCAGACAGTGAAGCCATGGAAGCGACCTCTGGTGAGTGTACCTTTGTAGATATAAAACATGGTTTAAAAGCAAGCGTTTCTTAGTGATTGATTTGCCCTGAGGGCTTGGGATGCATTCTCAGCCAGTAAAGTTACTGGAAAAGTTTATTAACATGTCTGGGGATGAAGCGGAAATCCTCCAGGGACATCTCCATGAAACGCTCCTGGAGGTATTCCAAAAGCCTTTGCAGAAGGTTTCTGGGCAAGGCAGCCTTGTTCCATCCACCATGGTAGGACACTTTACCACGTCATGCATGTAGCAAGTAATTGGGTATCATTGCATGACAAAGCATACTACGGTATGGTCCCGGTGAATGGCTGGCATTCCAGAAACATCCATCTTTATCTCGCTCTGTTATCCTCAGCAGAGTGATTCGTTCATGGTAACCCGGTTGAAATTCAGGAATGTTAATTAGGGACAGAGATGCCATTTTTCCTACTGGTCTGTTTGCCCCTGTTGCTTAAAAGAAATCCTTCCCTTGCCGTAGCAAGCGGGGGAGGGGAATAGTGCTGAGCTTTTTCCCGCGTTATGGCTAGCAGGGATGCTTCCCAGCTACCAGCCACACAGTGGGGTGGGTTAGGTGGAGTGGATTAGCAGTGATCTCCCATGATACCGAACATGTGGTGGGGGGAGGGGTAAAGCAATCAATCCTAGAGAATGTGGAATGGGGGGTGGCTTCTGCGCATGCATGTTAACGGAAAGAGCATGACGAGGGCACTGTGTATATTGAAGGCTGGATGACCGAGACAGTGCTATTACCATATATTAACCTGTCTTATGCATAGATGATTCGAGCCTCGAGGTATAGTCACTCGTGACTTTCGTGGTGAGGGATCTCTATGATCAGGGCCAGTATATAATGAGAGAAGTGCCGAACTAGAGGCCGACTCTATATTTAGAGAAGTTGCAAAATATTGCGAACACTAAATTGTACACCATAAGATGAAATCACATGTTAACTGTCAATGCATGTAAGGTGAATAGTGGTTTAGTTTTACGCACTGTGAAAGATACTGTACCACTGTTCTGTAGAAATGTATCTTTTTTGTAAAAGAACAATTTCACTCGCCTTCTCTCTCTCAAATCCAAGACTCTCCATGAACGCAACATCTAATCCACCCCTTCAGCAGACTCTCTGGCACTACTTTACTAATTCTTTCCAAGAGCCTCTAGTACTTCAGACGTTACTCTATGCCAACATTGATAAGTGTTCTTCAGCCATTCCCAGCGAAGTACACTCTGTTAGCAATGTCAGATATAGGAACCTGAGCGCATTAAGAAAGGAAGCCGGTCGAGAAAATGAACATGTTCTTCCATGTAATCATTGGAAGTGTAACACAAGGAAACCAGCATGAAAAGAGCTACACATAATGCTCGCATCATTGACACTGAAGTGGAAGAAGACGCAAGTAGGTAGTACAAAAGTAGCAGTGATATTAGTGATATGCCAGTAGGAACACACGAATGAGACGCAACTAGGAGTGACTAACAATTAGAGAGAGAAGGAAGATGAACAGCTCGTGATGCAGAAAATTGCCTGAGTTTCCCTTTATGCAACCAAAACTCTGCCTTTCCCGTAGTATTTGAGCTGAGGAGGTGAGTGGACCCAGACGCCTTCAGATTAGTAAACATGGTGTATGGCCACAGGGAAGATCAGCAGTGACGGGATTGCTATTACTGCTGGGGCTGCTGTCATGATCAAACTGATATCCTCCGACTGCTCATGTGGTAGGAAGGCATACAGGAAGAGCAGGCGAGGGATCACAGAGCTTTGGGCACACACAACCTGAGCCGCGGCCTGCAAAGACCACATGATGTAATATAACGCACCGCACCCAATCACGCAACGTCAGATTGCACCGCAGGCCAGACTCGGCTGGATCAAGTGTATATGTGATCCAATAATGCTATACCTAATTTCGACGGCCTTGGCACCCAGGTGTAAGTAGAACTGCGGTCGGGGGGACGCGCTTCCAGGAAACGGTGCCCACTGACCAACGCAGGGTGGCTCACGTGAGAACACGTCCAACACCGAAAAGTGCTCATTCCACAGGAGCCAACATTGCAGCACTTCACATGTTTTTTTTAAAGGTGTGACTCTTATTCCTGGCTACCCCCTTCGACTATTCCTTCGGGCCCTGGAACGTCCTACCACGAAAATCGTACCCCAACTCTTCCAAAAGAAGATATACCATTGGTCGGTTCTCGGCGCCTTCCCTTCCTTAAATTAATGACTTTTTTAATAAAGAATACATGATTTTTAAAACAATAGTGACTTTATTTCCTTGAAGCAAGCTTAATTAAAGGGGAGGATCGCGCTGTAGCTTAACAGGGACATGAGTCATCAATGCGGAGTGGGGTTCATGAAGGGGGAAACAAACAGCAGTCACACCGTACCCTGGCCCCCGTGAGAAACTCGTTTCAAAGCTTCTCTGATGCCACTGCTTCCTGGGTTGCTCTTCTAATCTTCCCTGGTGTCTGGGCTGCGCTAATCAGCAGGACAGGTGATTCTCTCAGCCTCCCACCCTTGCGCAGTAGCTCCGATTTACCGAAGTTGTAGCACCCTGGTCTTGCCGCATATTCCTTACTCCACAGAGATTGTGGAGCACCAGCAAGCGCAATAACAAAGGAATTTGTTTGGCTGAGATCTTGAGCGAGTCAGTAAATGGGCACGCAGCGCGGCTTTAAAACGTCCAAATGCACATTCTACCACAATTCTGCACTTTGCTCAGCCTGTAAGTTGAACAGCTCCTGACCACTTGTCCAAGGCTGCCATGTGTATGGTTTGAGCCATGGCATCAAGGGGTAGCTCGGGTCACCCAGGATAAACTACAGCATTTCAACATCCCAACGGTTATTTTCTGGTCTGGGAAGTAATTCCCCTTGCTGCAGCAGTTTAAACAGAGCAGTGCTTCTGAAGACGCGAGCGTCATGAACCCTTCCTGGCCATCCCACGTGGATGTTGGTGAAATGTCCCTTGTGATCCACCAGTCGTCTTGCAGCACCATTGAAAAGTACCCCTTGCGGTTTACTACTGGGTGCCCTGGTGCTCGGTGCCAAAATAGGGATAATGGGTTCTATCTAGGCCCACCACAGTTAGGGAATCCCATTGCAGCAAAGCCATCACTAATAACCTGCACGTTCCCAGTCACACCTTTCAATAGCAGCAGCTTAACGATTGCTTTGGCTACTTGCTCACAGCAGCCCCCAAGTAGATTTTCCCACTCCAAACTGATTCCACGACTGACTGGTAGCTATCTGGATTGGCAAGCTTCCAGAGGGCTATTGCCACTCGCTCTCCCACTGTGAGGGCTGCTCCATCTTGGTATTCTGGCATTTCAGGGCAGGGGAAAGCAAGTCACAAAGTTCCATGAAAGTGCCCTTACACATGCAAAGTTTCGCAGCCACTGCGAATCGTCCACACCTGCAAAACTATGTGGTCCTACCAGTCTGTGCTTGTTTCCGCAGGTCCAAAATCGGCGTTCATATGCTAGAACCTGCCCCATTACCAGCAGGATCTCCAAAGCACAGGGGCCCGCGGTTTGAGAGAATCTGTGTCCATGTCCTCATCACTCTCTCGTGCCGCTCTGTTGTACCCGCCTGCTCCTCGCCTGGCTTTGCAGGTCCTGGTTCAGCATAGACTGCACGAAATGAGCGAGGTTTTACAACATCCTGATTGGCGGTATTGATCTGAGCAGGGTCCATGCTTGCTGTGCTATGGCGTGTTGCACAGTTCACCAGGAAAAAAGGAACGAAATGGTTGTCTGCTGCTTTCATGGAGGGAGGGGTGATGCTGTACCCAGAACGCCACCGCGACTATGATTTTTGCCCCATCAGGCACTGGAATCTAACCCAGAATTCCAAGGGGTGGGGGAGACTGCGGGAACTATGGGATAGCTACCCACAGTGCAATGCTCCAGAAATCGACACTAGCCTCAGACCATGGACGCACACCACCCGAATTAATGTGGTTAGTGTGGCCGCATGCACTCGACTTTATATAATCTGTTTTATATAAACCGTTTATGTTAAATTGGAATAATCCCATAGTGTAACGTATCCTAAGAAGGGCCTTTGTGTGGCGGGGGGATTGAAGGGGCAACTTCCTGACATCCCTCTGTCCTCACAGGCTGGAGGAATAAAGTCCTCTGGCATATATCATTTCCTCCCCTGCCCACACACAAACACACAGCATATCCCTAAGGAATTAGAATCACCTGCTGGATCCCCAAGTGATGATGATCTTCAGGCCCGCATCCATTTCCCTCTACTCCCAGTGCCCCTCGAACCCAAACCTCAGCCCACCTAATGCTCACTGCCCCTCACTCCAACCAGAGCCTACTCCTCTTCACCATTCTCCTGCTGTCCCAACCCACAGCCCCCTCCTATTCCCAGTGCCCCTCAATCCCAACCCACAGGCCCCTTCTCCTCATGCTGCTCCTCAATCCCAACCCACAGCCCCCTCCTATTCCCAGTGCCCCTCAATCCCAACCCACAGCCCCCTCCTATTCCCAGTGCCCCTCAATCCCAACCCACAGGCCCCTTCTCCTCATGCTGCTCCTCAATCCCAACTCATAGCTCCCTCCTTCCCTCCAGCAGCAGGTGCTTCAGACCCCCTCAGGAAGATTTTCTTGCAAGGTTTCGTGTATGAGTCTGCATGTGTATTTTACAATATGTTGGAAATATGTTGAATTGCTTGCCGAAATGATCACTTTTGTCTGGTGTTGGATTCCCAGTCTCCTTGTTATTGGGGCAGGAGAAATAAAGTGTTGTTATCCTTGATGTGTGAATCAAGGACTCAACCCTGGGTATAAACTAAATGGGCTGCCGACAGATTCTGGCAGCCACAATGAGGATTTGGTGCAAGAGCTCAGACCTGCCCCTGTCCCAGAGGGAGGGGGTCATCTGTGAGGGGCTTAGACCACTGACCTATCAACTCTTTACTCTCAAATTTTCAGTAACTCCATTATCAGTGCCAGTGAGTGTAATTTAAACCATAAGAAAAACCACACTGGGTTAGACCAAAGGTCCATCTAGCTCTGTATTTTGTCTTCTGACAGTAGCCAGGTGCTCTAAAAGGATCTCAACAAGGTACCACTGGGAGTTGAACCCAGGATCTCCTGTTTACAAAACAGGTACTTCAACCAGCTTTTTCAAATGAGGATACCAAAACTGGAGGCAGTATTCCAGTATCAGTCTCACTGATGCCGTGTCACCTCCTGTGACGTTATTGACATAATCTGTAACTGTATAGATCACCGTTGTGACCACTGTTCTATATTTGCAGCCAATATTGTAGAAAGGTTGTCCTGTAAGGGATCTGTGGAGAGGTTCTGATTGGCTGATTATAATGATGCTATCTCTAAATGTGTTTCATTTTTGTAGTTGATGTTATGAATATTGGCTCTATGCTGCCCGTATTTCAAACTTGTGCTATGCTTCCGGGGAACACCCCAGCCAGACCAGTTAGTGTCAGTTCTGCATAGCCTGCTTGATGGCCCATTAAGGACCATCAGCTACACAATCGACCCATTGAGAGAAGGCAGATACTGCTCCAGGGACTTTGCTACAAACTGAAGCTGTATACAAAGGACTGAATGACCCATCCCAGCTATGGATGTACTCCAGAGACTTGATTTGGACCTGCAGAGTGTGCAGTGGAAGCTGCACGGCTCTGTTCATGATGGCCAAGGATGACAGGGAATTGTTGCCTTCTGTAACTTCCATGGGAGCCCAGCACAGACAATCTGGATAAAGCGGCGGAAGCTGTGCGGCTCTGTTCACGATGACCGAGAAATGGTGTGAAATGGTTAGATGAAAGAGTAGATAGAAAGAGGAGAAGACATTCAAAGTGGATTCAACATACCAGGGGACAGGCAGTGCACCGTGCTGCACTGTCTGCTGGCAGCATGGCATCCGCTGTAGCTTTCACAGAGGGAGGAGTGAGTGACGGCACACACCCAGAAACACCTGCAAGAATATTTTTGCCCCATCATGCACTGGGATCTTAACCCACAATTCCAATGGGTGGCAGAGGCTGCGGGAACTGTGGGATAACTACCACAGTGCAACACTCTGCCACTCGATGCTAGCCTCGGTACTGTGGACGCACTCCCCTGAATTCACGCGCTTTAATGGGGACACATAACATTGAATGTATGAACTCGATTCAGGAAATTTGAATAAAATAACTTTGGGGCACTTCGGTGGCGGGTACCGGAGCGGAAGGACCCCCCCGCTGCCGAATTGCTGCCGAAGACCTGGAGTGGAAGAATCTCCAGGGTCCCAGGCCCCACGAGAGTTTTCCGGGGCCCCTGGAGTTAGTGAAGGACCCCGCTCCAGGAGCCCCGAAAAACTCTCGTGGGGGCCCCTGCGGAGTCCACGGCAAATTGCCCCACTTACCCCCCCTTCCGGGTGGCCCTGATGGAACCTGGAGCTATTGTTATTTCAGGACTCCTGTGAGACCCTCAGTTGCTGGGTTTGCACTCTGCTCTCCTTGCTTCCCTCTCAGGACTCTCTCTCCTCCTCTCTCTTTGCTGCTCTCCTCCCCTAGACATTGAACCCAGCCCTTGCTGCTGCCAACGCCAACTGACAGAAGGGCCTTTGTCCACTGCCTGAGAGGAGGCCAATGCATGTGGGGGGCCATAAGCAATATGATATTTTCTGTCTTATTCTCTATCCCTTTCTTAATGATTCCCAAGATTCTCTTTGCGTTTTTGACCGTTGTTGCACACTGAGTGGATGTTTTCAGAGAACTATCCGCAGTGACTCCAAGTTCTCTCTTGAGTGGCAACAACAATTTTTGGTCTTGTTGTTTTATATGTGCAGTTGGGATTATGTTTTCCAATGTACATCACTTTGCATTTACCAACAAATCTGCCATTTTGTTGCGCTTTCACCCAGTTTTGTGAGATCTTTTTGTAACTCTTCGCAGGCTGCTTTGGACTTAACTTTTCTGAGTAGTTTTGGATCATCTGCAAATTTTGCCACCTCGCTGTTTACCCCTTTTTCCAGATCATTTATGAATATGTTGAATAGCACTTGTCCCAGACCCCCTGGGGGACAACACTATTTACTTCTCTTCATTTTGAAACCTGACCATTTATTCCTACCTTTTAACCAGTTATTTATCCATGAGAGGACCTTCCCTCTCATACCATGAGACTGTAATAGAGCAGAATAGGGCTTCCTTGGGATAGGGAGTGAATTGAGAATATATCAGGGGGTTCTGCACATTTATTGTCCTGGTGAAAAAGTGTGTCTGATACTCAGTCTTCCCTGCTCCTGCCGGCTGCGACTGCTGAGGACATTTTCCTTCTCTACTCCAGGGCCTCTCTTCTGCCAGATTCTCAAAAAGTCAGGCTGCCCTGCAGACTATGGCAGAGCAGTTTGGTAATAGGCTGCAAGATTCACCACGTAAGAATGTACCTGCTGTAGCACCTTGACTGATCATGGGCCAAATCCTGCAGCCCTGGATAACCTCTCACTGACGGCAATGGGAATTGAGCCTCTGTAACTAGCTGCCGGTACCTGTGGTCTCAGATATTAATTAAACTGGTGGCAAACACAGCTTCAGCCAAAGAAGTGAAGGATGTAGGTGAAAGAGCAAAGCTGGCCCTGGGGAGCTGCTGCAGTCCCATCAGCACAGCTGGAAGGGAGAAGAGGAAAAACTCCCTAAAGTGCTGGGAGCAGCACAAGTTTGTCAGTGAGATCAGTAGCAATAAATGTGGAATGAAGGAGTGCTTCCTCCTCTGTGCTGACATGGTTGAATTGTGTTATTTTACTGTGAGATAAAGCTTTAAAATATCCTGGTCTAATTTCAGGATGGATCTGTAACCATAATCAGTCTCTGTGGGAAGTTGCCTCTAGATAGTGATCTTTGGGCAGAGCTGACTGAAGAGCCTTCCTACTCACCAGGAGATCCTGGCTTGACCTGACAGTTCTTCCTTGCAGAACCTGGCTTTTCTGTCAGGCTCCTTTTTTTTTATTTCTTCTCATGAAAAGAAAAGACCTCACTGCACAATCCTTGTAAGTGCTTGTTCAAGACAACCAGAGAACCTTCCTTGCAGCTAAGTCTTGGAAAGTGTTAAATGGTAAGTCTGGAGCTGATGGAAAGGTTACCATGACTCAGAGTTAAGCTGAAGTTGCTGTGACTGAAACAGAGAGCACCAATCAGTATCTGATTAGAGCAGCTTGTGGGAGAAGCACATGTTAGAAGCCCTCTGTCAGCTCAGCTGTGGCTTTCCATGCACAGAGCCAGACAGCAAAAAGTCTGCAAGTCTTGAAGGAAATGGGGAATGTCTGTACTTTGGAATTTGAAGGTGTAGTCTTGGATCATCAAGTGGAATGGTTGCAAATACCTTATTGAGGAAGGCACCATGGCTTAGTAGGTTAAAGCACTTGTTTAGTAAACAGGAGGTCTGGGGGTTCCACTCCTAGTGGTCCTTTGTTGTATTGCTTCTGTCTCCTCTGCTCACATTTTCCTGTGTCTTCCTAGGAAGCAGAAGAGACCTCCCTTGGCAACCCAAGTAATTGCTTGTGAAGGAAAAGGCTTCTTTCCAGAGGAGCATTGGAGAGAATCAAATCCTCAGTCTGGAGGTGATGAAAAGGCCACTGCGTAGGCAAGGAGGTTGCTTAGACTGCAATTGCTGTGACACGAGGGCCTGTGTCATGTGCCCATGCAATTCACTGGGAATATCTATGCACAGAGCCCCTTCTAGAGGATTCTTTGCAGGGCTTGCAGGAAATGAAGAATTACTGTCCTTTCACCTTTCATTTTATTGTTGTTGATGAAGCATGGAGCAGTTATGGGAGAAGTCCCAGCGAGTGGCACTGTGGCAGAGCTTGCCAAGAGACCTGCTGGATAAAAAGCAGATCCAGCATCTAGTGCTGCCTTGCTGAACGTGTCACCTTTTGGTCAATCTTTTTTGTTAACAGAGAAGCCAGACTCTGTCTAGCCATACAAATGTTTGCAAAAGAAACAGGTCTTTTTGCTGACAAGTATCGAAAGGAGGGATTGGATAAACATGGAAACAAGATCAAGGTTGCTGTAACTCATCTTGCTCTGCAGTTCTTGAAGCTACAAGGCACTAAGTACAATATTACCACAGCTGATCATAGGAGGGTCTCTATGTGGTGGGATCTTTGGGGTACAAACCCAAACTGTGGGACTTCTCTGTCCTCTTATCTCTCCAGCCTGGTCTGTGTCTTACAATGCTGCACTAATGACAAGCAGCAAAACCCCTCCTGGTGCTGTGATTACTCAGCCAACAACATGCAGCAATGCACCCAACTAAGTTGCATGAATGCTCTATAAGCCACTCCTCAATTATACATAGAGAGACACCAACATATCTCCCCAGCCCTCAGCCTTACACCTCAGAAATGTACCATCTTACACTGCCCAAAACCTCTTGAAAAGTGCAAGCTCATTAATTAATTCGCCACTTCCTCAAAAAGAAAGTGAACATGCACCAGCCTTTTTAATCTGAGCAGCTTTCCCAAGCACTCTGGACAATATCACAAGTCAGTGTAAAACATTAAAATAAGTTTATTAACTACAGAAAGATAGATGCTAAGTGATTATAAGTGTTAGACAAAGAGGTCAAAGTTGGTTACGTAACAAATGAAAATAGAATCTCAGTGTGACATTCTATACCTTTGGGGGAGCGTGCTGTAACTCCCATATTTCTCATTTTCATATAATCAAGATCTTACATATAAAGCATTACTTGAAAGGTATCAGGGGAAAGGATATGATCTGCTGAAAGTCATTTCTCTACCCATATATGTATACCATTCATGCATATGTAGTTATGAGAATTGTGTAGTGTGGTTGTCACTATGCTGCAAGGTTGGGGAATCAGCCAGATATTAGCTCCCCAGTGGCAACAGCAAGGAAAGTAACCAACACCCAGACAGGGTGTCAAACAGCCCATCAACAGCCATTGTCCAGCAAGGGAGCTACAATGCAATGACTCACCTGCATGAGTCCACACAAGGGGAATTGCTCAGCCTTGCTTGGAGAGACACAGTGATGCTCACCTGACTCTGAAGGGGGGAGGGCAAAGCCACGAGGGAAGAAAGAACATGATAAAAAGAGAGTCATTCGCCATGCTTTTCCTCTCTCTTCCACCTGCAGACACCACCACACCAAGCGACTGAAGAGCTGATGAAAGGGGAGAACCTGGCTGAAAAGCAACCAGCCAGCCTGTGGTGAGAAACATCTAAGTTTGTAAGGGCATTGAAAGGGTTAAGATCAGCTTAGAATGTGTTTTGCTTTTATTTCACAAAAACAACGAGGAGTTCGGTGGCACCTTAAGGGCCAACAGATTTATTCGGGCATAAGCGTTCGTGGGTCAATAGCCCACTTCTTCAGATGCATGGAGTGAAAATTGCAGATACAGGCATAAATATATATTGGAACATGACATGAAGGGAGTTACTTTACAAGGGGAGAACCAGTGCTGAAGGCCAATTCAGTCAGGGTGGATGCAGTCCACTCCCAATAATTGATGGGGAGGTGTCAATACCCAGAGAGGGAAAATTGCTTTTCTAGTGAGCCAGCCACTCCCAGTCCCTATTCAAGCTCAAATTAATGGTGTTAGGTTTGCAAATAAATTGTAACTCTGCAATTTCTTTTTGAAGTCTGTTTTTGAAGTTCTTTGAATGGCTACTTTTAAAGGTTTATGAATGTGAATGTGTAAATGTTTCAGTGATTGCACAAGTCCTGAATGGTCTAGTGGTTAGGAGTCCTGGTTTTCACCCAAATAGCCTGGGTTCACTTCCTAGTGTGGGAAAAGTGAAGAGCTTTTGCTCACAGGGGAGAAAGGAATGGGAAGGAATCCTGCCAGCAGGGGAGTTGGACAGTCTTGGGAGAGGATCCCAGAAGGGGGAGGCAGAGGTCTTAGGGGAGATCAAGGATGGATCACAGGTGTGTGGGAAGTTAACACACTGGAGAGCACAGGCCTGGCATGGGGACTGGGAAGACTGAGTGTGTCCCTCTAAACTCACCAACTGCAGACTAGGCAGGATTGGAAGAATTACATTTTTGTTGGTAAATGTCAACTTCTGCGTAAACACACAACCCACTGGCAAAATATTTCCATCGATAATAATCAAAATTGACAGATGGGCAATGTAAAAAACATGCTGCCTGAGAACTTATCCTATTCTAATCCTACAGGGTTCCCTTATGCCTTAGGTGCCAACATGTGGGTGTTTCATTTCCCTTCCTATTTTCACATAGAAACACAATTTCCTTTGCATGGATCCATGAACACCAAAATCTCCCTATGTCTCTTCTCTGAGCCAGGGCATTCAATTCCATTGAAACCTTCTCTCCTCCAATGGCAATGGTCAAACAGAAGGGATGCATCCACCTTCCTGCCCTGGCAGTGAGATACTCCCTCTCCTCTTCATGCTGCTGTTACCCTTACCCTTAGAGCCCCAACCAGGGTTATCCTATCTACTACCCAAGATCCACAAACCCGGAAATCCTGGACGCCCCATCATCTCGGGCATTGGCACTCTCACTGAGGGACTGTCTGGATATGTGGACTCTCTACTCAGACCCTATGCCACCAGCACTCCCAGGGGGGGGGGGGGGGGGGGGGGGGGGGGGGGGGGGGGGGGGGGGGGGGGGGGGGGGGGGGGGGGGGGGGGGGGGGGGGGGGGGGGGGGGGGGGGGGGGGGGGGCTCAGACCCTATGCCACCAGCACTGCCCAGATATCTCCAGTGACAACACTGATTTCTTTGAGAAAACTACAATGCATTGGCGACCTTAACAGAAAAACACCATCCTAGCCACATGGATGTAGAGGCTATCTATACAAACATCCCACACACAGATGGAATACAAGCTGTCAGCAACAGTATCCCTGATGATGCACAGGCACAACTGGTTGCTCAGCTCTGTGCCTTTATCCTCACAGCCAACTATTTCAAATTTGATGACAATATATACCTCCAGATCAGTGGCATCGCTATGGGCACCCCGCATGGCCCACAATATGCCAACATTTTTATGGCTGACCTGGAACATACTCTCCACTCACACCCCTTCTCTAACCTAATGCTACACTGAGGACATCTTCATCTGGAATCTTGGAAAAGAGACTCTGGAAAAATTCCACCCACGATTCAACAGCTTCCACCCCACCTTCACCTCAGCTTGGACCAATCTACACAGGAAGTCTACTTCCTAGACGCCACGGTGCAAAATAAGTGATGGTCACGTTTACACCACCCTATACCGAAAACCTACCAACTGCTATGCCTACCTTCATGCTTCCAGCTTCCGTCCCAGGCACACAATGATCCATTTGTCTACAGCAAGCACTGAGTACACACCGCATCTGCTCCAACCCTTGGACAGAGACCAACACCTAAAAAAATCTTCACCAAGCATTCTCAAAACTACAAGTAACCCCGGATGAGGAAATAAGGAAAAACAGATCAACCGGAGCCAGACGTTACCAGAAGCTCTTACTACAAGACAAACCTAAGAAAGAAACCAAGAGGACTCCATTGCCACTCACCTACAGTCCTCAGCTAAAACCTCTCCATCGATCATCAGGGACCTACAACCCATCCTGGACAATCATCCTCACTTTCACAGGCCTTGGGTGCAGGCCAATGCCTCGCCCACAGACAATCCACCATCTTGAAGCATATTCTCACCAGTAACTGCACACTGCACCATAGTAACTCTAACTCAGGAATCAATCCTTGCAACAAACTTGATGCCAACTCTGCCCACATATTGAACACCATTACAGGACCTAACCAGATCAGCCACACCATCATCGGTTCATTCACCTGCACGTCCACCAATGTAATATCGCCATCATATGCCAGCAATGCCCTCTGCTATGTTACATTGGCCAAACCGGACAGTCCCTATGGAAAAGGATATAATGGACACAAATCAGATATTAGGAATGGCAAATATACAAAAACCTGTAGGAGAACACTTCAATCTCCCTGGACACACAATAGCAGATTTAAAGGTAGCCATCCTGCAGCAAAAAAACCTTCAGGAGCAGACTTCAAAGAGAAACTGCTGAGATCTTCAGTTCATCTGCAAATTTGACACCGTCAGCTCAGGATTCAACAAAGACTGTGACTGGCTTGCCAACTACAAAAGCAGTTTCTCCTCCCTTGGTGTTCACAGATCAACTGCTAGAAGAGGGCTTTATCTCCCTGTTTGAACTAACCTCGTACTTCTAGACTGATTCTTGCCTGCATATTTATACCTGCCCTCTGGAAATTTCCACTACATGCATCTGATGAAGTGAGTATTCACCCACGAAAGCTTATGCTCCAAACATCTGTTAGTCTATAAGGAGCCATAGGACTCTTTGTCACTTTTTACAGATCCAGACTAACACAGTTACCCCTCTGATATATGATAAGAGCTGCTGGTGGGAGAAGCGCATGTTAGAAGCCCTCTGTCAACTCAGCTATGGTTTTCTGTGCACAGAGAGCCAGATACTTCAAGGTCTGCAAGTCTTGAGGGAATGGGGAACCTCTGTACTTTGAATTTGAAGCTGTTGTCTTAGACCATCAAGTGGAACAATTGCAACCAAGTGCTTGGAAAAGCAGACACCTGTCTTGTAAACACCGAAAATTCCTAGGTTCAACTCCCAGTAGTCCCTTGTTGTGTAGCTTGTGTCTCCTCTGCTTACATTTTCCTCTGTCCTTTCTAGGAAACAGAAGAGACTTCTCTTGGCAATCCAAGTAATTGCTTGCTAAGGAAAAGGCTCTTTGGAGAGGAGCATTGGAAAGAATCAAATCACAAGCCTGGAGATGATGAAAAGGCTGCTGTGACTAGCATTGCCAAGACAGTTGCTTTGAGTGTAATTGCTTGCAACACAAGCCTAAGCCACACATGTTTGTGATTTGCTGGAGATGTCTACTCAATCTCTGTAGGTCATGCAGGAAATGGAGTTACTTTCCTGTTACCTTCCTTTTGAGTGTCACTGATGAAAAATTGAGCAGTTAGGAGAAAAGACCCAGAAATTAGTACCAGATTTACCATGGCATCAATGGCTCATAGTGCCAGGCCCATGCTCAGAAGGGGCCCACAGCACTCACTTTCCTCCCCTCTCGCAGCGCTGTAGGAGCAGAGCCTCAGGGATCCAGCCTGGGAGCTGAAACCAAGGGCCCTGGAACTGTATTTCCTTGGCCAGATCCCGTGTATAGAGCCGGCCCTGGAGCAGGGAAGGAACTACATTCCCAGCATTCCCTGACAGCTATCCACAGGAAAGGGAGTGGGGGGGGGCACTGAGACCCCATGCACCACAACTTGCTGTGGATGGAGAGCTGGCTGCTAGAAGGGAGTGGCAGTGTGAATGTGGAACAAGTGTGCCCAAGGAGTAGGAGCTTTGACCCAGATGTCATCTTCAGGAGACTTTCCCAGGCTGGATTAGGGATGCTGGTGTGACCCCACCTGGCAGCCCCCAAGAAGGAAATGGGTGTGACTAAATGGACAGTGCCCCTCTGTATCTGAAGCCTAGTAAGAGAGATATGTGGGTCCACCAAATGTTAAAATTAATAGTAAGAGAGGGAGGCTCTACTACAGAAGTGGGCAAACTTTTTGGCCTGATGGACACATTGGGTTGCAAAACTGTAGGAGGACTGGGTATGGGAAGGCTGTGCTCCCCAAACAGCCTGACTCCACCCCCCCCTCTATCCCCCCTCCCACTTTCCTGTCTCCTTACTGCCCCCTCAGAACCTCTGACCCATCCACCACCCCCTGATCCTTGTATCTCCTGACTACCCCTCCCAGGACCCCCTGCCCCTACCAACCCCCTGCTCCCAGTCCCCTGACTGCCCTGACCCCTATCCACACCCCCTCCCCCTGACAGCCCCCCTGGGACTCCCAGGCTTATCCATTCCCCCCACTCAGTTCCCTGACCATCCCCCAGAACCTCCACCCCATCCATCTGCCCTCTTCTCCCTGTCCTCTGAGTGCCCCCTGGGACTCTCCCGCCCTTATCCAACCCCCCAGCCCCAGCCCCCTTACCATGCCGCTCAGAGCAGCATGTCTGGCAGCCGTGCCGCCTGGCCGGAGCTGCTCGACAGGAGTGTGCAACCCCTCTGGCCAGAGCACTGCCCACATGGTGGCATAGCTGCAGGGGAGGGGGGACAACAGGGGAGGGGCCGGGGGCTAGCCTCCCTGCCTAGGAGCTCAAGGACCAGATAGGATGGTCCCGTGGGCTGAATGTGGCCTGTGGGCCATAATTTGCCCACCTCTGCTTTACTAGAGGACCTGGGCAGCTTTAGATACAGTACCAGGCACATAGGGGGATTTCTATGTCTGAGGCATGGAAGCAGAAACTGGGTTTTCCTTTCCAGATTTATCCAATATTCAGAAAGGGAATCTAGCACCTGCCTTCCAGATTTGAACACTCTCAACACTCAGGAGGGCTCAAGCTCAGTTTGTGCACCTGCTACTTCATTTCTCACAAATCAAATATGCTGATCCACTGTCATTTGCTATAGAAAAAGTAGAATAAAATTGAGCAACAAATGCTGCGGTCTTCTCAGTGCGAACTAGGACTGGAATTGCTATTTTCAACAGCCATTGCCATTTTGTTTTAATTTGGTTTGTTGAAAAGGAAGAGAGTAATATTGCATTGGCCAGTTTCCCATAGAAACGAAGAGTGGAACAAAAGAATAACAAAGGCACCTCAACTTTTCCTCATTTATGTAGGAGTCTTATAAGATGGATCCAGATATCCTCCAATCACACAAGCTGAACATTGTTCCACTTCAATGCAGTTCTGGAACCATGTGGGCACCAGTCCTGTCTGTGTTCTGGGCACATCCCAAACTCCTACTGAACTCCTACTGATTTTGTGACCATCCCACCTGATATGTTCAGCCCTTGTAAGCGAAGCAGGTTCACATTTAGTAATTGGGTGGGAAGCCTCTCAGAAAGCGTTAGCTGCTGTAGGAGGTGTTGCTTATTCACTAGGTAACGTGAAACCTTCCTGTTACAATAGTAAACCAGTGCCACACAGAATGCACTTTGCTCCTGGAGTCTAGAAAGGGCCTTTGGTTCTATACAGAGCCAATTAAAGACAATGAAAAGACTCCCACTCACTTCAACAAGCTTTGGACAGAACAGGGTCCTGATCTCACAGCATTTGGGGGGCATGTGAGCTTGTTGCAGATCTGCTGCTCAGGGATGGGAACCTCCTGGCACCCCAGCCTCCAAAATCATTCAGGCTGCACTTTCTGCACGACTATGTGCTGGCTGAAGGAGCCGTGGGAATTGGTGGCCTCTGCTACAGATGATGGGAATCTCAGATATTTAAAGCCATGGCCCAGAGGAGGGAAGTGCCTAACTCCAGAGTCTGCAGCTGCCTTGGGCCAGCACTGATGATTTAGAGTCCCTAGTGCTGCCATTGCAAGGTTCAGTCATGCTCAGCCTTGGAATTACCACCTCTTCTGCGGCTAGTAGCTGCAGGTGTCTAAGGCTGGCCTCTGGCAATTGGCCCCATGGCTATAGCCAGAGAAGCTACAAGTGGCTCTGTGACTACTGGGGCCATTAAGCTAAAGCAGCTAAAGACACTGGAGTTAACCTCAAGGAACAGAGGTCACCAGCAGGAAAGGGGATATAAGATATGGCATCCTTCCACCTCCCTTCCCAGGGACCAATGCTTTCCCTTTAGACACACACAGAAAACAATCTTTACTGCCATACACTTTCACTGTTTCTTTGCTTTAACCCCTAGGAATGTACCTGTTGGACAATCAAAGGAGTTGCTCAATTCCTATGGACCTCAAATCAGAATTCAACATAGATATTTTATACTAATAACATTTTATCAAAGTATTAATTAAATGTTAACTTGCTAACTTGAGACCATGGGCAGAGACATTATGTAACTTGTTAACCATTGGCTAAGGTGCTATCTTGTCTTGCTGCAAAATCTATCCCGGTGTGTGGCACTGCCTATCCCGTCACTTTCCTCCGCCCACGGAAAATCTATATATTCTGTTGTAATCAACTGATTGACAGTTTCTCTGAGCCTAATAAGCAAGGTGACACTCCGCCAGCGCTGTGAGTAATAAACTCCTATGGTCGACCTCTACACGGTGTGGATTTTATGACCTTCACTGGTGAAGCTAGTAGTTTATAAACCATAATAGCTTTACAAGTCGCTGTGCCTGTCTTCAGTATAAGTTACCATCAAGTTTATCATAAAAGTAAATCAAAGTTTATAAGTTGTTATATAAGGTTATAGGGGTTAGGTAGTAAATATGAGACTTGTATTTGTTGGGCGTTACAGTACATGTAAGTTGCGGGCAATCAAGTTATTAGCATTGCAGTGCTTTGCTATTTTCATATTATTTTCCTTTATATGTGCACTTATAGGCAGGGTTATGTACTCTTCTTGGACGTGTGTTTCTCCGTTAACTTGCCGTTTGTATTATCCTCCTCAGTGTGTCTTTATTCGTTTTTTCTCTTCTGTCTGTTTGCTTTTATAGTCGTAAGTCATTAAAACCTTTTGGAGGCAATCTTAGTTGTTGTTTTCTTTTGGACACCTTCAACTATTACATCTGTGTTGGTTTCGGAAGTAGTAATCCTCAGGCGCCACTAGGCTGACAGAATCCTGGCTTTAGCAATGTGCCTCTCTTCTTATCTCCCAAAACATTCTAGACAGGGGCATGTGACTTCTGGAATTTGCAGAAAAAAAAAAAACTTTGAGTTCTTGGGGCGTGTTCGGCCGGTGCACGCGCAGTGTCTTCTTCTATGCTTGGTGTCCTGGGGACGCGCTGGATGGTGTGTTGATGGGGGATCTGAGCGAAATGGTAGTTTGCGTACTTTTGCTGCACAAGTTGCGCGCTAGTTGTCTCATTTCGATCGCTGATCCCAGCTGGGATGTGTTAGCGTTGTTCTTGGCTGCCAGCACTGCGCCTGTGAGAGAAGTCTGCAATTATGTGGGCTTGATTGATGTATCTCTTTTGTTTCTTTGAGACAACGATTTAAATGTATCTTAAAGTTGGAACTATGTCGAGCGTTCAGCTTGGTGGTTTTTACTCATTGTTTTTTTTGACCGGAAGAATGCTAATGGGGTCAATTTCTGCTTGCAAGGTTGACAGTTCCGTGAGGAATCGGGTGACATAGTGAGAATGGTTATGATATGTTTTCGATTAAAAAAGTTCGGTAGGAGGGGTCGGTTGGAGACGTGATGATGTTATTATGTGCAGTCACATCTCAGTGGGCGCGTGGATCACTAACAAAGCTGCGGTGGTCTTGAATTAGGTTGAAGAGACCTGCTTCAACACTCTTTCCATCGTGCGAGTGGTGGTGTTTAAAATGGCGTTTAGTAGCCTTTTATAGTATAGCATGTAGTCACCTTTGCTACACCAGTTGATCATAGCTTCTCAAGTCTGATCATGCTGTGCTCTTAGGATGGGGATTAATAGGCAAATTGGCATGCTCTGCGTGTATCATGGCTGTGGAGCATTTGTTATATAGTGCCTGATCAGAGATGCATGTTTGCGCTGGCGGACGACAGGCGTTATTGAGTGGACTTGGCTCAGAGTAGACCGCTGCGCCGATTTGCGACCCTG
Source organism: Chelonoidis abingdonii (assembly GCF_003597395.2). NCBI lineage: Eukaryota > Metazoa > Chordata > Testudines > Testudinidae > Chelonoidis > Chelonoidis abingdonii. Next base: position 149,094,401 of record NC_133769.1, on the reverse strand, counting down.
GATGGTGCGCGCACACGCACTGTGTGGTCGTGTGCAGTTCTGTTGTGTGTGTCATGGCTGACAGCGTTTTCTTGGCTATTTCCTCTAGCTGGCGAGTATGGTGATTAGAGTGTGTATGTGTGGTTTTTTATGTTGCTGTTTAGATTGTTCATTCCTTGCCGTGACATTAGGACTTCCTTCTTTGCAGGATCCTACCGGTCACTGGCGAGTGGATTCCGATAGCGGGGGTTGCTTCGATTTGCTTTTGTCTGGTGGTGTGGATGTGGAGGCATGGTATATTTTTTCGAGGGGAGTGTGGGGGTGGCTGCTTTCTGGGTTCTGTTCGTCCTGCTGGTCGATAAACTCGTTGTTTTCTTATCTTTAGTCTGTGTTATTTTAACATAGCGGCTATGTGGTAAGGAGGATGGTATACCTTCATTGCGATGTGAAAATTGGGTCACGTGCTGCTGTTGTTTGACATTGCCGTTGAGCGATAGAAGTTTCAATGGACTCAAATGCCTGGCTCGAACAAAGCAACACAAAGATTTTTGGTTCTAATGATTCAACACAAGAAATTGTGTCTCTGTGTGAAAATGGGGAAATGAACATGCAGATGGGTGAGGTTGTTAGCAGAGGGGCTCCTATTGACGGAGTGCGTTAGGTTGGGTGAAGATCTCAAATACAAGCCGGTTTATTGTCGTTGTGCCATCTGTCTATTTTGTATTGGGGTAATTAGTCTCGATGAGTTTATTTTGCTCAGCGGGTCATGTGTTTTTTCACATTAATTGATCATTACACCAAAATACGTTAAGTATTCCTACGCTCTTGATCTAGTGTACTTTGTTCTGGGTTTGTTTTACGTGTTGTGGTGGGGGTGGGGGGGTTTAGCAATAGTCTTCTTTCCCTATACTCCTCTGAGGCCTGGCTTCTAGGCTTGTTCACTGCCACATGTCTGTATAATCTCTTCTCTTGCGTCGTGCACGTGCATGAGGACTTCTGCCCTCCCTTCCGCATTTTGTCTGAGAGATCCACTTGCCTGCACTGTTTCAAGATTGTCCTGGTTTCCGGTTTTTTTCCGGCATTCGTTTCTCCTTTTGGTTTTCTGGATGCAAGCTTGCACGTTTCATCACTGAGATTGAAACTGGTTTGGTGTCAAGAACCAAGTTATGCTTACCCTAACCCTGGATTGTGATGGTGATGTTTGTTGTCTTATGAGGATAATCTCCGTGTATATGAAGCGAGCGAGCGGTTCCGTCGCCTCAGTACTGAGGTATTGTTCACCGGGCTGATTAACCTTCTAGTGCTGCGTTTGGTTCTAGCTCTATCT
>NC_133769.1:149051845-149093070 GCF_003597395.2 Chelonoidis abingdonii | reverse complement strand
AGTAGGGTTAAGGTTTAGTAAATATAGTTAATTCAATGAATTAGTATTTACAAGAGATTGTATCTTGGTTGGGGTGGTTACGTAATGTTAGTTGCTGGAGCAATCAGTTAATAGCTCTAGAGTTCCATGTGGCTTGTGACTATTTTCAATAATTTTACCTTTTATATGTCAGTTATAGCAACAGGCAGTTAAATGCGATACTATCTTGGACTTGGTGGTTGTCTCCAGTATAACTTGCCATTTCTAGTAATCTCACTCGTGCTGGTTCTTTCATTGCTGTGTTTCTTATTCTGTCTGTGTTGCCTTTTTAGTCGTAAGTCATTAAAACCTTTTCTGGAGGATTTAGTTGTTGTGTTCTCTTTGTGGAACTATTAACCTCATTACATCGTGTTGGGTGGTGGAAGTAGCATCTCAGAGCGCCACTAGGCTGCGAATGACCCCTAGGCTTTGACATGTGCCTCTCTTCTATATCTCCAAACACATTCTAGACAGCGCTGTGACTTCTGGAAGTGATTGACAGAAAAAACTTTGCAGTTCTTGGGGGCTATTTCCTGCTCAAGCTACTGGTTTTCTCGATGCCTTGTCCGTGAGGCCTCAGTGCTGGTTGAATATGAAGGGAGCCAAGGTACTGGTGGTGGACTTAGCCTGCACCAAGTTTGCCTTTGCTCCTCAGACTCCTGAACTGCGCTGGATGGTTTCTTGTTTCTTCTGCACACATAGCTCCTGTTAGAGAGGGATCGGCAATGTGCATTCCTTATGATACCTTGTTTAATTTGATTGAAAATATCTAGATTCGTTAGAGGATGGAACTGATTTCAGCTGATGGACACTTTGTAGGTTTGATGCATTTGCGACAGCAACAATGTTGGTTTTACATCCATTTACAGATCCCGTTGTGGGCATGGAAAAAAAAGAAAGATGTTTATAAGAGAACACTGTTATGGGTTTGACAAGGACTCCTTTGAGTTATAGTCAAGCACGTACCACTGAGCTAAATCCGAAGTCAAATAGAGCCTGGAATCGATGATCTTCCTGGATTAAAGGGACAGACCCTGCTTTCATTGAGCTCCTTTGCCATTCTCAGACCCACAGGTGGTTAAAAATGGTTAGTTTGAGTAAACTTCTTAAAATGTGTAACACCACCGATATAGCGTTCCCTGACATAGCTGCACCTCATGGGAGTGGATTAACACAGCCCACAGGAAACTCTCTTGCCCATCAGCAAGAGCAGTGGGTCTCAAACTGTTGCCCTGTCTCTCTGCAGCAAGCTTGCTCCCAAACTGGAGGTGTGGGCTATCTGTCAAGTTCCATGTCCAGAGCTGAGGCACACAGGAGGAGGGTCTGTGTGAGAATCACACCAGCTCCCTGACCACTGCTACTGCCTGAGAAAAAAACTTAGTTGCCCTGTACCCAGCAAATGAGACAGCAGAGAGAGAGCAGGTGAGACACTGAGTGGGAGATTTTCAAAGGCACAAAAGGGAGTTAGGTGTCCAGCATCCACTGAGTGTCTGTTGTTTCTTAAGAAATTAAGACACTGCTCCAAGGCTTCTTTCCATCCCTCAAGGTGGGACATCAGGCTCTTTTCAAATCACCTCAGGCAAAAGTGGCTCTCCTCTCAGGGTGGATCTTAGATTCACCTCCTTCCTGTTTAACAGCAACTACAGACTCCATTCCACCACAAACTCCAGCAGAACCCCTGATCCTATGTTCTTACCTGAGCATGGAAACCTCCTCAGAAAGGCCTTGGAGCGTTAAGGTCTGGCCAAGTTGAAGACAACCTTGTGTACTTGGAGAAGCCACCAACTTAGTTTGCAGTGGGTGTGTCAATGATGATGGTGGTGGTTGTACTGAGATGTACTATGCCTAATCTCCAAAGCCTGCATGATGAGGATCTTTGTTCCAGCATGTACAGTAACTAGAAAAACAGAGGCAAGTAGTCAGAAGAGATGAAGAATAACCTGGCACTTCTAGCTTCATTGTATTGCCATGTCTGAATGTTCAGAAACCATGAGTCAGGCTCCAAAACCCATGAGATTGACTTAATAATAATGAAATATTAGCAGCAGGTTCTTTTTATTTGCCTTCTGGTTTTGAAGTATTTAGGATTCACATGTTCAAACTTTTTTCTGCAACCACAAGTTTCATATAGTCACATGACTCCAGGAGCTGGGACTTTAAGGAACACACCACATATTGCACAATTCAGTAAAAATGACAAGAATTGCCAACACTGCTTTTATAACACTACCTGATTCATGGCCAGAAGAGACTAGCAGCCACTCGTCAAAGAGGTTTTAGAGGAAGAATCTGAATGATGTTTTCTTACCCTGGCAAGTCATAAAAGGGAAGTCTCTAGATAGGATGTGTCTTTCCTTGAACTTGTCGTTTTAATGGAAATGTTGACAGAGCATTAACTATATTTAACAAACAGCAATAAGCAGTTTTAGTAAAATTAATATCTGCATAACTTTTACTGCCATCTCATTAAATGGCTATTTAAACACCTAAAGACTCCCTGAGAGTTTCACATATTTTGAAAACAATTCCTTTAATTGATTAAGTAATTTTGGGGTAGTTTCTCAGCAGCTAGATTTGTCTGAGTTAAATTTGCCAAGTCATTCTCTCTTGTGCATACACCTACTGAAGCCACATTTATTGGGGTCTAATAGTCATCTGGTGTTCAACACAGTTGGCTACTTGTCTAATGGTTCTGTGAGTCCTTGACTCTAGGTCCTTGAGTCTGCCAGAGCTGCACTTGACTGAGGATCTCAAGGAGCCTTTAATGCCACATTTGTTCTCTCCAATTCTTGAGGCTCCTAGGACAGTTCAGATGCCTGAGTGAGGCAGACAAAGCTCAGGGAAGCCTCAAGCGATGAAATTGTGCCCTCTTGCACCAGGGCTGAATTTGGCCTATTTGGACAAGTAGCTCACTTCCCTGACTGTGCAAGTATGTTCCCTGCTTAGGGTGACCAGATGTCCAGATTTTATAGGGAGAGTCCTGATTTTTGGGTCTTTTCCTTATATAGGCTCCTATTACCCCCCCACACACACACACAAAACCCACCTTTCCAAACAGTCCTTCTTTCCCTGCCCCCCTAATTTTGCTTTCACACCCTGGGACCATGTCCTCTTTTTGTCTCCCCGCCCCCAGGTAAAGGAGAGATGGAGGCCACTTCAGCCACCGGAGACAGCCCCAGCAAGCGCTGCAACCCGTTCAGGGGAGGTGTTTGCTGACACAGGAAGGGAGCAGCTGGGAGCGCTGGGTGCTAGGAAGAAGGAGGCAGGAGAACAAATCCCAGAGATGGGACATGGGGTAGTTCCTGCTGAGGGGGCTCTGGCACACAGCTGGCTAAGGGCAGCTCCTGAAGGCGGGGCTCTGGCACAGCCCATGGGCGTGGCTCTGGCACAGCCCATGGGCGTGGCTCTGGCACAGCCCATGGGCGGGGTAGCTCCTGGGGGCGGGGCTCCGGCACAGACAGGACGCCGCTGCTGCCTCCGTTGTGACGCGAGAGCCGGCGCTGAGCAGCTGATCTCTGCTTGTCCACGTGCTGCTAGCAGCGCTGGAGCCGCCCGAGCCAGAGCGGAGTCGCTGTTCTCAGCTGCTGCCAGGATCTGCCCGCGGCTCCGCTGGGATCCAGGTGGGGACAGAGACTGGGGCCTGGGGGTTCCACTTTGTGCGGCTGGCGGGGGTGGGAGGGGAAAGGAGAGGAGAAGCCAGAGCTGCAGGCGGGGGGAGGGCAGTGGGACAGGGGAGGGGTTGAATGGTCTCTGTGCAGCCAGGAAAGTCGACGGGGAGAGTGTGTGTGACTCGTGGGGGTGAGATACCTGCATCCTTTTCCTGTTTGTGCCACTTCCCTCCCAAGTACTGGTAACAATTCTCTTTGGTTCTCCCTCTTTTCTCTCCCCTCACCACATAGGACTATCAAACCGAAGGAGAGTCCCTCGTTTTTCCTAAAATTATTGACTGTCTAGTCTCTTATTTTCCCTGATTTTTTTTTTAATTTTCAAATGTCAATTTAAATTCTCCTCGTATTTGGGGGTCTTCCCCCCCACCCCCCATTTCATCTGCAATTTATCCTTGTTTGGGTGGGAAATTGTTGCCCTGAGTCATTCCCCAAATGGGATCAGGGTTACTAGGTGCTGTTTGGGGGAGCCCTGAGACACAGCTCCCTCTGGGGTGGAGATGGGGTGGCCGCAACAGGGCTTGACAGAGGCACCGGTGAGGAAGGAGGAACCACTGTCCCCTATGGAGCCTGCCCAGCCCCTTTGGTTCTGCTCCTTTCTAGCATTTTGTTCAGAGACTTTATTACTGCGGAGGCTGAAAAATGTCTGTGGATTTAGCCCTGGCAGGAGGGGTCAGTTCTACACTGTAAAGATCAAGCATTTTCCCAGCATGGCAGACTCTCAGATGTCTGTCTGCAGGGAAAGGGCCTGGAGGAATTGTGCTGTGAAGTGAACTAAAGCCTGTTCTGAAACCTCCACAACTGCCCTTCTCGCCCTGGCAGACTATAGAATGACACCCACATCTCGCTCCAGCCCATCCCATCCTCCTATGGGACAGGGAAGAGAAATGGCTGCTGTGGAGCCAGCTCAGGTAGGGGTTGTTGGGGGTTGCTGGTGGGTTCCTGCTGGAGGGAGAGGGGCTGTAAATACTGAAGAGGTGGCAACTTCTGGAGACTTAAGTCTGGATGGGGCAGAGAAATACCCTGGCTGAAGAAAGGGAGGGGGACAGAGTGTGACAAATCTGCTGGGACTTGTTTAACATGGGCCTAGATCCTCAGAACAAACACTTGGATGTTGGGGGAGAAAATTCCCTAATTTGTGAAACAGGAAATAGAGAAACCAACTCCCTGGGCAGGGCGGGGAAAACTGACCAGACTTCCTGTGCTGAACCCTCAGCCTGCTAGCAGAGTCTAGTGTGACATGGAAAAATGTAGAAAGGTGAAGGGAAGCTGTCCCAGCCCCTCACATCCAGCTGCTGGCAGTGGGGAGGGTGTTGGGATTCCGACCATGGGGCTGTATCAGCCTCTGACTAGTAGGGGTGTGATGGATCTGCTGGCAGAGACAAGGGCTCTCTCTTTGTTCTCTCACCGTGATGCCCCCCGGCTGCTCTCAGCAGTGTGGGGATAGGACTCTGCTGACTGTTTCTCTGTCAGAGCTTCCATTTGATTGGTTCCTCTCCCCCATGAACAGTGGAGTTGTGAGTGGGGCAGCAGGTACTGAGTGTTGGGCTCTTGCTGTTTCAGGGGCCGGTGACCTTCGAGGAGGTGGCTGTGTATTTCACCAGGGAAGAGGGGGCTCTGCTGGATCCCACTCAGAGAGCCCTCTACATGGATGTCATGCAGGAGAACTATGAGACAGCGGTCTTTCTCGGTAAGGAGTCCTGTCCCCTCGGTTATAAGAAGCTGTGGGGTCTCTGAAGAACCTGAGTAGAAATAACTTTATTTGTCATAAAAGTGTTGACAAGTTTCTTTGCCCCCATTTTTTTTGCCTTATCTCCCACCCACTAGAATAATTTTTGGACATGTGCCTTTTTGGTGCTGTCAGTCATTTTAAAATTGCATTTAATGTATCCTTATAGGATACATTTATAACTACATTAATAACTGTAGCTTTCATGCCTTTTTCTCCTTTTAAGAGGAAAATATGCCACCTGTAGAATTCTAAATTGAGTAAATAGGTGTATGACTCATGCATGGCTTGTTTGACAGTCATATACACTCTCCTATTAAAAGAGAAGCTCATAATGTTACCATTCAGGAGCCCACGGGTGAAGGGAGAACAGAGCCATGTGAGAGGAGGAGAAGGGGGGAGTAGATAATTCTGGGGTGCCAGGACATGGGGAGGGTGTGTGCAGGATTAGCGCTAAGAAGCAGCAATTAGGAAACAGATCAACAGGGGCAGATGTGTACCCAGAAGCCTCCTACTGCAAGACAAGCCCAAGAAAGAAACCAACAGAACTCCACTGGCCATCACATACAGTCCCAACTAAAACGTCTCCAAACACGATCACTCAGGATCTACAACCCATCCTGGACAACGATCCACACTTTCCACAGGCCTTGGGTGGCAGGCCAGTCTCACCACAGGAAACCCCACCAACCTAAGCATATTGTCACCAGCACCACACACCGCACATATAGTACTCTAACTCAGGAACCAATCCATGCAACAAACTCGATGCCACACTGCTCACATATCTACACAAACGACACATAAAGGAATGGCTAGCCAACTACAAAGCAGTTTCTCCCTCCTTGTGTTCATACCTCAACTGCTAGAAGGGGGCCTCATCCTCCCTATGAACTAATCTTAGTTATCTCTAGACTGATTCTTGCCTTGCATATTATACTGTCTGGAAATTTCCACTAATACATCCGAAGATGGTATTCACCCATGAAAGCTCATGCTCCATACGTCTGTTAGTCTATAAGGTGCCACAGGACGTCTTTGCTGACTTTACAAAGTCCAGACAAAATCACGCTACCCCTCGATATATTCTAACAGTGAGTTCACCCCTATTCCCCCATTCTGTGTCTGTCTTGTCTTATTTTAAGATGTAAATTCTTCAGGCAGTGGGACATCTACTATTCTCATTTATTGGTACTTTGCTAGCACAATGGGGACCACGTTAGTCTTAGGCCACAAGGTAATCGAAATATGATTATAATAATAATAACTCTTCCTGCCACGTTACAAGGAAGCTGATCTTGGGAATGTTACCGCTTAAAATATAGCTGGGTTAAAATCATGGAATATTCTTTGTGACAAGTATCCCCACAAATCCACTGACCTCTCCTGTTTTCTTTTGCTGGAGTAAGGTTTCCAGTTTCCAAACCTGATGTAGCTGTTGGAGATAAAATCTCTGCATTAAGAATTTGCATTACTTTCATATGACTTTGTATGTATGCCTCGTGTCAAGGTTTTTCCCCCACTTTGAAACTTTAGCGTCCAAAAAGTGGGACCTGCATGGACCCTTCTAAGCTAATTCCTAGCTTAGATCTGATAATGCTGCCACCAGCCAAAATTAATGTGTTTGGCACACTTCCTGTTCCCCCAAAACCTTTCCGCTGGGGAACCCAAGACCCAAACCCCTTGGGTCTTAAAAACAAGAGAAGTAAACCATCCCCCTCCTTCCCCCCTCCCCCGTTGCCTTGGAGAAGCTATAACAGATCCAGATTCCTTGGATCTTAAAACCAAAGAGGGAATTACCATTCCCTTTCCCTTTTCCCCCTCCCTACCAATCCCTGGTTGAGTTTAGACTCAATCCCCATTGGATTCCCAAAACAAGGAAAAATCAATCAGGTTCTTAAAAGAAAGCTTTTAATTAAAGAAAGAAAAAAGTAACATTCTCTGTAAAATAGGATGGTAAATGCTTACAGGGTATCAGTTTCAATATAGACTAGAGGGCCTCACTCCACACCCAGCCTGAGATTTAAAGTTACAGCAAACAGAGGTAAAAATCCCTACAGCAAAAGACACATTTACAAGTTAAGAAAACAAACATAAGACTAATCTGCCTTTTCTGGCTAGTACTTACTATTTTGAACATGAGAGACTGATTCAGAAAGATTGGAGAGAACCTGGGTGTACGTCTGGTCCCTCTTAGCCCCAAGAGCGAACAGCGAACAAGACGAATAGCACAAACAAAGACTTCCGTCCACTAAGATTTGAAAGTATCTTATTCCCCCATTGGTCCTCTGGTCAGGTGTCAGCCAGGTTCACTGAGCTTCTTAATGCTTTACAGGTAAAAGAGACATTAACCCTTAACCATCTGTTTATGACACCCTCTTCATATAACCTTGTATTGAGTCTATCCATGTGTGACCTCTGTTTTCATGCAACTTTATGTCAAGTCCTTTGATATCGGAACTTTGTATCAAATCCTTATATAGAAACTTTGTATTGAGCCTTGGTATAATGTTATAGCTCATAAGGATAGTTAAGGTAGAAGAAACATATCTTTTTGGTAGGAGTAGAATAAGATCTCCCTCTTCCTTTTAATCAAGTGCCCTGTTGAATGAATGAGGTGTGAATGAGCAAGGCGTGGAAGGCAGCCCCTCCAGACAGCTGCAACCCTTGGAGAGGGGCTGGGAGCCAGATTCAAGAGCAATAAAACTTCTCAAGTGGGCTCATTAAAGAACATCAGACATATTGATGGCCTTGGGAGTTAGAAGAGAGCACCTTCTTTTGAGAACACCCTCTTTGAAAATAAATAACACCCAGAAGGAGGTGACACAGATGACCAGGTGACACAGACTTTGAATCTGGTATAGATTTGCACGAGAGGGAAGCTGCTATAAATGTGAAGTGTCTTGTAGAGGACCCCGGGTCTCATCTTGTCAACATGGGAGCATCGATCGGATCGACAAAAGGTCAGCTCTATCCCTGCCCCATCTAACTCACCTGGCCAGTGAAGTTAAGGGGAGCAACTAGTTGGTAACAACAACAAGATGGATTGTGCTTGTGGGTGTGTGTGAGCGCATGAGTGTAATATATATCACATGCATATGATAGTGTTGATTGATACATGTATTACCAAGAAATGTGGCACTTTGCCTTATCCCCCCTGAAAAGATCCTATGCAGTATGTTAAGTACAACAGTTGGAATGAGGGGAAGAGCCGTGGGTCCCAGACTTCCAGGGCTCTGAGAAAGAAGTGCTCCTGAGAGCTGCCTGCACAGGTACAAAATTGGTTAAACCAACTCAAAAACTGTCTGTGAATATAGGAAATATTTGAGATGCCCTACAAAGACCCTGTGAGCTCCCCAAGTTCAGGATTATTCCCTGCAGATGTGGAATCATTAGGCAGCTGTCAGTCATGGCTTTCCACCTATCTTGACTGACAACTGGCAGCAGGTTCCTCCCCAATCTCACTTTCCCCTGAGTGTTCTGTTGAGATGCGGACCAAAACTGATCCCTTCCTCTCTCCTCTGGGGAAGGGTTTGGGAAAATCAGTTCCTCATAGGTTTGAAGTCTCCCGCACATATTTTGTTTTGTTCACACCTTTTTCGATTCTTGTCTCTGAGATCTCCTTTCTCTCTGGCACAGAAAATGACCTATATCTGGATTCTCTCTGTCTCCCATCAGGTGTTGGGATGGTGAATGAGAATAAGGAGGAGAAACCCCAGCAGGAAGGTGCTGAGCAAGTAAAACCACATGGGATGCTATTGGGAAGATCTAAAGAGAATGTTTCTGGGAGTTGTGCACTCCCAGAAAAAGCAAAAGCCTGTGAGACTCAGCAGAGGCCAGAGGAAAACTTGAGGAGCCACTCAGACCTTATTACAATTGAGAGAATCAACTTGGAAGAGACATGCTACATATGCCATGAGTGTGGGAAAACCTTCAGTGGGAGCTCAGACCTTTTCACACATCAAATAATCCACAGAGGAGAGAGACCCTACACATGCTCTGAGTGTGGGAAAAGCTTCAATCAGAGCTATACCCTTATCCGACATTGGAGAACCCACACTGGAGAGAAACCCTACACATGCTCTGAGTGCGGGAAAAGCTTCAATCAGAGCTCAAACCTTATCAGACATAGGGGAATCCACACAGGTGAGAAACCTTATGGATGCTCTGAGTGTGGGAAATGCTTCATTCATACTTCAGCCCTCATCTCACATCAGAAAATCCACACAGGAGCGAGACCTTACACATGCTCTGTGTGTGGGAACAGCTTCTATCAGAGCTCTGACCTGATCAAACATCGTAGAATCCACACAGGAGAGAAACCCTACACATGTGTTGAGTGTGGGAAAAGTTTCAATCAGAGCTCAATCCTTACTAGACATCAGAAAATCCACATAAGAGAGAACTGTAATAAATGCCTTGACTAGGGCTGGCCAAAGATTTTTCTTCAAAAAAATCACATTTGCTAATTCCCACAGAGTGATCTTTGTACCATCTTCACCATGGTCTCTCAGCTCCCCCCGATGAGTTACCTGCTTCTGCCTGTTGCAGCTCACCCTTCTTTGGGGTCCATCCTGTGATCTTTTTTATCAACTCCTGTTCTTTTGAGTCAAAGGAGTATGTGTCCCTCCAGCCAGGAATGTTCATCAGCTGCAGGTGCGAGAGAGGTTTGATCCCAACAAGTTACACTGAGGCAAAAACTACCTGTGCCTTACAGTCACTAGGACTGCACATGGCATTGCCTGCTCAAGTTTGTGATCTTGGTGTAAAAAGACTAGAGCGGAAGCAGCCCAGGTGCAGTGGTTGGCATTAGCTTTCCCCTTGACCTGACCTAAACGCCATCACTTTTCCTAGTCTAAACAAACCCCGAGCATCACGGTTATACTGGTTCCCCATTTCAAAGCAATTGTTAGTAATCAAGTTTTCCCCCCTTTGGGAAGAAATTGTTTCATTCCAGTTGCTCTGATGTTGCTCCAGGTTGTGCTGCAGAGCAGGTATTTTTACTTCCATTTTCCTCCCTTAAAATATATTGAACTATAACAAAGAGCAGGAACAGGGCATGGATAGGAAATAAATGTCATTTCACCCTCTGAAACAGCAGAAGTTAGGGTAAATCAGAAGGATTCCCTTATTCCTCATCATCCCAATCCCTCTGCTATTCAATTAGTAAAATCAAGATTTTTTCTAAAGGGCTGGGAAGAGGATTCCTTGGTAAATGACTTGGAACTAAGCAAAGTACCCGTGCATTTGGCTCCCAAAGCAGCTGTGGCCCAGGCCCTGCAGGAGGTCCCTCCTGAAGATATCTCCTTCCTAATCAGCTGCATGTTGTCTATTATTTGGGAAATGCAATCCCTAGCTAGGTAGGGATGGGAAAAATGGAAGTGACATTTCTGTTCAGTTCATCTATGGGAGGTGCTGCAAATGTGTAGAAAATGAAATCCGTGTTGAATGTGATATAGCAGCAGAAAGATACCTATTTTTAGTAGATACCCAGCAGTTGGTGTTTTACAGGGATTCTAAGTCACACCTGAATTTAGTTCCTAATTTAAACCTGTGCCACCAGATTAAAGAAATAAAGACATTTGGGGGGAGTTATACCTTACTATCACTACTGATATGTTGTATGGTTGGTGAATTATTCTGCACCAGAGAAGTGTAAAATTACTTCAAGTAAGGTCAAAGACTTGACAGGAAGTCAGGTAGAAATTGCAGGTATGAGTGGTTGATTTTCACCCCAGAGATGGAACCTATGGTGACCTGTGGCCCAGGTCAACTATTTTTAGAAAGCTGCTCACTAATTAAGTGGCATTGATCACACTCATAAAGGATGCCATGATTAAATTGGGAACAGTTGTCTTTTTCAGCTGATTCCTTCAGAGCCATTCCATGCCTGTGGGTCCCAGTCTGGTTGCTTTGTTGGACAAGAAGCACTTCCATCCTGGGCAAATGATTTGTAGCCAATGAGGGAATGTATCAGATTCCAAGTTCAGACTGCAGGATACATGAATGCTGAGTCCTGACTCCATGGTTTTGTGTCTTAGTTTACTCTTGAATCTAATGCATTTGTATCACTTCTCCACCTCCTGCTATTCTGAAAGATTAGAAAGTGTGAAAATAGAGCACAGGTGGTTTTTCTCATGATTCAACCTTCCCACATAGCGTGAGAGCCCTTCCACCCACATTTATGGGAGAAGACCCAGGGCAAAATGAACTCACAGAAATGGAAGGCTCCTAGGTTATTATAGAAGGTGACTTCACACAAAACTCACTGGGTGGAAATGGGAATTAAGATAAAACTGCCCTATAGGTTTATATTTTGTAATCTTTGAATAAGTTGTTATCAGTGACAATGAAATTAAACATGAAGTTAATTACTGTAAGAGGCTGATTATGTGATAACTTTGAGTATTACAATATAATTCAGGTTTTCTTCTAGTTCTCTCCCCGCCCCTCCTACTATATTGGAAATGGTGGCTAATCCTGAAAAGTAAAACCTCACTCCAAAGAAATTAGAGTGGGGGAATATGTGAGAGAAATAGCATGTATGAGAAGAGAGACCCATTATGGACTGTCATTACTTCTATTTAAAATGGAATGTATTTTGATAAGAGAAGATTTATTTTAAAATTTAAGAGGAAGATTACTTGAGGAAAGATGTGTAACCTTTTACCCATTCCCCACAGTGCTGGTGTGTTTTTCTTTGTCTGGTGGTTGCTTTTTAATAAAAGAATAGTTTTGGTTTGAAAGCAATCTTTATTCCATTAGCTGAAAGCAACCAGAGACCTGCAAAGCAACAGGCAATTTTCTTAAACCTTCATAGTGCATTGTCTGCACCAATCACAGTCCCCTCCTAGCATTACAAGCACTGCCCTGCTGTACATAACAACAAATATTAGTTGCTTTCAGCTTCAAATTGCTGCTTTAAGGTATCCCTGATCCTTATGGCCCTGCCCTCCGCCCCTCTAATAGCCCTGGTCTCTGGGTTTTCAAATTCAGCTTCCAGGTGCTGAGCCTCAGTGGTCCAGCCCTGAGTGAAGCTTTCACCCTTCCCTTCACGAATAAATGACCAAAAGCGCACTCAAAAGTTATTCTGCACTTGCTCAGCTTGTTGTTGACCTGCTTCTTGCTGCTGTCAAGGTGCCTCATGTATGGCTTCATAAGCCACGGCATTAAGGGGTAGGCAGGGTCTCTCAGGATCACAATGGGCATTTTGACTTCCCTACAGTGATCTTCTGGGCCGGGAAGAAAGTCTCTGCTTCCAGCTTCTTAAAAAGGCCAGTGTTCCGAAAGATCCACCTTACCAGGCCAGCCTGCATTAATGTCCTTGAAATGCCCACGGTGATCCACAAATGCCTGGAGAACCATAGAGAAGTATCCCTTCTGATTAATGTACTTCGTGACTAGGTGGTGTGGTGCCAGAATTGGAATATATGTGCCATCTATCACCCCTCTGCAGTTAGGGAAGCCCATTTCTGCAAAGCCATCCACAATGTCGCACACGTTGCCCAGAGTCACAGTCTTTCAGAGCAGGATGCAATTAGTGCCCTGCACACTTTTGTCAACACATGTCCAACAGCCGACTTTCCCAACTCAAACTGATAGCGACCAATTGGTAACAGTCTGGGGTAGCCAGCTTCCACCATGCAATTGCCACGCAATTCTCCAATAACAGGGCAGCTCTCATTGTCGTGTCCTTGCACTGCAGGGTTGGGGCGAGCTCATCACAGAGTCCCGTGAATGTGTCTTTCCTCATCCAAAAGTTCTGCAGCCACTGCTTGTCATCCCAGATGTGCATGATGATGTGATTCCACCACTCAGTGCTTGTTTCCCGAGCCCAAAAGCGGTGTTCTACTGTGCTCAGCACCTCTGTGAATGCCACAAGCAATCTCATGTCATAGCTACTATGTGTGTCGAGATCAATGTTGCACTCCTCTTGCCTTTGTAGTTTAAGAAATAACTCCACTGCCATTTGTGATGTATTAGTAAGAGTGAGCAGCATATTGATCAATAGTGCAGGATCCATTTCTGCAGCCCAAAGAGGCAGAATGCGCAATACACCAAGCATTGAAAGATAGCACCAAATGCGGATGGAAGCACAGGGATTTCTGGGATGCAAAGCAATGGATCACGCTGGATTGGGACAGGACCCAGGATGCCCCACGACCCCCTCCGCCTTTCCACAACTCTTAGGAGCAGAAGAGGAAGAGATGCTCAGTGGGATAGCTGCCAAGAGTGCACCGTTCTGAATACTACTGCAAGTGCCGCAATGTGAACACGCTATTGCGCAGGCAGCTGACACTGTGAACACACAATAGCGGTTTCCCTTCAGTGCTCTCTGAGCAGCACTGTAACTCCCAGCACTGTAACTCTGCCAGTGTAGACATAGCCTCAGAGAGACTGACTGCCAGGATCCCTGGCCTGATCCCCTCTGGGGAATGAAGCACAATGGCGACAGGCTGTGCAGCCTTCACTAGTCTCCTGTACCTGAAAAGCCTGCTAGTCCAACGTGCTGGAGCATCTATGCCATTACCTGGTTCCTAAACTGCAGCTAGAGTTCCTACCCCACGTGAATCCAAAGACATATAGGTGCAGAGATCCAACCCCTTATAATCTTAGAAACATTTTGTTCCTTTTTCTAATTTTTCTCTGTTTCTTTTTATGAACTTGGAGACTGCCCAGACTTTCTATTAGATTGGGATGTAACTGTGTGGCTCAATGAGGGTGAGGGTGTGAACACCTCTGAAATCTACAAAGGGAAGATGTTAGGAAGAATAGTTCCCCACATCTTAATAGCCTTAAAACTCTGCCCCATGAAATGATAGATTGCATGATCCTCACCTGTGCAAGCATTGCAAGGAATTGAGCTGTCAGGTATATATTGTTCAGTGAGAGCTGTTTGAACTTCTTTTGCTAATGTCTCTATAAGGTCTGTACGTGTTTTGGGGTAAGAAGAAATATTAACTACACAAGAGTGAAATCTAAGGAGAAATTGTAATTGGCTTTGAGGTTGTGGGCTAAATGTAAGCAATAATTTGGTTTTGGTATTGAAATATTCAGCTGACTAAATCTAGGTTGCTCTGCCTGGGTAAAAATCTCTGATTTGGGTTTCAACATCACTAAATATGCACCTGCCTTCTTGGGTTGCTCTTTTAGGATTTATAGGGGTTGATTTTCAGCTGTATTAATCTGATGGTTGGACTAAATTGACGACTTGATTCCAACGCAATATCCTTGTTAACGCATTGATTTCCTGATTTGGCCTCAACTTTATCACTGTATTGTTTACCCTTAGCTGAGTGGTGTCTATAGTCATTAGCCTTAGTGATGTGTGCTCTTGGATTTATTTGTTTGTGTTAATAAAACATAACTGGGATATTGAGTCATTTCTTTCAATAAGCAATAGCGGCTGGAACTTTTCTTTGTATATTTAATTCAGTCTCCATTTTCTTCATTTTATTACAGTTCTAAGTTAAGGAATGTGTACCAACAAAAACTGACACAAGCCTTTTGCTGCCTCATTCTGTGCCCATCTAGCAGGAGTAGAGAACAAACCCCTTCTGGAGCAGGGATTGTCACACTGAACTGTTAAATACAGATGAATGTTCCCAAGCTTTGCTGTTTTTCTCAAATCATGGCATAAGGGTGACACCTACAGGCCGCTCCTTGTAATCATGCGTGGCAGGAAAGAGAGGCCTTGGGAGGCAGGGAGATTTGGGAAACCCTGGACACTGGAGGCTATTTACCCAGACCTCATGAGAAATCTACTCGGGGTAACGCAGTAGAAAAGAGCTGGGTGCTGCTTTCCCCACTTATTTCTCTTTATCCCCTTTCAATCTCACCTGTTTCCCTGTCTTCCCCCTCCCCCCACCCTGTGGCAGGGAGACTTGGTCACTTCCCCGCTCCCAGGGGTGCTCACTCTCCTGTAGCTGGATTGGCCCCTGTGAGTGATAATAGGAGGAAGAGCCTGGCTGTGGGACAGTCCCTGCAGTGGCTCTGGGACACACGGAGGCAGGAGAAGGAGCAGAGATGGGGCTAATTCCCACCTCAGAAAGTCCCTGGCTGCAGGGGCAGCCCTGGGTGGGCAGAAGAGAGACTCCACACAAAGGTTCCAGAAGCTGAGAGTCTGGCAGCCCCTGGGGATCTGCTCTTGAGTGGGGTCTGGACAGCGATGGAGCCTCTGCCTCATGATGCCTCAAGTGTAGTGTGAGAAACTGCTATCTGTAGGAATTTGCTACTTATGGTGCACTGAGCATGCTCACATGAACTGAGCATACTCAGTAAATCTGCTGAAGCCACTTCCCTTCTCCCTGCCCTTACTCAGAATCATATTCTGCAGATTGCTATTTACAGGGTGTCATAAACATATAGCTACAGGTAGCATAAAATACCCTGTAAAGGGTTAAAAAGCTCAGATAACCTAGTTGGCACATGACCAAAAGGACTAATAAGGGAAGAAAATACTTTCAAATCTGTGGGGGAAGGTTTTAGTTTTTGTGTTCCTTTGTTCTCTCCAAGTCAGCGAGGAACCAGGGCATGGAAAATACATCTCCCTAAGCACATGGCATAGAAAAACCTTAGAGTTCTGTCCATAGGCAGGTCTCTGCGTAGCTTGCTGAGTCACAAAGCATATCTGCCCTATCACAATGGGTTGATTGTATAGCTGATGGTCCTTAATGGGCCATCAAGCAGACTAGGCAGAACTGACACCAACTTGTCTGGCTGGGGTGTTCCCCAGAAGGAGCGCACAAGTTTGAAATATGGGCAGCATAGAGCCAATATTCATAACGTCAACTACAAAAATGATACACATCTAGAGATGGCATAATTATAGTCAGTCAATCAGAACCTCTCCATAGACCCCTTACACAACAACCTTTCTACAATATTGGCTGCAAATATAAAACAGTGGTTGCAACGGTGATCTATACAGCTACAGATTATCTCAGTAACGTCACAGGAGGTGACACGGCATCAGTGAGACTGATATTGGAATAGTACCTCCAGTTTTGGTATCCTCATTTGAAAAAGATGTTGTGAAATTGGAGCTGAGGCAGCAAAGAGCCACCAAATGTTCTGAGGGATGGAGAAAAATGCCTTCTAGGGAGCTATTGAAAGAGCTCAACCTGTTTAGCTTATCAAAAGAAGATTGAAAGGTGACTTCATTGAAGTGTTGAAGGGCCTTAATGGAGGGAAAAGATTGGGTATGAAAGGGCTCTTGAATCTAGCAGAGAAAGGCATAACAAGACCCAATGGTTGGAAGGTGAAAAGAGACAAATTCATATTACAAACAAGGCACAAATAGTCAACAGCAAGGATGATTCACCACAGGAACAAGCTATCAAGGAAAGTGGTGGATTCTCCATTTCTTGATGTAATTTAATGAAGACTAGATGCCTTTCTGGAATGTGTTTGCCCCAAAAGTAGCTATTGTGTCATACAGGAGGCCTGTGATATGCAGGGGGTCAAATTAGATGCTCTAATGGTCTCTTCTGGCCATAAAGTTTGAAAAACTGGTGAGCATGGGAGCAGCAGTCTGATGTGTTTCACTGTCGTAGCCGCGCTTGCTCTTCCGTAGAAGAAGCGCTCCTTGAGTGGGGTTGATCCACAGGGAGTAGCTCAAACTCCAAAAGTGCCGGCCAGGGCAGGACATTGGCACGGCAAGGGAGGGGTGTGCGAGTGAATCACAAAGGCCTTTTGCAGGACCTCAGACTATGGATATAGAAAGTGGTGGGGAGGTGGTGACCTCACAGAGAGATGCTGACATCAGGCCAGCGCGACAGGGGCAAGGGGCCAGGAACCTCAGAGAGAACCCCCTGTCGCGGTTGCTCTCCTGGCTTTCAGCAAGGCCCTCTTTATATGTCTCCAAAGAAGGATAACATACATCTTTTTGGGGGACTGAGAGGCTATTATGTGAAGTTCACCGTAACGTAAGAAGCCCAGGTAGATTATCTCTTTAAATCGGGTTTCTCTTCCCTTTTAGTGATTCTTTTACTAGAAAAGAGCCATCCCTTGGTTAGAGGTAAAGGAGGCCTACCTTCGAGGTTGAAACTGTTCGTCTGATTTTTCCATTCTGGTGAGAGGTTGGAATATCTAGGGCTGGAACCACACATGCTTCAAGGAGGCGCTTACTTTCCGAGCAACCTGAGCGTTTTTGTCCCCCCATCGTCACTCCCACTGGGGGACATTTCAACGGCCCTTTTGGTCTTTTTGTCCTCACTTTCTTTCCTTCCATCCCCTTCCTTCCTATTCTCTGTTGTCTCTGTTGCTTCTTTACTGTCTTTCTCTCTTCCTGGTTCCTTTCAACATACCACCAGTTCCAGTCGGCGGTGTCACCCATAGTAGTGATGTGGTGGTTTATTCGGATGGTTGTCCCGCGGAGGGAGTGCTCTGACAGGGCTTCCCCCGACCCGACTGTGGGAGGGTAAGCTCGGAACCCAGAAAACCGAATGTGGGCTGCAAGATGTGCTCGGCAGTCAGGGCCGGCTTAAACCTTTTGTGGCCCCAGCACCAAACTATTTGTGGGCCCCATGTAGTTACTGTGGGCTCCGAGCGTGGGCCTGGTGGGCAGTGTGCCATTGTTGCCATAGTATTACCCGGTACTGAACCTCAGAAGACCATTTTTTTCATTTTGATTCACACCCTACCACCTTTGGGACTAATATTGCATTACCCATAATCAACAGGGCTCTCCTTCAAGGCCCTGGCGTCTGTTTTTATTTTTGAGCTGTAACATTCCATTGGGAGTTACCCAGTGTGTCCAGGACCCAGGTGAGTAGAACTATTCAAGTGACCAAGGGAAACTCCCCCACCAGGATTTTATCTCCTTCCTCATCAGTAACTCTCTTCTAGCCATTGTTCCTCCCAGTACACCTTCCCTGGGTCACAACAGGGTCTACTAGCACTGTCCGGTCCTAGTCTCACGGCCCCTCAAGTTCTAAAGCCAGGCAGATACCTGGATCAGTTACTGACACAGTCCCTCGCACTTACGCAACCCGATCGCTGCCATGTAGAGCCACCACGCTTGCAAAACACCAATCTTCCGCCAAAGTAGGGTAGGAGCTTAGCCTTGGGAAAATCTGATAAGGGACCACCTGCCTTTTTCTCCCTCTGTTGCGGCTACGTATACCCATCTAGTCCGTACCTGGTTGCGGCCCCCCCACCTCTCCCCCATGCCCGTTGGTTTCACTTTCTACTTAGAGCATTGCTCCCGCAGGCCAAACCCGAACCGAGCTTGGGGAGTGGACAGTTCCCTTCTGTGACTTGAGTGGGGTGATCCACAGGGAGTAGCTCAAACCTCCAAAGTGCCTGGCCAGGGGCAGGACATTGGCACAGCAAGGGAGGGGTGTGGCAGTGACATCACAAAGGCCTTTTGCAGGACCTCAGACTATTGGTCAAAGGTGGTGGGGAGGTGGTGACCTCACAGAGAGATGCTGACATCAGGTAGGCAGGACAGGGGCAAGGGGCCAGGGAAACCTCAGAGACCCCTATGGCTTTGCTTCAGCAAGTCTCCTTCTCCAGGTCTCTCTTTGAAGACTGAGAGAGTATTCAGGTTCACACACGTGAGCGCCAGGAGGAGCCTCTTTCGAGTTTTCTCCTTCCCTTTTCCTGATTTTACTAGAAAACAGCTGTCCCTGTTTAGAAGGTAAGAGCCACCTCGAGGTTTGAAACCTGTTCAGTCTGATCCATCTGGTGACAGTTGAATTCTAGGCATGGAAAACAGGAGCTTAAGCAGGCAGAATTTTATTCCACACCTGGGATTTTGTCCCTTAGAATAACTGGGGACATTAGAGTTTGTCCTTTTTGTTTTACCTCTTCCTCCCATCCTCCCTCCATCCTTTCTCTTCGTCTCGTGCTTCTTTTGTCCTTTCTCCTGTTCCCCTCCCAACCCCAGGAGGGGTGTGTGTTGTGGGGGAGTGCTTGGCAGCTCCCACTGTAGGAGGTCCACCCAAAAATGTGGGGCTGAAATAGTGCTCGGGCAGTCAGGACTGAATTAACCTTTTGTGGGCCCCGGCACCAAACATATTTGTGGGCCTCCATGTAGTCACTGTGGGCTCCGAGTGTGGGCCTGGTGGGGCAGTGCCATTGGTGCCATAGTATACCTGGTACTGAACCTCAGAGACATTTTGCATTTTGATCTCACACCTCTCCATGACTATATGCATTCCCATACAAAGCTCCCTTAGCCCCCGGGTTTTCTTATTGAGCTGTACTCCCATGTGGGTTTACCAGTGTCCACAGTGAGCAGAACTTTCATAGTGACCAAGGAAACGTCCCACAGATTTATCTCCTTCCTCATTCAGATCTTCTCTAGCCATATCTCCAGTACTCCCTTATGTCACCAGTCACTGCATGTGGTCCTAATCTCAGCTCAAAGTTCTAAAGCCAGCAGATACCTGATCAGTTCTGCCATTTGAGCAAGCTACCTGCAAACAGCATTTCCCCAAAGTGAGGACTTAGCCCTTGGGAATCTGAAGACACCAGCCTTTCTCCCTCTGCTCCCATCTACATGCTAGTCTGCTACCTGGTCACCACCACCTCTCCCCATGCTTGTTTCCTTTCTACTTTGGACATGCTCCCACCCAGCTGGAAGCTCCCTCTGCAAGCCTGACCTGCTCCCGCTTTCCCTGCTCCCCTTGACACTCCTTTCCTATTGGTGACCTCTGTTCCTTGAGGTTAACTCCAGTGTCTTTAGCTGCTTTAGCTTAATGGCCCCAGTAGTCACAGAGCCACTTGTAGCTTCTCTAGCTATAGCCATAGGGCCAACTGCCAGAGGTCAGCCTCAGGCAGCTGCAGCTACTAGCTGCAGGAGAGGTGGCAATTCCAAGGCTGAGCATGATTGATCCTTGCAACGGCAGCACTAGGGACTCTAAATCCTCAGCCCTAGCCCTAGGCAGTTGCAGACTCTGGAGTTGGGCACTTCCCTCCTCTGGGCCATGGCTTTACATACCTGAAATGCTCATCACCTGCAGCAGAGGCCACCAATTCCCACGGCCCCCTCAGCTAGCAAATAGTCATGCAGAAAGTGCAGTCTGAATGATTTTGGAGGCTGGGGTGCCAGGAGGTTCCCATCCCTGAGCAGCAGCTCTGCAACAAGCTCACATGCACCCCCTGCGCTGTGGGACCAGGACCCTGTGAAGACAGTGGAGTTACCCTGTGTATAACCAGTTCTGTCCAAAGCCTGTTGAAGTGAGTGGGAGTCTTTTCATTGTCTTTAATAGGCTGTGTATAGAAGCAAAGGGCCCATTCTAGACTCCAGGAGCAAAGTGCATTCTGTGTGGCATTGGTTTACTAGTGTAACAGGAAAGTCTCATGTTACCTAGTGAATAAGCAACACCTCCTACAGCAGCTAACGCTTTCTGAGAGGCTTCCCACCCAATTACTAAATGTGAACCTACTTCGCTTACAAGGGCTGAACATATCATGTGGGATGGTCACAAAATCAGGGCACTTCTGAGTTCAGTAGGAGTTTGGGATGTTCACAGAACACAGGACTGGTACCCACATTGTTCCAGAACTGCGGTGTAGTGGAACAATGTTCAGCTTGTGTGATTGGAGGATATCTGGATCCATATTATAAGACTGTCCTACATAAATGAGGAAAAATTGAGGTGCCTTTGCTATTCTTTTGTTCCACTCTTCATTTCTATGGGGAACTGGCCAATGCAATATTACTCTCTTCCTTTTCAACAAACCAAATTAAAACAAAATGGCAATGGCTGTTGAAAATAACAATTCCAGGCCTAGTTAGCACTGGGAAGACTGCAACATTTCTTGCTCAATTGTATCCTACTTTTTCTACAGCAAGTTACAGTGGATCAGCATATTTGATTTGGGAGAAATGAAGTAGCAGCTGCCCAAATTGAGCTTGAGCCCTCCTGAATTTTGAGGGTGTTCAAATCTGGAAGGCAGGTGCTAGATTCCCTTTCTGAATGTCGGATAAATCTGGAAAGGAAAAGCCAATTTCTGCTTCCATACCTCAGATGTGGAAATCCGGCTACGTGCCTGGTACTGTATCTAAAGCTGCCCAGGTCCTCTAGTAGAGCAGAGGTGGGCAAACTATGGCCCATGGGTCATATTCAGCCCACAGGACCGTCCTGCCTGGCCCTTGAGCTCCCGGCCAGGGAGGCTAGCCCCCGGCCCCTTCCCCACTGTCCCCTCTCCCCTGCAGCTACCCTGCTGTGCAGGTAGCAATCTGGGTGGCAGGGCTGCACGCTCCTACCGAGAAGCTCCGGCCGGGCGGTGTGGCTGCCAGACATGCGGCTCTGAGCGGCATGGTAAGGGGTCTGGAGCTGGGGGGCGGGGAGTTGGATAAGGGCTGGGGAGTCCCGAGAGGCAGTCAGGAGACAGGGAGCAGGGGACAGCTGGATGCGGTGGAGGTTCTGGGGGATGGTCAGGGAATGGAGGGGTTGGATAAGCCTGGGAGTCCTGGGGGGCCTGTCAGGGGGTGGGGGTGTGGATAGGGGTTGGGGTTGGGGGGGTTAGATAAGCGTGGGAGTCCCAGTGGGCCTGTCAGGGGGTGGGGGTGTGGATAGGGGTCAGGGGACTGGGAGGAGAGGGTTTGGATAGGGGGTGAGGTCCTGAGGGCAGTTAGGGGCAGGGGTTCCTGGGAGGGGGCAGTCAGGGGACAAGGAGCAGAGGGGTTTGGATGGGTCAAGTGTTCTGAGGGGGGCAGTCAGGGGATGGGAAGTGGGAGGGAGTGGATGCCAGGCTGTTTGGGGAGGCACAGCCTTCCCTACCCAACCCTCCCTACAGTTTTGCAACCCCAGTGTGGCCCTCGGGCCAAAAAGTTTGCCAACCCCTGTAGTAGAGCCTCCACTCCCTTACTTTTCATTTTCACTTCTGGTGGAATCCATGTACCTCCCTCATTAGGCTTCAGATAGAAAGGGACACTGTCCATTTAGTCTACCCAATTCCTTCTTTGGGGGCTGCCAGCTGAGGTCATACCAGCATCCCTAATCCAGCCTGGGGAAGTCTCCTGAGGGTGACATCTGGGCCAAAGCCTCCTACTCCTTGGGCACACTTGTTCCGCATTCACGCTGCCACCCGCTTCTAACAGCCAGCTCTCCATCCACAGCAAGCTGCGGTGCATGGGGTCTCAGTGTCCCCTCCACCCAGTCTCTTTCCTGTGGACAGCTGCCAGGGAATGCTGGGAAATGTAGTTCCTTCCCTGCTCCAGGGCCAGCTCTATAGGCAGTGATCTGGCCAAGGAACTACAGCTCCCAGGGCCCCTTGGGTTCTCAGCTCCCAGGCTGGATCCCTGCTGCTCTGAGGGAGGCTCTGCTCCTGCAGCACTGCGAGAGGGGAGGAAGTGAGTGCTATGGGCCCCTCCTGAGCTTGGGCCCAGCACTATGGAGCCATTGGTGGCATGGTAAATCCAGTACTAATCTCTGGGACTTTTCTCCTACCTGCTCAATTTTTCATCAGTGACAATCAAAAGGAAGGTAACAGGAGAGTAACTCTCCATTTCCTGCACGACCTGCAGAGATTGCGTAGCCATCCCCAGCAAATCACAAAGACGTGTGGCCCAGGCTCGTATTGCAGCAATTGCACTCAAAGCAACTATCATGGCAATGCCAGTCACAGCAGCCTTTTCATCAGCTCCAGGCTTCTGATTTGAGTCTTTCCAGTGCTCCTCTCCAAAGAGCCTTTTCCTTAGCAACCAATTACTTGAATTGCCAAGAGAAGTCTCTTCTGTCTCCTAGAATGACAGAGGAAAATGTGAGCAGAGGAGACAGAAGCTACACAGGCACCAATGGGTATTGAACCTAGGCTCTTTTGTTTACTTGATAGGTACTTTAGCCAGCTAAGCCATGGTGCTTGCTGCAAGTGGTTGAATGCAATTGTTCCACTTAATGGTCTAAGACAACACCTTCAAATTCCAAAGTACAGATGTTCCCCATTTCCCTCAAGACTTGCAGACCTTGAAGTGTCTGGCTCTCTGTGCACAGAAAACCACAGCTGAGTTGACAGAGGGCTTCTAACATGCGCTTTTCCCACCAGCCACTGTGATCATATATCAGAGGGGTAACCGTGTTAATATGGATCTGTAAAAAGCAACAAAGAGTCCTGTGGCTCCTTATAGACTAACAGATATTTTGGAGCATAAGCTTTCGTGGGTGAATACTCACTTTGTCAGATGCATGTAGTGGAAATTTCCAGAGGCAGGTATAAATATGCAGGCAAGAATCAGTCTAGAGACAACAAGGTTAGTTCAATCAAGGAGGATGAGGCCCCCTTCTAGCAGTTGACTTGTGAACACCAAGGGAGGAGAAACTGCTTTTGTAGTTGGCTAGCCATTCATTATGTGTCGTTGGTGTAGATATGTGGGCAGTGTTGGCATCGAGGTTTGTTGTATGGATTGGTTCCTGAGTTAGAGTTACTATGCGTGCGGTGTGTGGTTGCTGGTGCATATGCTTAAGGTAGGCAGGTTTGTCTGTGAGCAAGGATGGCCTGCCTCCAAGCCGTGAAAGTGAGGGATCATTGCCAGGATGGGTGTAGGATCACTGATGATGCACTGGAGAGATTTAGCTGTGGGACTGATGTGATGGCCAGTGGAGTTCTGTTGGTTTCTTTCTTGGCTTATCTTGCAGCAGGAGGCTTCTGGGAACACTTCTGGCTCTGTTGATTTGTTTCCTTATTTCCTCTTGCGGGTATCATAGTTTTGAGAATGCTGGTGAAGACTGTAGGTGTTGGTCTCTGTCTGAGGGTTGGAGCAAATGTGGTTGTACCTGTATGATGTTATTATAGAATCTGGGACATATGAACATGATTGCAACAAGGTCCTATAGTGGCACCAAATCTTTGTAAGGGGTCATATAAATGTCAAGACCAGGTTATAGGTTGCTGGTTGATTATGCTGTCTGTATGTCTGTATCATTTTGCAGTTGAAGTTATGAAGTATTAGGTCTACACTGTCGTGTTTCACTTTGTGCTGTGATTCTGGGAGACATCCAGACAAGTTGGTGTTAGCTTCTGCCTAGCTGCTTGATGCTCATTAAGGACCATCAGCTACACATTGACCATGAGAGGAGGCAGATACCCTTGTAACTCAGCAGGGTGTGCAGGAACTTGCCCATGTGGACTGCAGACTCCATTTTGCTGTAACTTTCCACAGTAAGAACAAAGACGTGTCCTTACACCTGGAAAGCCATATAAGGTCGGGCCTCATCTCCATCTGGTTCAATCCTGCTTCTTACCTCTGAGGAACTTTGCTCAAACTGAAGCTCTGCACAAAGGACTGAATAACCCATCCCAGCTGGGATGTATCCAGAGACTTGATTTGAACTGCAGTTATTCCATCACTGCTGCAGCCTGAAACTAAGAACTTTGCCCATTACTGTATGTAATTGACTCCATTTAAACCAATTCTAGCTCTCATCTCTACCTTTTCCCTTTATGAATAACCTTTAGATTAGATTCCAAAGGATTGGCAACAGTGTCATTTGTGGCTAAGATCTTCACCTCGCCATGAGCCGCTCCTGCGGGCGATCTCCCACGGCGCTGACGGCTTCGACCTGCACGGCGAGAGGGTGAGCCTTGGCCTATGCAGATGACCTGGTCCTGGTAGCGGACAACCCCGGGAGGCTCCAGGGCATGCTCAACACATCGGGAGAGCCGCTGACTGGATGGGTCTCTGCTTCAATGCCAAAAATGCACGTCCTCCACGTCGACAGGAGCAAAGAGACTCGGTGCTGGCAACGGAGCTCGAGATCCAGGCGAGCCTGTCCTGTCGTCCCCTTGGCCGAAGGGCAGGCGTACCAACACCTCGGCATCCTGACGGGCGTCGTGTCCGGCAGACCCCGAGGACACCATCCAGGAGATCCTGCAGGACCTGCAACGATCGACGCATCGCTGCTGCCCATGGCAAAAGATCAACACCCTCAACCACTTTCCTGATCCCCCGCATCGCTTCATCTGAGAGGTTCCGCCGTGGCAAAGGTGCCCTCAACAAAGGCGGACAAACATCGCGCAGCTGGTCAAAAAGTGGCTGTCCCTGCCCAGAGAGCCAGCAAGAGCTCATATATATTGCTCACAGGCACGCGTGGCGCAAACGTCCCCGCATGGGAGACTTCTGTGACATCGCGGTCATCACGCACGCCTTTCCCTCCTGACGTGCCGACACCACAGAAAGAGCGTCGCGGCAAACCGCCCTGCACACTGCACCGAGAAGCGAATCGGCAGGCCTCCTCCGCCAGGATGTAGTCATTTTCCCGAGCGGCTCCCTGGACGGCGAATTCGGCGAGACAGGTGGACATCGCCTCGCTGTGGTCCCGCGCCCGCAACGCACGCGCTGGCTAGGGAAGCGACTGGGCTGCCGCTGGGTATGAGCGAGGAGCGGCAGGAGCTGGGAGTTCTGGTGCTGCAGATCGAGATGGAGTGGCAGCATCACTATCAGCCGCCGGAGCCAGAGGTGTGCTGGAGAAGTCCCTGAAGGCCGCCGTCCACTGCGCTGTACGTGGACACCTGCGGAAAATCCACCAGGCAAGCCTTTGAGGTGACCAGCAAGTGGGACCAGCAACCACTTCCTCCCCGCGGGCAGCTTCACCCGCTTCGCCGACTGGCGGTTCATACACCGCCCCGACTAACTGCGTCCGCTCTATGGAGCCATTTCACGGGAACCGGACAAGCGCTGCAGGAAGTGCGACACCTGGAGACCTGCCCACGTCCTGTGCAGCTGCAAGCCCATCCAGAGCCTGGCAGCTGCTCCACAAACGCCGTCCAGGACCGCCTAGTGAAGGTCATCCGCCCACACCTCGGTGAATTGCAGTCAACCACACCATCCCCGACACCGACAGCCTGTTGCGCCCAGACATCGTGTCATGGATGAGGAGCGGAAAGGACATCTCGTCGATGTGACGATCCCGTTCAAAACAGGACCCCAGCGTTCCGCGAAGCCCGAGCCATAAACTCAAAAAATATGCCCCCTGACTGACACCATTGCGGGCAAAGGGCTACGGAGGTTTACACGACGCCCTGATCGCAGGCGCGTAGTCCCTGGGACCCCTGTAACGACGTGTATTAGGCCTTGGGGTGGCCGTCGCTATGCGCGACTCATGAGACGTTGATGGATCCTCGGACAACTATACCCGGGGGATGTCCCAGGACATTTACACCGAACCATCACCGGCCACCGCCGGCGCCGAGAGTGAGCCCGATTGCTGCTCCCACGCACGCCACGGGGGAAGAGGGGAAACCCTTACCAACCCCCTTTACTAAACTACATCCCTGAGTCTGACCGCACCAATCTGGATCCCAAACGTGATGGTCATCTGTCCCTTACCTGGCTGCTGTGCTCTAATCATGACTAGTGTAACCCAGTTAGATGAGGCGATGTACCCTCACTCTCCTACTATTTTTTGACCCACCCAACGACACCCTACGACACTGCGTGGGACAGTTCAGCTGTATGTACGTATATGCTAACCCATAACCAAATACCAGCGTCCCCCAGTACCTGTATGTTGCCCCCGATGACTAATGACTGACATGCCAAACTCTGGGTATCATTTTATTTAAACTATATCTTAATAACATATTACCTGGGTCTGGCTTGATTCTTTGGGATCGAGAGAACTGTTTTCTTTTATTGGCGTGTTGGTGAGGCTGTGGATGGCATTGCGTTCTGCACAACTTAGGTTATGAGGCAAGCGATGTTGTTTTTCCACAATTTCTGCCTATGCACGTCGGCGGAAGCATTCTATGTATAGGTCCAGACATCATTTCAAGAACTAACCTTGTTATCTCTAGACTGATTCTTGCCTGCATATTTATACCTGCCTCTGGGAATTTCTACTACATGTGCCTGATGAAGTGGATATAAACCCAAGAAAGCTTATGCTCCAATATAAGGTGCCACAGAACTTTGTCGCTTTAGATCCAGACTAACACGGCTACCCCTCTGATACTTATCCTAATAAGTTAAGTGATAAAGTCTTAAACATTATAATCTGTTTATACAACACATTTGATATTTCTCCAATGCCAATGAAAACACACTTCAGTTCAAGGTATTAAAGGTGTAAAGATTCAAAACAAGAAAACAAATTTAAAAATTGAATTTGCATTTACAAACGACTGATCTAAAAGTCTGTTGTAGCCTCTGGAAACTGTTCAGTTCTATAACGTAATATAGGAATCCTGAGTATCTATCTACAGTGACCCAACTGGATGATTCTTTACCGTGCCTTAATGAAAATACAATATGACACTCTATATGGTCAATGTTATTAAGCAATTTGCCCTCTAAAAACCAGTTTTTCAAGGGCACACTCAAATATTAAGGAAGTTAGTAAAGAGACCTGTTCTAAGGCTGGAACAAGCTGGTTAGACACTTCTTACTCACCACAGCTAAGGGAGTCAGGTTCCTCTGGTGGGAGTGTGGAGCAGCCGTTTGTTTTCCTGTTCGCACTCCTCTGCGGTGTGAACATCGGTGAGGGGAGGCAGAAGCTCCACTTCCCTATGTAAATGACACCCAGTGGGGGAAGCCAGAACAACAGGGCGGGTTGGCAAGTGGTAGCCATACTCTCACCGCCAGGGTCTAGTCTAGCTCAGGGTCCAGCTCAACCTCCTCCCCGTGCCACTGGCCCCCAGTCCCCTTCCACCACCAGGTCAGCCCAGGAACTGAGGTAGGAACGGGGTGAGGAAGCAAGTCAAGCTGAGCAACGCAGGCAAAAGCGAGACTTGTCTTCATAGGCCACTCACAATGATGTCCTTTTTATGTGCAACTGCTGCAAAAGCATCCCGACCAGAGAAGCATCAAACCACAGGTGTCTCATGTAGCTGCCAAAGTAGCTCAGTTGGGAGAGCATTAGACTGAAGATCTGAAAGTCCCTGGTTCAATCCTGGGCTTTAGCAGGCCCATTCATCCCTCTTTGTGCAGGGGCAGCTTGTTTTCTGGGAGGGCAACAGCACCTTCACCTGAGGCAAGTACTTGAGTTTGAGTTCCCCAGCAGGACAACAGAGTGTGGGCTTCTGCCCCTAGTTGGCCCACCTGACCTGTAACAATGAGGAACAGGAGCTGTCTCTTCCACATGACTTATTGGTAGACCCAATGTGGTGGGAAGAGAGTGAGATAGGATGGTCCTTGGAGATGATGCCAGAGGGGGCAGGGACTGGGGACAAAAGCTCCTCTCCACAGCTGAGCAAGGGCAGTACTGGGGAAGGGGCATCTGTTAAAGTGGCCACATGGAATGTAGCAGGGATTCAGGGGCCAGGAGGAGGTGTTTGATATTCAGTGCCTTGGAGCAGCTGGACTTGAACATGGTAGGTGTTCAGAAAATGCACATTAACAACTCTAGGGTAGCATGATGGGCAGAGGGTGACTGGAGGAAGGGCCTGTCTTTCTAGGCCGGGGAAGAACGATGGGGTTGGATTCTTTTTCTTCACATTCGCGGTGCAAATACAGAAGGTGGTGGAGCTCCAACCAGGGAGCTAATTACTGTTGGACTTTGTGCTCCATGGCACTGGTTACCACTATATTAGTGTTTATGGTTCCCAGTTAAGGTGTGAAAGGAAAGATCTAAAGTAGGAACTGGCTCCTTTCCTCTGGGCTGCACGGAGTTTGGTGTTGGGGCGGATTTTAATTGTGTTAGCCGGCCTGAGGACTGCTGGTCCCATTTTCCTGAGCGTCAGAGGAAACGTTTTTACAATGACCATTAAGTGGTGCAGGTCTGTAGCGAGGTCGGCTTAGAGAATGTGTTTCTGCACAGTGGAGCCAGTGGCGGGTGGGCAGTAACCTCCTATTCCTCTGACCCAAGCTCACACCAGCCACAGAGGGGATACAACTTTCTGCGGGGACAGGCCAGGAGTTGCACTGACCGGATTTACATGAAGGAGAGCACATTGACAGCCCAGTGCAGGGTCGTGCCAATGGACTGTTCGGATCACACAGCTCTCACCGTATGCTCAATGTGGGCAATTCCCTGATCCAGGGCAGAGGATATTGGAAGCTGAACATCCAGAGCTTGCAAGATAAAGTAGCGGGGTGGCATGGCCTGGCGGTGTTGGCAGAACAGGAAAGCATCAGAGGATTCTATGGCAACCAAGGGGATTGTTGGGAGTCGGTGAGGGAGGAGTTGGCAGCTTTGTTCCAGCGGTCAGATAAACACCACAACATTAATGAAACCAATGGTGCCAAGTCCTGCAGCATAACTTGTGGGATTTCCACAAGAGCATCCAGGCTGGGGAGCCAGTCAGCATGTAGTTGTATGATGGGATCAAGAGACAGCTGGCCGAGTTCCAGGAGATGAGGCTGCAGCTGTCCGATATGAGCAGGAGCACCAAGTGAAGGGAGGGGCAGCCTCCCCTGACACTTTTGTGGCCTGCAGGGAACGGCAACAAAGCAGGGGGATGGGAGGATTCAGAGCAAGACCCGTGGATCTGGTAGAGCAGGACTATAGTCATGGATCATAGATTATTAGGGTTGGAAGGGACCTCAAGAGATCATCTAGTCCAACCCCCAGCTCAAAGCAGGACCAATCCACAAATGGCCCCCTCAAGGACTGAACTCACTGGAGGAGGAGAGAGAGTCCTGTGAGAGGAAGCCACTGGTGGGAAGCAATAAGTGCAGAGCAAAAAACAGCTAGCTGAGCGTGACAGGGGTCTAGAAACTAAAACAGCAACAGGTTCCCATGGTGTAATGATCAGGGCTCTGAATCCTAGAATCTCAGTTCAAATCTCAGTGGGATCTCCTGGAGATATGTTGGTTTGCTGCAAAGCCTTAGAGCTCAATGTGCTTGGCTACCCTCTCTTAGGATGAACTAGAGTGAGTTCTTTCCCTCCTTCTGGGTGACTGATGCCCACTGGAGATAGGTCTTTGGTCCAGCTGGTGGCTATAGGTTGGGGTCCTAGAACTTAACAGTCTGAATAGAGATTCCTGTGGGTTGACCATATGGTTGTTTCTTACTGCTTCGCCTGATGTCCACAACTTTGGTCCCTGTAGCTGCAGCTCTTCCTCCTGCTCACATGACATTTAAAGGAAGAAGTGCCAGGGCCAGGCTTCATAGTCAGAGCTAGGTAGGAGGGAGGCAGAGTCCCAGGCTGGAGCCCAGCGCACCTTTCCTCCTCTGGACACCTAGAGCAGAGGCGGCTGGTGCTGACAGCTCCAAGGGAAGGCTTAAAAGCCACAAAGCAACCAAGAGGAGGGCAGGACCATGTCTATGCGTGGCCAGAAGACAGCCACAAAGACTTCTGGCCAGCCTGCTCCTTGCTCCCTGACATGCCAAACCCCCACTGAAGGCCACCTTCTCTGCTCTGGGACATCTTGTGGTCCCACCAGGAGCAGCACAGGCTCCCTAAAAGCAGGGCCACCCAGAGGATTCAGGGGCCTGGGGCAAAGCGGGGGAGCAGACATAAAAAAAGGCGCCACCCGCTGTGGTGCTTGTATTCACTGGGTGGTGCTCTGAGTCTTCAGTGGCAGCAGGTCCTTCACTCGTGCCGCGTCTTCGGCAGCACTGAAGGACCTGCCGCGGAAGTGCATCCAAAAACCCAGAGCGAGGGAAGGGCCCGCTGCCAAAGTGAGTAAAAATTAAGAAGGTGCCTCTAGCCAGGGAAGGGATTCTTGGCCAGGGTTTACCGGGCCCCTGTGGGGCCGGGGCAAATTGCCCCACTTCCGCCCCCCTCGGGTGGCCCTGCCTAAAAGTAGTGGCCACCAGAGCCCGAACAGTAGCCCCATCCCTTCCTCTCGAGGCCATGCCCCTGCCCCACCCCTCACCCCAAGGCCTCACTCCTATGCTGCCTCTTCCCCCAAGACCCTGCCTGCCGCTCACTACTCTCCGCTCCCCTCCCCACCCTCACTCGCCCTTACAGTCATTACACAGTGGTAAGGCAGAGCCCTCTCATTTTTAAAAGTCCTGGGGTGTTGTTCCCCCCTGTGCAGGCATCCCTGGGGCCCTGCACTTCACACAGCTCTCCCTGATTTCAGCTGTTAGTGAGGGAGCCCCACCGCTAGTGCAGACTCGGCACTTTCTAGCATGAGAGACACTGTTCCAAAGCAGGACTAATGCTTAGGTTATCAGCGATTTCAGATCAGTTGGTCTGTAGCAAGACTCTACATTGAGTCTTAATCAGCTCTGTTCTTACACAGGGAAGAACAAAAGGGTCAAATGGTGCCTGGAATCCTTAAGAAGAATCCACCCCACCAAGTACCAACACTTGTCGCTACCTGCTCTCAACTCCACTTAGAATGTTTTGGGGTCACTCCTTGCCTTTATCAACCTAGGGGTCTCAGAAAAGCATAGCTGACAGGTGCTCCAGTGGTGCAGTTGGTTAGTGTACAGTGCTTATAGGGCAGTACTGAGAGGAGCTATGCTGAGGTTGTGAGTTTAAGCCTCACCTAGAACACTGGCTTTCATTAACCAAAGTGGCATCACCCCCTCATTTGACCCTGTGGAATGTAGAATTGCAGCCCAGGGGGCACTGAGGAGGGAAGGAGTCAAAAATGCCCCCTTCAATTATTACCTCCTCTCCAGAGTGCAGGTCAGAATCTACAATCCTTTCTCCCTCACCAGCCCCTGTGTGAGGATCCCTCAAGCAGAGCCTGGAGTCCTGCCCATGGCATCTGTACTATAGACAAGTGACAGGACAAACACTCAAATCCCACCTGGTGCAGGGAGCCAGGTTGGCTTTTCAATTCTTTGTGTTATACATTTCCAGGTCGGAATGTCCACAACAGCATTTAAATGGAAGCTGCCTGCCGAACAGTTACACTGCACAGAGCTCCTGTGAGAAGGGGTGGAATTAGTAACATTTTGAGGGATTGTTTGGGAAATGAGCCTTTGCTGACAGGTTTGTCTCTGTTCATAATTCCCTTCAGGTGTATGCTGAGGGATCTCTTAGTATATTTTGTGAGGTTAATAACTATCTCCTCAACTTTATTTACACAACTAAAAAAATTGGTGTCATTTGATTTTTCCATCTCCCTGTGAAAATACAACTGACACGTGTGGCTTTCTCCAGGGTGTCATGATGTTAAAGTTGGGGAATTCATCTCTGTACTTGTGGGGGTGAGGGGGGGTATTGTTTTTTACAGCTGCCCTCACTGCCAGGCACACTGGGCTGTTAGCTGCACCACTGTCCTTCCAGGGCCCTGATGAACCTGGGGCTGCACTGCAGTGCTGGGTGATGCTGTAGGGGGAGAAGCTGCTGTGGAGCAATGTAGAGCAGGTACAGGAAGGAGATGGGATCACTATTCACATCCTGAACTGCACAATTTTCCATATTTGGGAATGGCCGAAAACAATTCTAGGGGAAGGTGAACGCAGAGCAGTGACACTGGAGGTGCCAGACCTCCAATGGGGGCGGCGTGGAAATTAATATGGGAAGATTATTTGCAAAATTGGTCGTCACTGAGAAGATTTGTCTCTGTTCTTATTTGACTTTGTGGTGTTATTTAGAAGAATCAGAACATATTTTTACTATATAATAACACTTCATTTATTTAAATCAAGCCAAAAACTTAGTCACTTATTTTTCCTCTGTCCTAGCAAAAATGAATTGAATTTTGTGACTTTCCTGGAAAGTGCGGAGAGATTAAATGTGGGGAATTCAGTGGCCGTGTTTGTGAGCTGATGTTTTCCTCTCGCAGCTCAGTGCCTTCATTGAAATACCAAGAGGGAGCCTAAGGGCTGGTGTACGGTGGGCACTTAACTGGCAGAGTGATGTCTCTCAGGGTGTGAACCCCCACCCCCCATATAGTTAAGGTGACCTAAGCCCTGGTTAGATAGTGCTAAAGAAAAGGAAGAATTGTTCTGTCAATGTAGCTATTACAGGGATGGGAAAACCCCTCCAATCACTGTCTACTCCAAAGTGCTATAGCAGTGCTTTAAGTGTAGACAGAGGGAAGCTAGATCTGACTCCAGTTCATGCTGTGGGTGCTCAGATACTAAGACTAGAGTAATAACAACAGTACAGTGCTTCCATAGCTGGCAGGATTTGAACCTGCACAGAGAGACCCAAATTGATTTCTAGTCCAGTGCCTTAACCACTCAGCCACAACTACTTGAAGGCTACTTGTTTCACTGCATGATGATTCTGTTCTCACTGAATTGTCACTTCAAATTGCTTGCTCAGACCAGCTTCCCCAGCACACTCATGGCTGCGCATCAGTGTAAGTGTGTCCTTGACTGAACAGTGACAATTCCTGCCCATTTCCCTTCCTGCTGGAGCAGAATGAGAGTGTGTTTGTGTTAACAACATTGCTGTAGATTGTTGTTCATTCCCCACTCTGACAATTCAGACAATCCCTTTCCTAGTCAAATCTCCAGCACATTGTTCCAGTAGCAGGGGGCAGGATTTCTCTGGGGCACTGAAATATTTCTGGGGGCTGGTACGTGAACTCAGCCTTGCATTCCACCCTTGATGTTTCATGGACTAACAGCATCAGAAAGAAAGAGCCAAGCCAATATCTCCCTGGCAGGGATGCAGGTGCCACGTCCCCTCTGTCTGACCATCGCCATTGCAGGAGAGAAGGGTTCACTGGAATCGAACGCCTTGTCTCAGACCAGAGACACAGGAGGGTTTTGCTGTTCATGGATCTGTGCAAAGGAAATTGAGTCTGTGTGTGAAATTGAAGAGGGAAATGAAACGTCCACATGGTGGCCCATCGCTCTAGGGAATGTGGGTGAAGGGCTCAGCTGAGAAATGATTTAACAGGCGTTTGTTTCAATTTATTGCCCTGATTAAAATCTATGGCTAAAAGGCAGCCATGTTGTTAGTACTTGTACCTGTATAGGGACACCCCAGTGGGTGTCAAGTCCATTGCCTTTACTGGGGCAGTCGATTATTTTATCAAGGCACAAATTTCTTGGTCAAGGCCTAGACTCCAGAGAAAACAATACACCAATGATAAGAAGAAGTATATAAAAAGATTTTGCAGACACCATGGGTGTAGGGGACTACAAAAGACTGTGTCACGGCCTAGCTAGGATATTTCCACTTTCTCGGCAGCCTTGTGAAAAGCCCCTGCTTGCTAAGTGGCCGGACATTGTAGGACACGGCATGCCAGTTATAACTTGCTTTTATCTGGTTGAAACCAGTTTGTATGGCCTTAGGCCACAGGGCGGACATAGCCTGTGGGAAGTCCCTTCTTGCATATGTATGAGTTGCTTTGTATTATGTATATATAGCTGTATACTCCCGGTCCCGCCTTTGGACTCCGACCCAGGCCGAGCTGAGCTTCGGTGCTGGGTTCCCCGCCTCCGTGACAGCAACGCCCGGAGTCCCCGTTGCGGGTGTGTCACGTTACCTTCATTAAAGCCAATAACTCACGGTG
The DNA here is from genome assembly GCF_003597395.2 of Chelonoidis abingdonii. NCBI lineage: Eukaryota > Metazoa > Chordata > Testudines > Testudinidae > Chelonoidis > Chelonoidis abingdonii. The sequence goes on along the minus strand of NC_133769.1, from coordinate 149,058,389 downwards.
TGTGTGGGCCTCGTTCTTGCAGAGCACTCAGGGTAGGCCCATAGCCTCCCATGAACGTTACATTTGGCGCAGCGAGCAGGGTGCTCTGGAAGACGATGCCGTTTTGGCTGAAGGTAGGGGAAGTAGAGAAGCCGTCGCTGTCCCTGCAGCGCATACCTGGGTGGCCCCAGACAGAGCACTGTGGCTGGTAGCATGGGTTCTGGCCAGGTGAGTTGCCCCGGCCGATTGGCCGGAATTCCAGCACGTGGCTGGAGTTACCCCCGCACAGCTGACGGAGGCCTTACAGTGGCTGCAGGCGAACTGGCGTTCTGGGACGGAACGGCGAGCGATGGGGGAGCTCGGGTGGCTCTTCCTAACCGCCCTCCAGGCCCAGGATGAGGAGGTGCTCCGCTTACAGCGGGCCCTGGAAGACTATCGCCAAAGAGGGGATTTTGAAAGCTGGCTGACCCCCCCGAATAGATTACAAGCGGCCAGTAGGTGAGGGGGGGTGAGTGCTGCTCATGGACATAGTAGCCTGAACTTTTACACTATCTCTTTTCCTCTGCATTTTTTCCCTTATCCCTGTCAGGCTGTTAATTGGTTCTCAGCTAGGCAGACCCAATATTTTGGTAACAATTTCTGGTGACTCCAGACGGGACTCTCCTAGCTCGGACATTGGACTCCGGATGGCTGCGGCGAACTAGAAGCGGCGTCACTGGGGTGCTTAACCTCTCTTCCTCACTTCCCCGCAGCCCCTGGGGTTCATGCTCCGATAAGGTGAGCACTAATTGGATAAGGAAATACTATCTGGTTCTGGTTAGAGGCAGGCCTCTTATCTGGTTCTGGTTCTGTTCTGTTTAACCGGTTACTGTTATTTTTCTGCTTTGTATACATTTGGGCATTAGGAGTGTGGACGGAACTGAACCTCTCATTCATAATTCCTCGGAGTGGAAGCCATGTGTGCGAGGAAGCTCTGAGGTAGAATTGAGATCCTTCTGTCCCGTCCCCTGTAGTGGTCAGTGTAATAGAAGTGGGAAAACCTGGATTAAACTGTAATTCCCTCTGTTCTCTGTGTAAATCTCTTTTTGTTTAAGTGTCACCAGACAGATGGGTGGGTCTTATGTTAGGAATTATGATTTGTGTTTTATGTTCTGTCTTGTGATGTCTATCTTGTGGCCGGCATTGGTGTGTTTAGTGTTTCTATGGGATAGTCTGGTTTGGAAACAGGCAAAAGGGTTGAATTGAATGAACTCCTCAAAGTGGGTGTGCTTGTCCTGGCTTGTTGCTCCAAAGCTCTGTAATAAGGTTATTTTAGTGAAAGGGTATATGTGGCATATATTGAATAATATGACTAATGTATTGTATAATGGCAATGTTTATGTGTTCGTTGTTGGGAAAAGGTATATGAGTGAAGAGTAGAAATTTCCTTTGTAGGTTAAAAAGAAGCCAAAAAGGGAGAAGGAAAAAGAACAGAATGAATTAACTAGAAAGAAAAAATATTAGCTAGCAGGCTGAAGATAAGACACTGGCTCCATTCAAGGACACTGCTCACAGCTAAGACTTGGCTGATAACCAAGAAAAGGGGTGGTGATGTGTGAATGTGCCCAAGCAGCTATGAGATCTGCAAAACACTGCCAGGCACTAATGAAATGTGTTAGGTTCCTTTTCTCACAGATAAAGAAGCGCTACCCAAAGACCCTAGCAGCCCTGCCACTCCTTGGAAGGCATAACTATGATGTGTCCGTGTTCATCGTTTTATATCTGGCGCCACCTCCTTTCCCTTTAGCCTTGTAGTTGACCAAGGGCAAAGCTGAACACTCTCTTCAGATACCAGGAGTGTTTATGTCCATTCCTGTGAGCTACAGTAAGTTTGATGTTGCTGCTTTCAGTCCTCTGGCTCTGCCGGGATAAGGAACAATTCAGGCTGTCACTGAACTGAGAGAAGATCATTTTTTGAAGGAGAGGGACGCCTCTCTTAAAGGTGTTTGTCTGGCTGGCAGTCCTGCGTTCCAAGTCTTGCCCATTGGGCTTCAGCAATTTTGGACCGGGTCATCCTCTGGCCCCACCTGTACCGAGCGACCCCCCCAGGTGCTCCCCTTGGGGGCCTCAGCTGTGCGCCAGAGCTGAGCCAGCATCTGCTCTGCACGCTCCAGTGGCTGCTGGCCCCTCACCAGCAGGGTGGGGGCAGGGCTCTGGCCTTCCAACCTGCTGCCCCTGCCGAGCCCTGCAGCCAATGGACGCTGCAGGGATTATTCCTAGGGGGCAGCAGACATGGAGGCTCCCCTGCCCGCCCTGCCTTAGGACCCCAGGGAAGCGCTGCCACCCCTGCCCCGGCCCAGACCTGCACCACCATCCCCTCCCACATACCCTTCTCCTCCCAACTCCTCCCAAGCGGTGCACCCGCTTCCACACTGCCTGCCCCCACACTCCCTCCCACAGCCTGCACCCCCTCCCTCAACACACCCCCTCCTGCCCACCCCCAATCTCCCTCCCAGATCCTGCACCCCAGAAACCTTCCCCCACCCAAACTCCCTCCCAGAAACCAGCCTCTCACCCCTTCTGCACCCAGACTCCCCCTAGAGCCTGCACACCTCCTGCATCCCAATCCCCAGCCCCAACCCAGGGCCTAAACCCTAGACCTCCTCCCCCACCCAAACTCACTCCTAGAGCCTTGGGCAGGTGGGGGGCAGACTTTTGGGGGGCAGGTTCTGGGTGGTATGAGTGACATTATTGGCCCACTGGGAGGATTGGAGGATTGGCACTGGCCCTAACATAAATTGAGGTTGAGACCCTGTTTTAAGGGATTGGAGCAAAGCTGGAGAGACTGACGGGCACGGAGCTGGGGAGCTGTGTGTGCTCCAAGGAGAGTTGTTGTGCTCTGGTGACACAGAGTGCGTGTGGGGATTTTGTAAGCTGGGGTGTTTGTATAGAGATAAATTTTACTAACCCCCAGGTTAAAAACTGTATTTGCTCTGGGCTATACATGACACTCTTTGCTGAGAGTATAGATCAGTGGTTGATTGTTTGCCTGTATGATAATGGGTTCCTACTTCCAATCCAAGTGATTCCCTTAAAAATCTTTTTCGAGTGAAAATCGGTTTCCAGACCCATCTCTAGTATGTTCAGGAGTTCGCTGAATAGGAAGGGCTTGAAATGAATTTAAACACTCAGCATTTTCCTATGCAAATGAATAAAAACCTAGCAGAGCTGTCCAGAAGCTGAAATCAGTTCCAGTCCTCGGCATCTCTAAGAGGGACACTCTGTATCTGAGGCATGTGGGACACTCTGTGGTGATGACAGGTGAAAAAATGCTGGATTCAATGAAAGATGAGACCATAGGAGGGGAAGGTGAACAGCAGCACCACACAGGGTCATAAGACTCAGACACGGGACTTCACTGTCACTGCCCCTGTGTTTTCCATCATTTATATCCTAAGAAACACACCCTCCCCCTCCCCCTCACACTGTCACACACAACCTTCTCCCCTTGAGCCCAATCCAACCCTCCCCCTCTCCCACACACACTCCATGGGACACAGGCTCTCAGTGATTCACCCAGATGGGGGGTTGTCTCTGCACTTCCCCAACAGGGTAGCAGAGAGCCGAAAGGGCCACAGGAGACCAAGGGAGCTAGGCAGGAATAGAAAAGACTTCCCTCCTCTTCTCTAGAGTCCCGTTAATCTCACCCATGGGACATTCCAGCACCAAGTGGGTTCAAAGCACCAACCTTCCCCTCAGCAATGGAAGAGAGGAACCAGCTCTATCACCCAGAAGGATGCTCCCCACCTCTGCTGCTGCCATCCTGCATCTTTTACTATGGATTTGTTTTAGCTAATACAACCCCCCTGCTCCTCTAATCTATCCATGAAACATGGAGACAAAATCTTGTGTGGGAGATCCAGTGGTGCAATTGGTTAGCATGCAGCACTTATAGAGCAGTGCTGAGAGGAGCTATGCTGAGGTTGTGAGTTCAAACCCCACCTAGAGCACTAGCTTTCTTCAAGCAAATGGCTTCTGACAATCATTTTGCCCAGCAGAAAATACAATTCCAGTTCAGAAGACACCAAGATCCCCTTGCTTTACAGAGAGCAGGGCAGATTCCACAGATCTACCAGGCTCTGCTCTCCACCAGCCGCCTGTGTCAGGAGAAGTCAAGCAGAGCCCAGGGCACTGCCCCTGACTCCCCCTCAATCTTTGCTCCCCAAACCATCTTTGTGCACCACCCTCTTCGCTGTGAGACTCAAACCCTGCCTGGCTTTCTGAATGTTGATGTGGTTTTCGTCTGTCATGTTGATGTGCATGTGGGTCCTGTGTGATTTTGGTGGATGCCTTGCATAGTTTTGTGTGTGTGTGGATGATTTTTGCATGGAGATTGTTTTTTTTTGCTTAGTATTCTTTTGGTATGTGGGTTTTGTGTTTCTTGTTGTAGGCTTTTGCTGTATTTTTTGGTGTGGATTTGTTCTTTCTATGTTTTGTGTGGTTTTCCCTTTTGGATATATGGCTCTGTGTGCTGTGGGGGTTTGGTTTTTGTTTATGTCTGTGTGGGCCTGTGCAGTGTGTGATTTTCTCATTCTCTCTGTGTGTTTGTCTCTCTGTTTGTATCTTCATGTGTAAATTCACTGGAACTTTTCAAAATCTCCACAGTTTTGCCAATTTCCACCAGGAATTTTTCTCCATTAACAAATTCTCACTTGTTTCCTACCAGTTGGTGACCACTGCCCCAGAGGCATGTCAGTCTCAGGGTCCTGATTTCCCCTTGACCCTTCCCCTTCCCCTTCTATTGGGACTGGGAACTAGCCAACCAAAAACCCCACTAAGTTTTAGTAAAGGGCCAACAGTCCCTTACACAAGACAGCCTTGTAAGAGTCACCCATGTCCAGAGAAGGTAGCATAAGCTAGTCCCATAGTGTAATGGGCAGCAGTCTGAATCTGCAATCTGAGTTCAAATCTCAGTGGGACCTTGTGCTAGCTTGTGGCAAAGACTAGTGCTTTCCTGTCTCCAGCTATATAAGAGTGAGTCATTTCACTCCTGCTGGGTGACTCCTCCTCACTGGAGCCAGGTCTTTGGCTGGGATCTAGAAGTGGCTATGGCTGTCTGGTGGTTGGGATTCTCACTGCTTCACCAGATGCCCACAAGTTTGGTGCTTGTGGCTGCACTTTTCCTCTTGCCCACATGGCACTTGAAGAAAGGTGTGCCAGGGCCAGGCTTGATAGGCAGGAGGGAGGAAGAGTCCCAGGCGGTAGCCCAGCACACCTCTTCTCCTCTGGGCACCTAGAGCAGAGGCAGCTGGTGCAGACAGCTCCAAGGGAAGGCTTAAAAGCCACAGAGCAATAATAATTGGAGATATACCTACCTCCTGGAACTGGAAGGGACCTTAAAAGATCATCAAGTCCAACCCCCTGCCTTCACTAGCAGGACCAGTACTGATTTTTGTCCCAGATCCCTAAGTAGCCTCCTCAAGGATTGAATTCATAGCCACAGGTTTAGCAGGCCGATGCTCAAACCACTAAGCTATTCCTCTCCCCTACCTGAGGGTGGGGCTAGACAATGACAAGACCATGCTTATGTGTGGCCAGCAGACCAGCAACAAGACTCCTGGCCAGCCTGCTCCCTGCCATGCCAAACACTCACTGAAGGCCACCCACAGACCAGCATGCGGGGCGGCTGTTGCTGCTCTGTGGCCAACATCAGAAGAAGGTAGGAAAGCAGGGCCAACCCCCTTGATGGGCCCTCTGTCTGTTCCCACTCAAGGTGCTCACTTTTGCAGTGAGGCAGGAGATTTTACCCCAAGAGGCATTTCCCCAGCTGGCGAGAAGCAGAGAAACACCCAGGCCCCAAAGGCACTATGTAGCAATCTCCCTCAAGCACAGGGACAGGCGCACATTTGGAAGAGGGAAACTGCTCTACACACTAGCCTGGGCAGCCACCCATTTGCTTTGGCAAGTCAGGAATGGCAAAGGCTAGACTGGAAGCACATGGGGCTCATGCCCCAGCCTTTGTGACACCCAACCCCCAATTCCTTCCTGGGGCTCTAGCTGAAGCCAAAGCATTGGCCTGAGCCACCAAGAAGAAGTTCCAGCCCTGAAGGGAGCAGGACTTTCAGTATGAAGGTAAAACTGCAGAAACACAGCTACAAAGGGACTTGAGCCTTCACTCTCTTGATCCGAAGTCAGATGCCTTATCTGTTAGACCATGTGGTCACAGGAGCAATGCTACTTCACACATTTCTTTGGAAAAGGTGGACACTGTGTTTCTAGGATCATCTACTGAAGGGGGCGAGACTCTCTGGGCACAAGAAAAGACTGTTACTCACCTTTGTAACTGTTGTTCTTCGAGATGTGTTTCTCATATCCATTCCAAGTAGGTGTGCGCACACCGCGTGCACGTTCGTCGGAAGAATTTTCCCCTAGCAACACCCGGCAGGTCGGCTGGCGCCCCCTGGTGTGGCGCCGCTACGGCACCGGATATATACACCTGCTGACCTGTCCGCTCCTCAGTTCCTTCTTGCCGGCTACTCCGACAGTGGGGAAGGAGGGCGGATGTGGAATGGATATGAGCAACACA
>NC_133769.1:148989414-149047373 GCF_003597395.2 Chelonoidis abingdonii | reverse complement strand
TTGAGGTTGTGCTCTGAAGGACCTGCGCTTGGGGTCTGCAGGAGTATGCATCCAGGGAACGCATTAGGAACGTGGTCCTGAGGCTCTTGGAAGCCTAGGGTCCGTTTTCTTTAGAGAAAAGGCCCTGGCCTGTTCAAATGGAGGGCCGGAATTGTGCTGTTTCGGTCGGGGGTAGGGCGGAAACCTGGCACCATGAAATTCGCCGCATTTGCAACTCCCCGGAACGGGCCAACGGGGTTTTTTTTTTTTTTTTTTTTTCCCCCCTTTTTTTTTGCGGCCCGGGGGGGGAAAATTTCCGCCCAAGCGGGTTTTTTTTTGGGTTCCCATATAAAAGGGGGAAAAAAGAGGGGGGGCCTTTGCCCAGGAAGTGTTTTGGCGCCGGGGGGGGGTGGTGGAATCTTAAAGATTTAGTCTTTTTTTTTTCTGTTTTTTCCCCTTCCTCGAGAGGCTCTGACCTCTGGTTGGAGTCCAGGGTGGATCGATGCGTCGGTGAACTTGTCCATGGATGCCGGTGTTAAAATTGTACTTACTGAGAAGTGGCCTGCTGGTTAGCTACACGCAACTGTAGGCCCCTGCAGAGTACACTTTGCGTCCAGTAGGTCCATGCTAGCTCCCGCGATTTTGGCGGCGGGCTGCTGCCATGGGCGCTCCCTCTCGTTCACAGACTGGACGACCGCGAGCATGAGAGGATGAGTATAAAGATATTCGTACCCTTTAGATGGTACCATATATTTCCTCTCCACGCCTCTGGCCGTAGGAGGGATAGATGCCGGGGATTGCCAGATCGAGTCCGCTTTAGCCTGGATGGAGCGGATAAATGGCAGGGCTACACGAGTCAGGGCATCCGAAGAGAGTATGTCCACGACTGGGTCCTCCACCTCCGGGACTTCCTCCACCTGAAGGTTGATGCTCAACGCAACACGGCGGAGAAGGTCCTGGTGGGCTCGTAGGTCAATGGGGGACGGGCCTGAGGTTGATGTACCCGCTACCGCCTCATCCGGCGAGGAGGAGGACGAGAGACCTGGAACCAGCGGTTCGAGCTGTGAGTCCTGGTCCAGAGGGGGGTCGGTTTCTGCGGCGGCCTGAGGGTCCTGGGTTGCGGCTGAAGCATCCGTATCAGCCGGAGGAGGACGACTAATAGTGGCCTCTGCTGTGCGACGGACCGACACGGCGGACCGCGACATCACTGTAGGATCGCCCTGGGCTCGGTGGTACGCCCAAGGCGTCCAGAAGGACAACTGTGGTGCTTGCTCCAAGCCCTGGGACTCCGGGAGGGCACGGGCCTGGGGGTCCACATCTCCATAGAGAACACTATCTGCTCAGGACGAACCAGATGGGTGTCTCGATGGCCAGGGCGGAGCAGATAGTCCATGAGGTGGGTACTGGACGTTGTGCCCTGTCGGGGAGCGGTACCGGGAATCATACCGGTGCCGAGACGTGGACCGGGACCTGCGACCAGCGCGGTGCCGGGAGGTCGACCGGGACCGAAAGGAGCGGCGGTGTGATCAACTCCGCCGGGAACGGTGCCGGGAGCTAGACCGTTGTGCTGAATACCGGTCCGGAGAACGCGATCTGGACCGGTGCCGCGAGTACGACCGGTGCTGAGAGGGGGATCGGTACCGGGACTGCGAGCGGCGCCTGGATCTTGAGCGGCGATAAGAGCGGGAGTGGTGCCGGGATCTCGATCGCGAGCAGTGCCTGCCTGCTGCCTCGATGGATGTTGGTCTGACCATGGCAGGCTTTCCCGCTGATGGGAGGACCCACACCGGCGGTGCCGGGGGTTGAGGCAGGGTGGGCTCCATAAGAGCAATCAGTTCCCTCGCCGTTGTGAAGGTCTCTGGCGTGGTGGGAACGACGAGCTCAACCGAGGCGTGTGCCAGGGAGCTGTCATGCACCGGACTCGACGACTCTTGTCTGGCCGGAATAGACGGTGCGGAGACTACTGGTGCCGCGGCAGTTGTTGGTGCCAGACGGCTCGGTTTGGCGTGCTCAGACTGTGGTGCCAAGGTTGGAACCGCAGGAGTCTTAGGCTTTTTGGCCCTTGGAGAGAGGAAGCAGTGCCGGGCCGGCTTCGGTGCCGGAGATGGTTGGTGCCAGGGTGTTCCGATGGTGCCAACGGTCTCCGGTGCCGATGAAGCACTTCTCCCCAGTGCGGACTGCGCGGCACTCGGTGCCGGAGCTGGAGGGGTGAGGGCCGCCTCCATCAGGCTCTGCTTCAAGCGAGAGTCCCGCTCCTTTTTAGTCCGCGGTTTGAAGGACTTACAGATACGGCACTTGTCCGTCAGATGGGATTCCCCCAGGCACTTCAGGCAGCAATCATGGGGGTCTCCCGTTGGCATCGGCCGGCAACAGGCCAAGCACTGTTTGAAACCGGGTGAGCCAGGCGTGAGCCCGGGCCCCGGGAGGGGTGAGGAGGGGTAAACCCCAGCCCTCTAACTATATACACTAACTATGCTATTACTATTTAATAACAACTATAATTCTAACTAGAACTATATATACAATAAGTAGAAGAACGAGTAAAAAGCTAGGGAAGTGGAGATCAGCTATGCCGCGCTCCACTGTTCCAACGACCGACACGGGCGGTAAGAAGGAACTGAGGAGTGGACGGGTCGGCAGGGGTATATATCCGGTGCCGTAGCAGCGCCACGCCAGGGGGCGCCAGCCGACCCGCCGGGTGTTGCTAGGGGAAAATTCTTCCGACGAACGTGCACGCGGCACATGCACACCTACTTGGAATGGATATGAGCAAGCACTCGAAGAAGAAGTAGAGTTCCCAGTGACATGTGTCACGGAGTCCCCGGGCGATGCTCTGGAACTGCTTCCCACCAAGCCAGTCAGGACTTTGGGGAGCCTCCTCTCCCTTGGAGCAGACTTTTTCGGGCAAGAAGCTCAACACATTCACCTCCTGAGTCTCTTCTTGGAGCATTCAGCATCCTCTGCTCCTCTGTACACTTCCCACAGTGAGCCAAGCCGACAGGGTCCTGGGGGAAGCCACAGGGTCTGCACCCACTTTGCAGTCAGAAGTGACTCTCAGCAGCCAGTAAACAGAGGTTATCGATGACAGAACATGGTCTAAAACCAGAGGCTTGTAGGTAGAGCAAACCGGAACCTTGGCCGGGTCATTCTGGGGGCAGTGAGCCAGACCCCACATCTGCATTTCACTTCTCTCCCAACCAGCTCCAGACTGAAACCCCTCCAGCCCTCTCCTCTGCTCAGTTCCTTTCCCAGGCCAGGAGGATCACCTGATCTCTTGTTCTCCAACACCTTCAGCTGGCACCTTTGCAGAGAAGGGCCAGAGCCATCAGTTGCTAGGAGACAGAGTGCAGCATTTAGGTCACAGGCCCCTTGCTCTGCAGCAATCACAACCCTTATTCCACCACCTAGGATACGTAGAACGTGCCTAGGGGGCACTGAGGCACCAACACAGTATTCAGAGAAAACATTAAGAACATTCCCAGTTCCGCACAGTATCATCTGCAAATTTTGCCACCTCAGTGTTTACCCCTTTTCCTAGAGCATGTCTGAATAAGTTGAACACTACTGGTCCCAGTATGGACCCCTGGTAGACCCCGGGGATAAGAGGGAAGATCCTCTTCTGACACTGGCAGACCAGGTGCCAGCTCATGCCAAGGCCTCTAGGACTTATTGAGGAGTGACAAACGCATGGCTGGAAACTAATCTTGCTCACCTGTTTGTTAGTGTTGTTTTAGATTTATAAAAAATGTGTTTTGTGTTTAGACTTTATGAAAAGCTTGTGAGTTGCTGCATGCATTATTCTCACCTATAATAGTTGTATCCCATGGTATAAGGTGATCTATAAGTGTTGGCACTAAAACTGTAAACCCCCTCGCTGTCACTCTGCCAACCCTGCCCCAAGTCAGGAGAGAAGCATTACCAAGTGTGAAATGCTTGTTTACCAGAAAAGGAGTCATCTCCTTTCCAACAAGAGAAGGCCCTGACTGAGACATCGGACAAGCCACTGTGCATCATTGGTGGACAAAAGACTTGGCTGATTGCTCCCACACACACCCACACCCAGGTGGCGGAGACATTCACAAACACTTGCCCCATCATTTTGAGCTCTAGGGGAATGGAATAAAAATCCCTGTTGATAAGAAACTGTCCCTATGCTGCTTGGACTTCAGGGAGATGGTGCAACTTCTAAGAATAAGCAAGAGATTCTGGCTGTTTGGCTAGGGGTAGCCCTAAGGGACATACAGAGCTTGCATGTTACAGCAGCTTCTACTGCTGTTTGAAACCTCAGACTGTAACTCCTTTGTGTGTATATTTACCTGCTTAATAAGGCTCATATTTCTTTTCCTAGACAGTGAAGATTTAGCTCTAAGCTGCTCTCATCAGCTTAATTAACTTATGGAGATATACCTATCTCATAGAAGTGGAAAGGAACCTTGAAAGTTATTGAGTATAGTCCCCTGCCTTCACTAGCAGGACCATAAATTGGTTTTGCCCCAGGCTGCCCTCTCAAGGATTGAGCTCACAACTCTGAATTTAGCAGGCCAATGCTTAAACCACTGAGCTATCCCAGCACGGGCCACAAGAGCTGGTAGCTCTGTCAGCAGGAGAAGCTCTCCTGCCAACATAGCGCTCTCTATAATGGCACTTAGATCGGGATAACTTACGTCGCCCAGGGATGTGGATTATTCACTCCCCCGAGCGACGTAAGTTATACCAAAGTACGTTCTAGTGTAGACAAGGTCTAAGATACCAGAGCAACTGCTGCTGCTACTATTTGAACAGGAAGAGAAGGAAGAGGCTGCAAGATGGTGAAGGAGAAAAAAGCAGTACTGCGGCAGCTGGAGAAGGTGACGAACAGGAGAATCCAGAAGCCAAGTCTGGTACAGGGGACCTCTCGGCAAACTCCCCAAAGCTTTCATGTTAAGAGGGGTGAGGACTGTAGAGTATGAAGCTTTCTCCCATAAACTGTGAAGAAATAGCTTTGTGCTCTAATGCTCTAGGTAAGGTCAGTTCTGTGATGGGATTAGTGAGGGGTTCAATGCCATTTAATTAACCCACTTTCAAGTCACACCTTTTGCTAATCAAAATTCATTTTGCTGAGTATCCCCCTGTAGACAAGCCCTGAATTCAACACTCTGATCCGTCTCTTCAGTGCCTGGGGTTTGTGGTACAGAAAGGGCAGCAGGCCAGAGGCTGGGGTGTGGTGCCTGGCGGGGAGCAGCTTGTGGTGAAAAAAAAAGCAGTGGGAGCAGGTGATCCTGTCCTAGCAGGGGTGTATGGGGGGTTTCTTTGCAACCATGAGTGGGTGTCTTGTGGGTTCAGCTAGACCCCACTTTCTCTGGTGGGGCAGGGCTTCTACTGTCTGCCTTGGGGGGTGGGGGGGGGTTCCATGATGTCACAGGCCATGGGGGAGGGGTTTGAATCATGATTCTGAAGTAGGAGAGCAATTTCCCCTGCTCCCATTCACTCTCCACTAGGGGGCTGGGCTGGGATCTCTAGGGAGGGAAGCACAGGAAAAAACAGTGTCCTCTATTGAACCCAGGGGTCCTGGTGCCCAGCCCCCTCCCTGCTCTGACCACTAGACCCCACTCCCCTCCCAGAGTGGTGCAGGGGTCACTGGGTCAGTGTCACAGCTTTGCTAAGGGCCTTGACTGATTTTCCCAAAATACTTCCTTCTGAATCCAGCACATCTGCCCCCCCTGCCCACCCGTGTGGGGGCACCAGCACTGTGTCGGGTCATGATGGGAAATTGTCCAAGCTGGCCCAGGAGAGACATGTGTGTCCCTACTGCCCCCTGCTGCTGGGGCTGAGCCCTGTTCTGTGTGTGAGTGTGTGTTGGCTTTGCAGGATTTTGTATCCTGCAGCAAGTCACACACACACACACAGTGACGCGCAAAGGGACTCACACAATCCCCAAAACACTCACACACAACACACCCAGAGGGACATGCTAGCCCAACCCCCAAAGAACCGATCACACCCCCACACCAGAATATTCACAACTGTGCTCAAAGACACAACCACACATAGTTCACTCCCACTGCTCCCCACACAAGCACCTCCTGCCCCACACAGCGTGTGCCGAGGCCTGTGGAACTCACTGCCACTGGACAGCTACCAGTGAGAATGGACCTTTCTAGGAGACCAATAGACATGGCTGTGGCAACAGAGGGGCGCTGGGCTCCCAGGGTCTGACCGGGGCTGAGACTGGTTCTGACCCAGAGGGGTCTATCCAACAGGGGGCAGCATGACCCACACACAAAACCACCAGAAGTGCCTTTCTTAGCGGGTCTCCCAGGCCATCCACCATCCTGCCCCGGGTTGGGTAACAAAGGGACAGTATTGGACTCTGGGCCGTGTTGCAACCCGGCCCCAGCCCCTCGCTCCCAGATGCTGGCGAGTTGGGTAACTGCCGAGGGATTGCACAAGAGAGACTCAGAGCCAGGGAGAGAACCCAGGAGTCCTGGCTCACCCCCCAACACACATTCTAACCACTGGACCCCACTCCCTTCCCAGGGCTGGAGATAGAACCCAGGAATTCTGACCACCAGCCTCTGTCCCACTTTGACCACTAGACCCCACACTCCCCTTTTAGATTTTAGTCCCGCTGCCTCTTCTATCCACCCACCCCACCTGTCCATCCTTTGCTGCAGGTTTTTGGGGTGTCACCCCTGCTTTGCACTCCCCCAGTGCAGCCCGAGGCTTTTCCTCTCCCAACCACATATCCTCTTCCCCCTTGTGCTGGATCGTCTGCTTGGCCCCCTGCCCCCTCTTGGGGAGCGCTGTGCAGCGTGGCTGGGAATTGTGCAATGGCCCAGCACCAGGCAACACAGATCAGACACCACACGCCCTGCGCCGCCTCATCTGAGCTGCTCTCCAAGTGCATCAGAGCCCAGTGCCCCACCCTGGGCCCTCCTGCCCCACAGAGGGTGAGCTGCAGCCCAGCCACATTCCACAGAGGGGAGAAGGGTCAGGCCAGCCAGCCCTTGTAAGATGGGGAAATCACCACCAGGGTCGATGGTATGGGGGCTGTGACATATGGAGAAATGGTTGTTGCACCAGCAGAGGGCAGCAGACCACACACACACACACACGCACAATTGCAAACATATGCATGAATCCAGCCACACACATACACAATTGCTAATATATACAAACACCCACACAAATCCAGCCAACATCAACACAACTGCTAACAGATGCAAACACATGCACAAATCCAGTCACATGAACACACACTTGCACAGCCACAAACACAAACACAACCCCCACAGCTGTAATAACCGCCCCCCCCCACACGCACACAAATCTTGCAGAAAACCACACATACACAAACACATGCAGAAATAAATCAATCCATCCATCCAGCCTGTCACGGAGTCCCTGGGCGATGCTCTGGAACTGCTCCCCACGAAGTCAAGAAGGACTTTGGGGAGCCTCCTCTCCCTTGGAGCAGACTGTCTTCAGGGCAAGAAGCTCATACGGCTTCACCTCTGGGATCTCTCCTAGGAACATTCAGCATATGCCCCTCCGTGTGCTTCCCACAGTGAGCCCGCCCAGGCAGGGTCCTGGGGAAGCCACCAGGTCCTGCACTCACACTTCGCAGTCAGACGTGACTCTTAGCCAGCCAGTAAAACAGAGGTTTATTTAGATGACAGGAACACAGTCCAAAACAGGTCTTGCTGGTACAGACAACAGGACCTCCTTTAGTTAAGTCCATCTGGGGCCCCAGGGAGTCCACAGCCCCGTTGGGAGGCTTGAGTCCCATGGGGACTCCCCTCCATTTCCCAGCCAACTTCGAAAACTGCCAACCTCCCTCCAGCCCTTGGTATGTTTCCAAGCTAACCATTTTGCATCAAGCTCAGAAGCCCTCAGTCCTGAATTTCGGGGGTGTGCAAGGGGCCAACACATCTGGGAAGAGGAGAGCACATAAGGGCTAGCACAGACGTGTCAGGCAATGCAGGGTCCCTTCACTGGGATACCTTGTAACCGCGATGGTTTATAATGTCAGAACGCAATGACGCACCTGAGGGGAGAGATCAAACAGCTGGTTTATGGATCTGCAGAGTGAAGTTCAGCCTGACAGCTGGATCCCACGTGCATCGACCCTGTCCTCTAAGCGAAGGTGGACTGGACCCAGGAAGGGTTGGAGAGGGAGGACTCCACCATCCTATTTCCAGCCATGCTCCTTCCCCGAGCTCACGACGGGCGGTGAGACCCCACACAACACAAGCCCTGGGAGAGCTCCCCCGTCGGGGTGTAGCTGACAGTGGGGGAGACACAACAGATATATAGATCCTGTCTAGATATTCTTATAAACTCCTGGGGAAGGAATCGACAGTGGATTGGCGGGGATCCGGATCCGGATCAGTTCAGTACCAGGGCAGGGTCTTTGCTGACAATGTTCCCCCAAAAATGGCACGTTTCTGCTCATGGAGGAGATCCAAGCTCAGGAATGGGCCTGTGGTTCCGCTTAGTGCATCAGCGGCCACTCGGCTGTTGCACTTCGCAGCCATGTCTTCATTGCAGCGCTAGGTCAGGGGAGAGAGAGGAAAAGGACCCCGCTAATGCAAGGTTTTGTGCTCCCCTGTCCATCCAGCAGGGCAGAGTCTAGGGAAGGCAAGTTGTGTGGTTGGATGTGGTCTATGGGGGTTTCAGAGTGGGTCACTTGGTCCTGCAGACAATCGCCCTGTTCACCGCTATGGAAGCGGTGTGCGAAGCAACCGCAGCTCACCCAGCTGTCACAGTGTGGAAGAGCTGATTGGAGGTCAAAGGAGAGAAAACTCAGTGTTGGCCTGGGGCAGGCTGCTGTTTACACCTGCTGGGACTCCCTCGGCCAGCCAGGCGTGCTCAGGAACCCAATCCGACAGTGTCATGCAGGGATCGACAAGGATCTGTGCTGACTTCTCTCTCATGAGAGCAGGATCGGGGCCTCGGATGGCGGAGAGAGTCCCAGACCTGTGTCACACGTGCTAGGTGTAGCTGAGAAACATCTTTGGGGGCAGCTCCTCAGATGGTGGGAATGGTCAGAGCTGAAGTCATGTCAATTCACACCAGTTGAGGACCAGCCGCTGCTTTCCTCTGGTCTTTTGCAGAGCGATCAGAGCTGCAAAGGGGGAGGGAGTTCACAAACCCAAGCGCCTTAAAGTGCAGCCCTGCTAGCAAACGAGCCTCCAGTAACTTGTGCAGATTATTGTCTAGCTGTGGTAAAACAACAAACAGAAAAACATCCCCAGCAGTAAGTGTAATTCATAGCTGCTTGGATGCAAACCCCGCTAGTGTTATGGAAGAGGAGAGAGGGATTTGGGAGCTGAATTGTCCAGGTGAGGCTTTTTCATGGCTCTGGAACAGACTGAGTAGCACCCCCGGACCCCATTGTCCTAATCCCACTCCCTTTTGATCTGTAGGATATTTCCCGACCCTAGACATGTGAGGCATTCGCTACAGGAGCAGGTCACTGGAAGGAGGGTGCTGATGGGAAAGCGGGGACTGGGGGGTCAGAGGACATTCCTTCCAATTAAGGTGAAAGGGAAAGACACCAGGAAACTTTTACCGAAAGGAGAGAGAAGTGGGGAAAGAAACACTGGTGGTTTTTAGATTTTAAGGAGTGAAACTCTCTGATCTCGCTTCCAGTCTGGGTGGGAAGTGAAGTTGGAGGGGCATGCGCTGAAAGAAGACAAATGCAAAAGAGATTCTCCTTTAATAAGACAAGTTGGCCCCCATAAACCAAGTACGAATACAAGCCCCGTCTTTCTTTTCAATCCAAGAGATGCCCTTGGAATGAGGTTAAAGAGCCATCAGCAGCCACTGCTGAGCAGAGTGGAAAACAATGCAAATCAGGGGCTGTGCAAACATCTGTAAAAGCCACAAAAAATTTGGGGAGAGGGCGCCAATTTTTTTTTCCTTGGGGCAGCAAAACAACTAGAGCCGGATCTGCTTCGGTCACTGCAACACTGAATACTTCAGTTGGATGGGGGCCCCAGCACCATGGCTATTCCCTGCCCCCCAGGGCTCACAGGGGGTGGATTGGGCACACAGGGGTGCATGATCCAGTGCCAGCCAAGGGGGGGTTAGAGGTGGAGAGGGGGGCCATGGTTTCTGCACCACTCAGTTCCTGGCTCAGACTCCTTTGAGAATTTGCATTTCTTGGTAGTTTTCACCCCATCACCACTTTCGGCCTAGCCCCCTCCTGCTGTGCAAGATAGTTCAGGGGGGATGGGAAGAACCCAGGAGTCCTGGCTCCCAGCCCCATCTATGCTGAAGTACAAGACTCCACTCTAACCCCAGTGCTGGGAACGGAACCCAGGAGTCCTGGCTCCCAGCCTCCCTTCCTCTAACCATTAGACCCCACTTCCTCCCTTCTTGGGAGCCATGATTCCTGGGTTCTGTCCCCAACTCTGGGAGCAGTGTGGTGTCTAGTGGTTAGAGCAGGAGGAGCCAGGACTCCTGGGTTTTATTTTCAGTGCTGCTGTGTGACACTGGGCCTCTGTTTTTCCTCCCACTTTTTGGGTATGGAGCCTGTAAACTCTCTGGGGCATGGTCTGTCCCTCGCTGTGTCTGGGCAGTGCCTGGCCCAATGAGGCCTGATCTCAGCTGGGGCAGGGACTGTCTCTGTGTCTGTGCAGCCCCTCGCACAACAGGGGATTTGATTCTGCGCCGGTCTCTGTAGGTGCTGCTGTTGTACAGATTAATAGTTGTGATACTAAAAGACGTGGCAGTGCGTGAGTGCACCACCATTGCCGTGAAAGGGCTAAATGTGATTCTTATCCCTGTGACCCCCCCCATGAACCCTTCCCCCCCGATTCTCCACCCTGAGCCCCTTGTGCCGCTGCCCTCATCAACGGCAGCGCAGAAAGCCACCCAGCCCTACCTCTAAAACAAGAAGATGACAAAAAAAACCAGTTCACACCAACAGGAAGCCAGCCCCAGCAGTTTATGACTTCACTTCCCAAAATTAGATATATACACACACACACACAGAGGCAAGTTCAAACAACCCCCTTTGCCAATGCACCACCTCCAGGAGCGGCCCCAGGGTTTCTGGCGCCCTAGGCAGAATTCGGGGGGCGGCGTTTTGTGTGCTCCCCACGGGGCACGCAGGAGCTTCCGGTTCCGCTCCCGTGGCGCCGCCGAAGGACCTTCCGCCGAAATGCTGCAGGCGACAGTGGCAGTCATTGAGCTGCTCAATTGCCTGCCGCTGTTTGCTGCGGCACGTAGACAGAAGGTCCTTCTTTGGTGGTGCGACGGGAGCGGAACCGGAAGCTCCCATGCGCCCCTTGGGGAGTGCACAAAATGCCACCCCCCTAAATCCTGGGGCTCTAGGCGACTGCTTAGGGTTGCCTAATGGAAGTGCCGGCCCTGACCACCTCACCTCGTCCAGGGAGGTCTAGGTGGAGAGCTCCGTGTGGGAGCGGCAATGGATGGCACCATCAAGGTAGGCTCTGGAGATGGTACTCCAGGTGCAGGCATCTCAGTTCCAACTGGCACTGGGCTCACACTGGGCTGTATTCAGTTCCTCTCTCTGGTGTGCACCCCAGCTCCACAAATGCCCCCACCCCCTGCTCTTTCCTTCTGGTACAAAAAAAATCCTCTTCCTTCGCCCCAGAGAGAGACACCCACGGTACTGCTCAGCACATGCCTTCCCCCTACCTTCCCCCCCTTCCCAGGAGCATGCAGGAAGGGGGTCAGAATTGGGGAGAGCCCACATCCTGAGGGGAGGGTATACAGGGCCAACAAGAGGCAGGGTAAGCTGGTACAAATTACTGGAGCCTGGCGGTCCAGAAGGGGGCCCGGGATCGGGCTTCCCTGGCTTCATCAGCCCTGTTTAGCTGGTCCACCCTTGCTGGGGGGGCCCAAAACCAAATTTTCACTTGAGCCCAAACCGGCTCTCAGTGGTCCTGAGGGTATGGGATAGCTCGTCCCCTCCACAAAGCATGGGGGTGCCAATAGGCAGGGCCAGGACAGAAATGGGGGGCCTGTGCCCCCAACATGGAGAATCTGGGTTATAACCTTGCTTAACAGGTCACTCTGTCCTTTCTCTGACTGTTCCATTCCAGCTTCAACTAGCGCTTATGGTTCATTTGTTCTTTTTCATTCCTCTCCTTCTCTAGCTTGTATGTTCTTGCTTTCTTTTTTCCCCTCTACCGTTTTCTTCCTTTCCTTCTTTTTCTAGTATTTTTTTCCTCTCCCTTTATTTCTTTCTCTGTCTTTCACATTCTTTTCACTCTCTCTGTCAGGTTATTTTTGTCACTCACTCTTTTTCCTTGCTCGTTTCCGAGCCAAGCGGGACAGATTTTCCTCCTGATCAGCAAGTGGATTAAGCAGCTGCCCCGCGAGTGGCCTTCAATGGGTGTTTGCCATACCAAGGAGCAGGCTGGCCAGGTGTCTTTGTGGCCATCTGCTGGTCATACATAGGCATGGTTCTCCCCTCCTTGTGCCATGCCTTTGGTTGCTCTGTGGCTTTTAAGCCTTCCCTTGGAGCTGTCAGCAGCAGCCGCCTCTGCTCTAGGGGTCCAGAGGAGGAAGTTGTGCTGGGCTCCAGCCTGCGACTCTGCCTCCATCCTGCCTAGCCCTGACTATGAAGCCTGGCCCTGGCACTCCTTCCTTCAAGTGCCAGGTAGGCAAGAGGAAAAGTGTGACTGCAGGCACAAGGGCCAAACTTGTGGGCATCACATGAAGCAGCAGGAATCCCAACCACCTGGTCAAGCCACAGGCATCAGGAACCAGGGTAGCAAGCTCTAGAGCCCCAACCCATTGCAGCCATCATGACCAAAGACCTAGCCCCAATGGGTGAGTCACTCAGCAGGAGAGGAAAGATTCATTCTTGCACAGCTGGAGACAAGGAAGTTGAGCACTGTGAGCTCCAGGACTTTACCACAAACCAACACAAGGTCCCACTGAGATTTTAACTCACATGCCAGGATTCAGAGTCCTGAGTGCTGCCCATTACACCATGGGACCAGCTCATACTGCCTTCTCTTCACATTGGTGAACTTCACAGGGCTAGCTTGTTAAGGAACTGTTGGCCCCTTACTTAAACTTAGTGGGGTTTTTAGTTGGCTAGTTCCCAGTCCCAGTAGAAGAGGGAAGGGCCAATGGGAAATCAGGACCCTGAGACTGACAGTCCCCAGGGCAATGGGGAGAGGCCAAAGCTCCAAGTTAGCCTGACTGACAGGCCAGGCAGTGTAATGAGGGAGTCACCAGGCCAGGGGGTCCCATCCTCCTTGTGAGCTGGAACTGCCTGGGCCAGAGTGGGGCAGAGCTAAGGAGAGAGCAGGAGCCCAAGAAGAGCCGGGGAGCAGAGCTGCACCAGCCAGGGACAACCAGAGCAGATTTGTGCTGGGATCCGAGCAGCAGCAGCATGAGCCATAGAAGCTGCTCAGGGAGCAGATCTGTGCTGGGAGAAGAGCTGCAGCAAAGGGAGCCAGAGGAGCAGCCCAAGGAGATGAAGGCAGAGCCGCAGCAGCACTGGGGCTGGAGGTGGGTGCAGTGAGCAGTGTGGGACAGCGAGGGGGACCCTGGGCAGAAGGCCCAGTGCAAGAAGAAGCCACCAGTCAAGAGAGCTTGCAGATCAGAGTTTTGGGGGCGGGGGGGATTGTGTCCCCTACATGGGAGGCAGACACTGGGAACAAGGGGCCTGTCACCCAGAGCATGTGGCCACTGCCAGAGCAAGTGTCCAGCCCGTGGCGGTGTCCCTGCAGCACAACCAGGGCCTGGGGAGGAGGCCTGGGACATGTGAGGGAGAGACTGTGACCTGCTCTGACACTCCAGAGACGCTGGTTGTGATCTCCCTGCACCACAGACCAGGGTGACGTGTTTTCCTTTAACCTTCCCATCTTTCCTTATGTTTTACACTGATTGCTGTGTACTAAATGGTATTTGCTTGAAGCACATGCAATGATGAGTGGGTCAGGGAAGTGCCCAGAGCAGAGAGAGTACCCCAGAGTGAGGACACTGTAGCCCCTGTTCAAGTGATCATGACAAGATTGGGGGTCGAGCCCTCCAGGATTCCTGGGCCCAGCCTTGTTAGGGTTATGAGGTCTCTGCCACAACGAGAGTAGAAAGAGAGTCCTTGGGGTCAGGCAGGTAGGGCCGGCTTTAGGAAGTGCGGGGCCCAATTCGAACAGTTTCGGCGGGGTCCTGGCAGGGATGACTTAAAAAAAAATGTAAAAAAACGCGATGCTCTGAGTCTTCGGCAGCGGGTCCTTCACTTGCTCCAGGTCTTTGGCGGCACTGAAGGACCCACCTGCAGGCCACAAAAATGTCAGAGGAGGCCGCCCCTCCCTTCACTCAGTGGTCATGCTCAAATCAGCCAGCAGCAGCCTCATCTCCTGGAACTCAGCCAGCTGTTGCTTGATCCAGTCGTACAGTCACACGCTGACCGGCTCCCCTGCCTGCATGGTCTTGTGGAAATCCCACAGGTGACGCTGCAGGACTTGGCACCATTGGTTTCTTTAATATTGCGGTGTTTGCCCGACTGCTGGAACAAAGCCTCCAACTCCTCCCTCACTGCTCCCACCAATCCCCCTGGTTGCCATAGAACCCTCTGATGCTTTCCTGTTCTGCTAACACCGTCAGGCTTTGCCGTCCTTCTCCTTTATCTTGCAAGCTCTGTATGTTCAGCTTCCAATATCCTCTGCCATGGGTCAGGGATAGGGGTGACTCCATGCACCAGCACACCAAGTGCATGCCTGGGGTGGCCTGCTAGTCGCTGTGAGGGTGGCAGTCAGGCTGCCTGCACCGGCATGCTTGCAGGAGATCTGCTGGTCCTGCTTTGGGAGCAATTTGGCGGTGGGTACGCCGAAGGCGCGGGACCGGTGGACCTCCTGCAGGCATGCCACCGAAAGCTGCTTGACTGCTGTGCTTGGGATGGCAAAATACATAGAACCGCCCCTGGTCAGGGAATTGCCCACATTGAGCACATGGTGAGAGCTGCATGATCCGAACAGTCCATTGGCACCATCCTGCACTGGGCTGTCAACGTGCTCTCCTTCACGTAAATCCAGTCAATGCAAATCCTGGTCTGTCCGCACAGAAAGGTGAACCCCCTCTGCAGCTGGTATGAGCTCCTCTAAGCTGACCTCACTACAGACCTGTGCCAGCTAGTGCTTATTGTAAAAATGTTTACTCTGACAGTCGAGAAAACAGGACCAGCAGTCCTCAGTCTGGCTGACACAATTAAAATCCCCCTAACACCAAACATCATGCAGTCCAGAGGAAGGGAGCCAATCCCTTTTATTGATCTTCCCTTTCACACCTTAACTGGGGACCACAAACACTAATGGAGCAGTAACCAGTGCCACAGAGCTGTGCTCCCAGAAAACAACCCACCTCTGCACAAAGAGGGATGAAAGGACCTGCCAAAGCCTGGGATTGAACCAGGGACCTTTAGATCTTCAATCTAATGCTCTCCCTACTAAGCTACTTTGGCAGCTCTGCTTTTTTGTCTGGGATGTTTTTGCAGCAGTTGCACACAAAAAGGACGTCATGAGCAGCCATGAGGACAAGACTCGCTTTGGCCTGCCTTGCTCAGCTTGACTTGCTTCCTCATCCCATTCCTGCCTGAGTTTCCGGGTTCACCTGGTGGTGGAAGGGACTGGGGGCCAGTGGTGCGGGGAGGAGGTTGAGCTGGACCCTGAGCTAGACTAGACCCTGGCAGTGCGAGTCGGGCCACCACTTGCCATCCCACCCTGTTGTCCTGGCTTCCCCCACTGGGCGTCATTTCGGGAGGGAAGTGAGGCTTCTGCCTCCCCTCCCCGATTTTCAGACCGCACAGGAGTGCAAACAGGAAAACGAACGGCTGCTCCACACCCCCACCAGAGGAACCCGATGCCCTTAGCTGTGGTGAGTAAGAAGTTGCTGTTGGCTGACAGGGCCTGTCCCCGAGGAGCTGGAACAGCAGCTGCCACCTCCCCCTCAGCTCCAGGCTGTGGGAAATGCTCATTGCCTGGCTGCATGGGCGGATGCTGCTCCGTGCTCAACCCCCCGTCTTCACTGAGCACATGGTAAGCCCAAGTGCCCCTCCCGACTCAGCAGCTGAGGAGTTGTGCTAGACGTCTTACCCCCCTGCCAGCCCCAACAGCACCACAGGGGCACTCAATGTACTTTCTTGTGGGGAAAATGGGCCCTTGGCGTCCAGCTGCATAGAGTTGGAGAGCCAGGAGAGAGCAGTGTCTGGCTATCCTTTGGGGAGAGAAGAGACCTGTATGAGTGTGGATCTCCCTCAGTCTCCCCCGCAATGCTGCGTCAGTCTTACGTCACTGTGATGTCCAGTGCTTCCCTTCAGGGGCCGGCCTAGAGGGGTCTGGACAAATCTCCTTTCTCCCTGGCCCTGCCCCACTCCACCCCATTTTTTGACTTTCCCAAGCGGCGCCCACCCCCAAGCCCCCACCCCGTCCCATCTCTTCCCATCCTGCACCTTTCTGCCCCACTCCTCTCCCTCTCCCACCGTCCCTGCTCCTCCCCCTCCCCTTCCAGTGCCTCCTGCACCCCACTGAACAGCTGGTCACTGGCAGGTGGGAGGCGCTGAAGGGGAAAGGGAGGAGCTTGTCGGCAAAGCCTGTAGTGGAGGGTGGGGAGCTGGCTGCCAGTAGGCGCTGAGCACCTATTTTTTCTCTGTTGGCGTTGCAGCCCTGTAGCACCCATGGAGTAGCTGACTTGGCTCCTTTCACATGCTAGAGAGAGGAGCAGAACCAGGGCTATGGCTGATCTATGGTGCGCTAGGTGAGTGACAGAGGCTTCAGGCACTGAGAGTTTGCCTGACACCTCAGGGACACAGTGTGAGGTGGTGTCCCAGGCATCTCTATGAAAGGAACAGAACAGGATTTACTTGGGGTGGGGAGAGAACTGAGAGTGTCTCAGGGGGTTGTACAGAGGTATTGCCCGGGTGAGAGACTGGCTAAAACACAGGCCTCGCTGTGAGCAAGACTCGAACCTGCACAGGGGAACCCCACTGAATTTCAACTCCAATGCCTTAACCACTCAGCCATCACACCTGTGAGCACAGTAATGCCTCAATGCCAGAGAAACAGGTAAAGAATCACAATGCCCAGGCTTGAAGTCATCTGAACTACAGAATTCCCACAGCAAACCTGGCTCCCAAAGCACGGGGGGGATTTGGGGTTTGTTCTCTTTGCTTAGCTACGTGCAGTCGCACAGAGAGCGCGTTTAAGTCTCCCCTCCCACAGATCAGGAATGGGAAATGATTCTGAACTAGAAGCTTGATGTGAATGAGAATGTCTGGACCACAGGGCCAGGGACTGGTCTTTGCTATAGAAACCAGTGACACACACAGCCAGGCTAAGGAAAATGTTTCCTGAAGTCAATAACTGGAACAGCAGTAGTATTGTGCAGAGAAATGTCTCACAAGAGGAGTCAGCGCATTGGTGGTTCGGTAGCAGAAGTCACAGCTACAGCGGGAGAGGTCTAGTTTTGGTTTCTGGCCAACAGAGGAATGAGTTTCATTGTCTCCAAATTTCAGTAGAAAAATTCAGACCCAATCCATGTGTGGTGGGGGTTTCTCTGGTTTTCATTTGGTTTGGTTTGTTTTTCTCATTTGAAATATCCTTGATAACTTGTCTGGGAAAACTATTTGGACAAGGCCAAGGAAGAGTAAGAACAATTACAAATCTCCATGGGAATGAGGGGGTCTTTCAGCACTAGAGGAGGGGTGGAGATTTTCATGGAGGGGAGTGGAGGAGATAAATGAGAGGCTTTTGCTCCAGCAGAGGAAGGGGCTTGGAAGTTTCATTTTTTCCAAGTGAATCCCCCCCCACACATACACACTGCTCCCCTGCTCCTGCTACCCCAGCTCAAACCCCACTGTCACCCCCAGCATGTGACCTACAGCGTCCTTCTGACAAAGCCCTTATATATCAGAGACAAAATCCCCTCATCTGCCCCTTCTCCTAGCTGAACCCTCCTCCCCCCACCCCCACCCCGAGCCCAGGACAACCCCGACTTAGCCATGCCGGGGGTTCAGGCTTAATCTTCAAGGCTGAGCACAAAACCTTCAGCCAGGCATGTTTCGCTCTCTTCCCACCTCAGCCCAAGCGGCAAGGGAGAAACGGATGAGACACGCCGGGTGGAAGATGCCTCCCTCCCACTTCTCTATAGCCTTCCGTGACATTATTAATATGAACTGGGACCGTAGAGATCATTGTTGCCACCACTATTATATACATGCAGCAAATATTGTGCAAAGGTTGGTGTGTGAGGTGTCTATGACAAGGTTATGATTTGCTGGTTATAATTATGCTGGCTGTATGTGTGCACCATTTTTGTATTTGAAGTTATGAATATGGGCTATGTACTTGTATCTCAAATGTATTTGATTCCAAGTAGCCTCACTGTCATCAGCGCCCAACTCCTTCAGGTGTCCATAGCAAAGAGACCCCCCGCCCACACTGTCCTGGACTCCCTGGGAGGCGCCTCCCACCCCACCCCACCCTCCCAATCCAATAGAGCACCAAGTATTAAAGTGGCAGCATCTAAAGTCAGTGGGGTTCAGTGGCTCAGGCCAGACACCTGAGATGGGCCCCCACCCCCCATAGCACTGCTCGAGGGCCTGGGTCCAGGGTGTTCATAGCCTCCTCCGCACCCCTCCCTGAGCCCAGCCTGGCTCCTCACCTGGAACAAAGCAGAAGTATCCGTCGGCCTCGCTGCTGTCCAAGTCTCAGGCGCTGATGCTGTCCCATGGGGAGCGGGCTGAGCTGCTGGGGCTGGGAGAGGAATCCTCCACCTCCTGCTCTGGGAAGGCTGGAAGGTCCCCGCTGACCGGGCAGGGCAATGCATCCTGCTGGAAATCGGGGCTGAGCTCCTGATGCCGCTTCCAGAAGGCTGGGCACTTCCACCTCCTGGCCTGGTCGAGAGCTCCTTCCCCACCAGTGGGGATGGAGGGGCTGCTCCACTCCCGGGGAAGATGGCAGCTGCTTCCCTCAGGCAGAGCCTTCTTCCTGAACATCCTCAGGAGCCTGGCCATCCTGGAACCGAGCGGGGAGCAGCCATGACTCTGGGGTCAAGGCAGCCTCTCATTAACCAGCCTTTTTGGTCCCTCCCCATCCCTGCCCCAGCCAGAGCAGCTCCTCCTCCCCCCACAGAGGTGCAGGGAGTGCAAGCTACACACGCTGGCAGGAGTTCATTGCTCCTTGTCTTCTCTGGGGCTGCGAGAACCGGGGAGTCTCGTCCTTTTCGAGCACTGGAGTCAGTCACAAAGACCATCGGTCACTTTGGACAAGCAGCTCCCTCCTGCCAGCCCAGGCCACACTCACACTTCCCCCCACCCCTTGCACACGCTAGAGAAGGAACAGAACCCAGGAGTCCGGACTTCTCCTGGGAAACCATTCCCCACTTCGAAGTCCCTCGGCAGAACAAGGCCAGGGCCCCCTCGGTTCCCATTGATTTCCATGCTCAGCAGCTCACCGGGTCTGGCCCAGCTCAGAGACTCTCAGCCTGGAGAACAGTCTTCCACAAGGGAAGAGCTGGGAGCCCCATTGCTGGGACCTTGCCAAAAACACTGGAGATGGCTCTGGAGAAGCTCCTCCCCAGTTTGAGAGTGAGGGGCTCCTGGGTGCTGTTTGCAAATCCAACGTCCTTTGGGAGAGATTCTCTCCCCCTCTTTCTGCCTCTCCCCAGACAGACAGGGGACGCCACTGAGGAACCCTAATGCCACTCACTTGCTCTGGGGATGGAGCGATGGATGGATGATGTTCAGTGTCATCCCTCACCCTTTTCCTCACTCTCCAAGCCCAAAGCAGGCTGGAGAGGGGGGTGGTGACCTGAGGAGTTACCCTGCCCAGCCAGCAGGCAGGGTGATGACACTGGGCGATCGGCTGGCTGGGAAAACAAGAGTCTGTCTTATTGCCAGGGAAAGGAGAAACTTGGCCAGCAGCCGGGGGTGCAGAACATCACCCTAGAGCGGGGGTGACAGTGCCTCTGGGATCCTGAAATCCCAGCACTTTACACACCTTTCTGGAGCATCCCAACCCCCCTGGGCTGTCGGGACTGCGACCTCAACCCTACTGATGAGAAACAGACCTGGGGAGGGGAAGCTACTGGCTCAGGGCCACACCAAGTGTCAGAAGGATGGATGAGACCCAGCAGTCCTTCTTTCCAGGCCCCTTCGCTAACCATTGCTGCACACTCCCTCCCACAGCTGGCAAATACAAGCAGGCCCTCATGGCCCCTCCCCCTGCCTTTGAGAGGGAGTGTGCTGTGCTGGAGTGACCGGACCAAGGGATTGGGAGTCAGGACTCCTGAGTTCCATTGCTGGGTTTCCTGTCGGTTCCACTGCTGGTTGTTTTCCTTTTCCTGTGGGACTTTGGGCAAGTTCCTCCCCCCTCTAGGGCTCTGTCCCCAGCAGTCAAATGGGGATTTAATACTTCCCTGCTATTGGAAAGTGCTGGGAGAATCCCCCAGCCAAAGCTGCTCTGACAGCGCTAAGCAGCATCTGACCATTCAAGGTAGGAGCACACTGCCCAGGAGGAGGAGTGTTTGGCTCTGGGGTTTCACTTCAGTCCAGTCTAGAGAGAGGGGTCCAGCCACAGAGTTAGGCTCAAGAAGACCAATTCTCCAATTTGTTAAGGGCGTTTTGAATTTCAATCCTGAGCTCCAAAGTGCTTGGTGTCATTTGCAAATTTTAGAAGCATGTTCTCCGTTCCATTTTCCAAATCATTAATGAAAATATTGAACAGCACTGGACCCTGGACTGATCCCTGTCGGACCCACTAGGAGCACCCTGTCCATTGGACAGCCAAACATGGAGAAGGGCTCTTGGAGTCTGGGTTTTCAGCCAGCTCTGCATACACATGACACTGATTGCATCTAAACCACATTTCCCTCGTTTGCTTGTGAGAATGTCCTACAGGACTCTTGTCAAAAGCCTTAGTAACACCGAGATAAATCCCATCTACTGTTTACCCACCTCCACTAGGCCCAGAACCCTGCCAAAGAAGGAAAGAGGATTGGTTTGGAATGATTTGTTCTTGACAAATCCATGCTCACTAGTCCTAAGAACCAAATTATCCTGTAGGTGCTGCTGACAAACTGATTGTTTAAGCATGTATTCCAGTATCTCTCCAGCTATGGAAGTGAGGCTAGCTAGTGTGTAAGTCCCAGGGTTCTCTTTGTTCCCCGTTGAAAGATAGGTTCTGTCTGTCTTGTTCATGGATGGGAAGATGTTCTTTTTCAGCGATGTCAGATGAGAACTGGGGCACAACACCTGGTTTGTTAAGGCCACAAAAACAGAGGCAGGAAACTCTTCTCTCCTGCTGGCAAAGAACGCCAGGTACTTAAGAGACAGGGACTCATATCCCTGAATGGCCTTTAAAAAAGGCAGTGGATAAAAAGTTTGGCCCCAACCATATCTTGTTTCCTCAGACTAGACATTTTAGCAAACTTTAGAATTCCTTGGTGCTAAACACCGTGAAACTCCCCTTTCTCCTTCACAGAGGGCTTTATCGCCCCTTGTCTCACTCAGGCTCACGACTGCCCAGAGTTCAAGAACTGTTCCTGTTCCCATTGGACAGATGGGGAGGAGCCTAAGGTGCAGAGAAGGGAAGTGACCTACCCAAAGGCCTACACAGCAAGGCGGTGGCAGAGACACAAAGAAAAGCCACCAGTCCTGACTCCTGTTCTAACTCATAACAAACCCCCAGAGGCAGGGATAAAGCCCAGGAATCAAGATGGTGGGGAAATTTCATTGAAACTGTTTCTGTCAGAAAATCTCATTCAGACTAAAAAACTTTGTTTATCAAAATCATAACAAGTGGGATGAAAGTTCTTTGCAAAAATATGTTGTTGCAAAACAAAAACATCTTTTGTTTGTCAGAGTGTGTTAAATTGTCTCATCGCACATAGAGGAGACACTTAGATCTCAAAATTAGATAAGATGCTTCAGTCTGAGTTAAGTAGTTGCTGCTCTTAACTTCAAAATAAAAAAAATACAAATAGACTATTTCAGCTATTCTATTATGTCATAATCTGCTCTGAGTAAACGTGATAGGACACCTCATATTATGCACTACTCCTAGTGACACTCTCCAATGGATCCCCATCCTCCACCCACTGTGAGGGAGGTAGGAGCAGATCATTATTATCCCTACTTGAAAGAGGGAGAAGCTAAGGCTGAGAAAGGAGAATTTACTTGTCTTAGGTCACACAGCCAGCCAGTGGCAGAGTTGGGAATAGGACCCAAGAGCGTCTGTGATCTTCCAAAACTACTATCATTAAATTGAATTTTTCTCAAACTATGGAATGACTGAGGAAAGTTTTCTTCAATGAAGCCTCGCAGACCAACAAAACTGACCAGTATATTTATCAGACAATATTTGAGCGAAACTGCAATGTTAGAGAGAATCAATGAAACTGCTCAGAGACATCAAGCAGAAATAGCAAATTTGTCAAACATATACTGTACTCTGACTTATTTACTGGTCTTAAAAGAGAATGACACACACGCCTTGAGTCTCCTCCGTCAATAACCCTGTTAGCCATCAGGTAAGACTGAGGATCGGGAGATGAGGGGTTCTCACCAGAGAGCCAAAGGATGGCCCCAGGTACATAGTGGGATCACTGACCGGAGCACATGTCAGCCCCACATTTTGGGTGAACTCCACAGTGGGAAGTGCAAGGCACTTCACCTGCAACACACACACTCACACACACGACACACACATCAACACCACCGCTCCTGGTGTTGGAGGGAACCAGGAGAAAGGGACATCAAGATAAGAAGGACATGAAGAGAAGGAGGGAGGGATGGATGAGGAAAAGGTGAACAAAAAGAAAAAACCCTAATGACTTACCCCAGTGATTCTATGGACAAATCTCCAAGTGCAGAATTATAAATTTGCTCTTAAGATGTTGATTTTCATGCCTAAATTCAACTCGACCTAGCATAGATGAATCAGACTGAACATGGTTCAAACCTCAGGAGGCTTTACCTCTTAACAGGAGTGCTCATAACAGAAAGGGAGAAGAAACTCGGATAAGAGACTTCCACCTGCGCTCACCGTATCTCAACCCCAAATACTTCTCTCAGTCCTCAATGAGAAGACCTGAGAATGGAAGACTTGGTTGAAGCCAAGCCAAGGGTCTCTGAGTTCCCTGCCCACTCAGCCCCTGTCCTGCCTTGCTGAGGTTCAGCATCTCTGCTGTGATGTCACCACGTCCCCACTCCTTGATCATAGTATCTGAAGGTCACTCCAAAAGCCTTTGGTGATGTCACTTGCCACAACCCTTCCTTGCTGTGCTAATTCGGCCCTGACTGCCAGGCACTTGGAGGTTTTGAGCTATCCCTGTGGATACCCAACCTAGAGTGCCTTCCAGTTCTAGGAAGCAAGCTGCTAGACAGGAAAATATCAAATGCTGCTCTCAATCGCTACACTCGAGGTTTTTCAGAAATAGTCTACTTTATGCCAGAAAAGACACCATTAGAGCATCGTAATCTGACCCCTCTGCATATCAAGGCCTCTGTTATGACACCGATAGCTACTTTGGGCAAAACACATCCAAAAAGGCATTAGTCTTCATTAAATGACATCAGGAGTAGAGTGAATCCATCAGTTTCCGTGTAGTGTTCCGGATGGTGAATCAGACCTCGCTGATGAATATTTGTTCTTATTTGAATAGAATTTGTCTCTTCACCTTTAGCCATTGGGTCTTGTTAGGCTTCTCTGCTAGATTAGAAGAGCCCTGTTAATAGCAATCTTTTCTCTCTCCATTAAGGCTACTTCAACACTTCAATGAAGTCACCTTTTCAAGTTTTTTTGATAAGCTAAACAGGTTGAGCTCGTTCAATAGCTCACTAGAAGGCATTTTTCTCCAGCCCTCAGAACATTTGTTGGCTCTTTGGTCATCAGACTCCTGAACTGCAGCTGGATGTGGTTCTTGTTCTTCTTCACAAAATAGCTCCTGGAGACGAGGGATCTGCAAATGTACATTCATATGATACCTTTCTTTAATTGATGAAAACATAAAACTAGACACTTAAAGGACCGGAACTGATTTCAGCTGATGGACAGGTTTGCTAGGTTTTTATGTATTTGGACAGGAAAATGTTGAGTGTTTACATTCATATCAAGCACCCCTGTATAGCGGAGCTCCTGAACATACTGGAGAATGGAAATGAAAATGTTTTCCTTTTTTTTAAGAAAAAGAAAGAAGGTTATAAGAGAACAGTGAGGTTTGAACTGAGGACAACTTGATTAGCAATCAAGCACTCTACCACTGAGCTATACCCCCATGACAACAGTATCATGGAATCATGATTTCCAGCACTTTGAAGGACACACCCTGCTTCATCAAGGTCCTTTGCCATTCCCAGACTACAGCTGGTTTTAAAAATGGGGTTTGATTAAACTCCTTAAATGTGGTAAACAGCACAACTTGCACACAAACCGATATAGCTTCTCCCACTCACATAGCTGCCACCTCTTGGGGAAGTGGATTAACTACACCCACAGGAAAACTCTCTCCCATCAGCATAGAGCAGTGGTTCTCAAACTGTGAGTCAGGACTCCAAAGTGGGTCATAACCCTGTTTTAATGGGCTCACCAGGGCTGGCATTAGACTTTTGGCTTCAGCCCCAGGCCCCAACAAGTCTGAGCCCCACCACCCAGGGCTGAATCCCTCAAGCTCTGGTTTTGCCCTCCCTCAACTGGGGCAGGGCTCAGGCTTTGTCTCCCCTGCCTCTGCCAATGTGGAGGGGATTGGTCCCTCTTTCCAGGGCTATGTAGTTGCAGTGAAAGGAAGTTGGAGAAACCCTGGCATAGAGTCTTTGAATATGTCTAGACTTGGCTCCCTGTGGCACTGTGGGTGATCAGACACTGAAAGTACAGC
The DNA here is from genome assembly GCF_003597395.2 of Chelonoidis abingdonii. Classification (NCBI taxonomy): domain Eukaryota; kingdom Metazoa; phylum Chordata; order Testudines; family Testudinidae; genus Chelonoidis; species Chelonoidis abingdonii. Next base: position 149,022,557 of record NC_133769.1, on the reverse strand, counting down.
CATGGAGACACCACACATCAGCCTTGCCCAGCAGGTGTGAATCAAACCTCCACAGAAAAATGCCCACTGCTTTCTAACCCATCTCCCTAAGCACTCAGCCACAACCACTTAACAAAGGGGCTTTTCTACACTATGGTTCTGTTCTCACTGAATGGTCATTTCCAATTGTTTGCTCAGACCAGCATTAGGGAAAATAGTGCCCTGGGCAAAGCTTGTATTTGGCACTTCCCCATTGCCCCTGGACAATCCCCACTCCCCCTTTACTGCTAGCTCCTGCACTCCCAAACCTTGCACCTTCTTCACCCCTATCTCCTGCCCCTCCTGTGCCCCCTTTGCCCTTAACTCCCTGTGCCACCAGCCATTGCCCCTCTCCTGCAGCCCCTTCACATGGTTCCAGTGCTGGGGACCCCACACTTGTTCTCCCTTTCCCTGGGCTTTGGCATCACTAGCCCCTGATTAGCGAGTAGGGTTCAGTGGTCCCCAAAATATGGGGCATGACTCCTAGGGGGACACAGAGGAACATTCATTGGGGCACCTCAGGGGCTGAGCCAGCCCCCATGGAGGTAGCACCACTCAGTCCCACTCTGTCCCAGCTCTTCTCCAACCCCACTCTCAGACTGGGCCTCTGGCTCCCAGCTCAGTCTCGACCCCCTTACCCCTGTTTGCACCCCTCTCCCTAGCAAGCAACAGCTCCACTCTCAGCCTCAGTTCTTGACCACAGCTTCCGAGGGTCCACAGCCATGGATAAAAGGATGTCAGGCGTGTCTGGCAGCAAAGGTCCAAATCCAGCTTGCTACTCACTCTGACCCAGGGCCTATGGGCAGTCCTCCACCGAAAACCCAAATAGAGATTTAAAAGGTCTCTCACCTGTCATATTCTGGTTGGGTTCGGTGGGGAATGGTCCGTGGTTTTCTGGTCCGGTGACAGTCTGTGGATCGGAGTCACAGCACCAAGATTGTCATGGAAAAACGACCAAGCATTGTGTTTGGACCAGAATCGCCTGAGGCCCCTTTATTTTCAAGCATGAAAGGGGGTGGGGGGTACCAGGAAACTGGCAGTCCCCCCAAATACAGATTTTTCAACAGCTTATATAGCAAAAAAAACCACAATCAGTAATACATACTTGCTGTGACAAAGTTCTTCCTCTACCTTGGTGGGTTCTTGCGCTTATTGGCAGATTTGCTCACCTCAGTGATCTTCCCCACAGTCTAGGTCAGCTCCTCCTGCGTCTGATCAGGAGTTGAGAGGTTTTGGGGGAACCCAGGACTGCCCTCTACTCTGGGTTCCAGCCCAGGGCCCTGTGGATTGCAGCTGTCTATAGTGCCTCCTGTACAGTTACAACTCCCTGGGCTACTTCCAGATTCCTGTACCCCACCAGTTTGGGTCTGTCACATTCCTTGTTGACATTTTTCCAATAATTGGAATACACTTTCCATAAAAGGAAGACAGCACCAGCCAGCTTTCCTGTTATTCACAGTTCGCCCTTTGTGGTATAAGCTTCCTCTAACACTAGTCGTGGGCAGTTATATTTTGCAAGCCTAGTGATTACAGAACGTTCTGCTTTTGTACTTTTCCTTCACCCTGTCTCCAGAACCATAAAAAGGGGGTAATCATGACTATTGTACAGGCCTCAACCAAAGTTTTAGGCCTGAGCCAACAAAGTTTAGGTCTAAGCCAATTGATAGCCCTAGAGGTTTTTATGGTGTTGATCTCCCTTGCAGATTCTCTGATGCCTAAAATGGGCTGAGTGCCAAGAGAAGGTTTTCCCACACTCGCTGCATTCATAGGGCCTCTCCCCTGTGTGGATCCTCTGATGTTCTGAAAGGGCTGAGCTGCTAGTGAAGCTTTTCCCACACTCACTGCATTCACATGGCCTCTCTCCTGTGTGGATTCTCTGATGCCTAATAAGGTGCGAGCTGCGTATGAAGGTTTTCCCACACTCATTGCATTCATAGGGCCTCTTCCCTGTGTGGATTTGCTGATGTTTAGTAAGGACTGATTTGCTAGTGAAGCATTTTCCACACTCATGACATTCAAAGGGCCTCTCTCCTGTGTGCATTCTCTGATGTTCAGTAAGGCCTGATCTGTGAGTGAAGTTTTTTCCACACTCACTGCATTCATAGGGCCTCTCCCCTGTGTGGATTCTCTGATGTTTAGAAAGGTCTGAGCTGTTATTTAATCTTTTCCCACACTCACTGCATTCATAGGGCCTCTCCCCTGTGTGGATTCTCTGATGTTCTGAAAGGGCTGAGCTGCTAGTGAAGGTTTTCCCACACTCACTGCATTCATAAGGCCTCTCTCCTGTGTGGATTCTCAGATGTTGAAAAAGGCCTGATCTGCGAGTGAAGTCTTTCCCACACTCACTGCATTCATAGGGCCTCTCCCCTGTGTGGATTCTGTGATGTTCAGAAAGGGCTGAACTGTTAGTGAAGCTTTCCCCACACTCACTGCATTCATAGGGCCTCACCCCCGTATGGATTCTCTGATGCCTAATAAGGTGTGAGCTGCGACTGAAAGTTTTCCCACACTCATTGCATACATAGGGCCTCTCCCCTCTGTGACTTATCTGATGGAGAAAAAGGCCTGCTCTCTGAGTGAAGTTTTTCCCACACTCACTGCATTCATAGGGCTTCTCCCCAGTGTGTATTCTCTGATGTTCAGAAAGGGCTGAGCTGCACTTGAAGGTTTTCCCACACTCACAGCATTCATAGGGACTCTCCCCTGTGTGGATTTTCTGATGGTTAAAAAGGCCTGATCTGTAAGTGAAGTTTTTCCCACACTCACTGCATTCATAAGGCCTCTCCCCTGTGTGGATTCTCTGATGTTCAGAAAGGGCTGAGCTCTTAGTGAAGCATTTTCTACACTCACTGCATTCATAGGGCCTCTCTCCTGTGTGGATTCTCCAATGTTCAGAAAGGGCTGATATCTTAGTGAAGCATTTTCCACACTCACTGCATTCATAGGGCCTCACCCCTGTGCAGATTCTCTGATGCTTTGTAATGACTGAGTAGTCACTTAAGTTTTTCCCACACTCACTGAATGTATTTTTTCTCTTTCTCTTGAGGATTTCCTGCTGTGTGTGGTTTCCATGAGGTCCTTCTGAGTTCTCTGACAGGAAATACATTTACCCACATTCTCCCCTGGATGGTTTCCGTGATCTCTTTCTGATTTCTGCTGAATCTCACAGGAGTTTCCCTGCTCATAACTCCTGGACACGAATTACTTTTTTGATCTCCGGCGATAATGCTCTGTATTTATCCACCTTGCTCAACATTTTCCTGCTGAGAATTCTGCTCCTCTTTCTCTCCACATACCATTGCGTCACCTGCTGTGATAGAGACAGAAACCTCAACAGGGATGGAAAGGGGGAGGCCAAACTGAAAACAAGTGCTGGAGGGAGGTCAAATAAAAATCAGGAAAACTGAACTCCCCAAACTCTTCCCCCAAATGTAGTTGTAGGATTTTAGGTTGGTATTCTTATATAATTTGGAATGAAGGATAAAGGAATACGAATGTAGCATGTTATTAAATGTATTGGTGTATGATCTGATCATATCCTGCCAGCCCCCACCCTTTTTGAGTAAAGAAAGGAATGGCCTAATGGGCCCAAGGGGTAGAGATACATCAGCCAGAATCTGTGTCTGGACTGATTTCAATAGGCGCGTAGTAACAGACCGTTGAGGTCACCAATTTGTGTTGTAGGTTTTAGCATTGTTTAAAATAAGTAAAGAATCGCACGTTTCAGCCGTGAGTGTTTTCTTTCTTATAGCATGCAATTTGATGTTCCTGTTCAAAATGTTTGGTGTATAAATTAAATTCTGTTTTGTGTATTTGTGAATGAGAAATGTAGGTGTATTAGAGAGAAGTGTGTAGGCCATCGCTGAAACAACTGTACGAGGGAGGGAACCAAAGACAGATGCGAAGGGCAGGCCAGGAGGCTGCAACACACCCCTATTGAAATGTGAAAGGAGTAGAATGACAACTCTAAAGATGAGACAGGCGACCTATCAATGGGGACAAGAAGCAGGTGGGGTGGTACTCTGATCAAAAACCAGCCTGGGATAACTCCCTGAGGAACTTGATGAAAGAACAAGATAGAGTAAAGGATGAGAAGGACAATTTAAGAAACAAGCACTCGTCAAACAACAATGATAGATACACGCATGACTCAGTGCTGCAAACTCATTGGTCGCAATGAAGGAAAATCACTATATAAACAGGGTGACTTGCCATGAAACTTTGGGATCACTCTCCAAGACTCATCCCAGGAGAATCATGTTGCAACCAACAGAACCCAGCTCCTCCTACGTGATGCAGCTCTCCTCCGTCTACCTAGCTGGGCCCAAGATTGATCTGGACTCTGGACTGGTAACTGTAACATCGACTGGCAGGACAGCGTGTGTGTGTGGTGTTACTGAATGCATAATGTTAATTGTTGTATCTTCAATAAACACAGTTTGTATTGCCTTTTCCCTGAAAAAGATCCTATGTATGGCTTATTATAAGCATAACACAAATAGGAGAGGAGGGAGGGATCAAATTTGGCCTTCACATCCCATCCAAATCACAGGGGGACGGGAAGAAGCTACTGGCCTGGTGTCTACTAGGATCTACAGCAGGCCCACACAACTCGTAAAAAGCAGCGAGGGTCATATTACTCCAAAAGAAAACAGCTGAGGGCCGAAAAACCCTACCAGCCACCGCCCTCCCCAGCGCCAAGCCTCCCAAAACACTACACCCCGTGCCCAGCCCCCAGCGCCACCCAGCCCCCCAAAATACTTCCCCCACCCCAGCACCGGCCACCCTATGGAAACAAACCTTCCTTCCCCAGCGCTGCCCCACTGAAACAGCGGTACTGAACCTTGGTAATATGTTACAGTGGGCCCCTAAGGTAGTATAATTAAGGTAAAAGAAAAATGTCTTTTTGCTAGAAGTAGAATAAGATCTTCCCCCAACTACGTAATCAATTGCCCTGTTGAATGAATGAGGTGTAAATGGAGAAGGCGTGGAAGGCAGGACCTCCAGACAGCTGCAACCCTTGGAGAGGGCATGGGAGCCAAACCAGATCAGTAGAACAGGTCAGCCACCAACCCACAGCTCGCCTCCTTAGCCTCCCTCCCCTGCCACCGGCACACCAGCCCTGCAACTGCCTGCCCATACGCCTACTCGCCCCCTGTAGGCCACACAATGAGCCCACCTACTCATCCCCTGCAGGCCGCACCGTGAGCCCATGTGGGCTGCATGTTGCGCAGGCCTGATCTACAGGAAACCATGAGCTAATTTACCCCAAGGATATGACCCCTTCTAGGGACAATAATGAACTGACAGAGCTCCCAAGGGCTTTGTAGGGGTTCCCAGATGTTTCCTTCAGGCACTTACAGATTCTGAGTTGGTTTAATGTTTCCTCACTTGTGCAGGGAGCTCTCAGGATCTCTCTTTCCTCTGAACCCTGGAGGTCTGGGACCACTGGCTCTTCCCATTGTTCCAGCTCTGAGATCACATCACGCTGGGAAACTGGTAACCCTGCTCAGATGAAAGAAAATAAAGGAGTTCACTTGATTTCATAACTTTGTCATTAAAAAAAAATCTATTCATTTAACTTCAGTGCTTAGTGTGAGCTGGTGTGCCTGGGTCAGTCCTCACTGAAAATGCAAAGGTCAGGGCAGGCTGAAAAAGGCAGAGCAGATGCTCTCAAAACTGGCAGTTAACACTGAAGTTAAACTCACCGAAAAGTCACAAACTGTGCTTCTGATTCCCCAAACTCATTACTGAGAAGCTGAAAAAAGAAATCACACAGCCCCATTTATTGCATCCGAGTTCTCTGATTCCCAATCAGCACCTAGGTCCAGTACAGTGAGAGGTTATTTAAGAACTCTGCATGCATAGACAAACTCTTCTTCTGACCCCAAAAGGTCAGCCACATCACCAGGTCGGTATATGTTTGGATCTTACACAAAATACCGTGTTGCCTGCCAGTCCTTTAGCATCTAAACTAAAGGTTTATTATAAAAGAAAGAAAAAAGAAGGGATTTGTTAAATGGGAAAGGAGTCAGATACATTCCAAAATCTATATATCAGGTTCTTAGCAGTATTGGTGAGTTGCTGGCTTGAAAGTCCATTTGGAACACTTCCACAGTTTGGATGGGTCATTCTGTCCTTTGTTCAAGGCTTCAGTTTGTAGAAAAGTTAAACTGTACAGGGAGACTTTGGCAAACCAGTAAAGTGCCTAAAACCACTATGGCTTATTGTTAAAAAGCAACCTAGTCAGCAAGCTGTAAATTGATCATTCAGCAAACTCAGCTTGACCAAGGCAGGAGGGGGTGGTTTTGGGTGCCACGGAGAGGGCAGCTTGACCCCGCGTCCTTCCTGATAAGACTCCTGTTGAAGTTGTTGATACATGCATGTTAAAAAGAGTAGGAATGTTTATTGGGGTCTCAGAACTGCAGACTCTGGAAAACCCACATCTGGTTAATCAATAGTCAGAAGGAACCTCTTGCTGGAACTTGACAAGGTTTATTTAAGGGATATGTCATTCTATTACTAATGTATAAATTAGGGGAAAAAGCTTGAGATAGTTGGACTCGTTTGAGGACTCTTTTGGAGTCTCTTTCTGGATACATCTTGCAGTCCCCACCGGCCGACGGAAGATTTGGCCACCGGAAGCCTGCTGCTGTGTCACTCGAGAACCACACTCAGCTTTGGTAATTATGAAGGGTTGGGGGTGTTTTACTAACTTGTTGCAGATGTGTGTAAGTGCTTGAGAGTGAAAGCACTCTTGTGTTGTCCTGTTTGTGCCAGCCATCTATCGGTCGGATGGCCGTGTCTCCCCTGATTTATTTCCTGACACCTCCTCGCATAAAGTTCCCAAGAACTTTGGGTTGAAAGAACGCCGGGTAACAGCTCCAGAGGGTTTGAAGACAAAATGGAGATGATGCAGCTGCCCTTTATATTCCTTTGGCCTTGTAGCTTCTACTTCCTGTGTCAAAAACACACGCTTCACAGCACATGGCATGGAAAAGCCTTGCAGTTCTCAGTACAGAGGCTGTGATGCAGTAAGGAGTGGGGCAGATTGACCTGGGAATGTCGCTGGGGAGTTTTACTGGGACTGTCTGCATTAGGGATGGGATAGCAGGGGATGACTTCACTTGAGAGATGATACCTGAGCCTGTAACCTGAGCCAGGAGCGGGGTTGGGGCCAGATGAACTGGACACATTTGCCCAGAAAACTGGACAAAGGCTGGAGGAGTTGCCAGGGGAAGTTTGGGTGAGACTGCTGGAGAGGGTTTTCAGTTTGGAGTAGTCTGGGGAAGCAGACGGAACCCCAAGGCTGGGGTCTAAACTCCCTGCCTCCTTCCCCTTCACCCTGGGACCTGAGGGGTCCTGGCTGTACCTACAAGCTGTTTGGGACTGTGTTCCTGTCATCTAATAAACCTTCTGTTTACTGGCTGGCTGAGAGTCACAGTGAATGAAAGGAAGTGAGGGTGCAGGGCTCTGACTCCTCCATACTCCCTGACAACTTGTGGCAGTGGTGGGATGTACTGCACCCCGTGGATGGCACTTCCTGCAGTAAGTGACTGGTGAGCAGTAAAACGAAGGGATTGATGGGGACTAATATGCTGAAGATTCAGAAAGGAGCAGTTTTGGGGGGCGGAGGAGCTACACTTAATCTCTGAGAGTGTGTAACCAGCGAGAAGGACTGTTGCAGTAATGGGGTCCCCCTGGGGACTGTGGTGAGCAGGCTCAGGGCAAAGTCATCTGCAGCTTCACCCTGGGAGACAGGTGGTGACTGGAAAAGGTCTGGCACACTAGGGCTTCCTCCTGGAAACTGTGGGGAGCTGAGAGCACAGGCCTGTGAGTGGCCAGCAGGAAGATGTATAAGAAGCGCCTTAAGAGTGACCTAGTCAAGCTGTGCAGGCAAAGGTGGCTGCGAATTGGGAGGCTCACTAAAGAATGGCTGATTGCCCAGCTGGAGGAGGAGAATCGGTTGGAGGAGCCCATCCCTGTCTCTGAGGGAAGCAGCCCAGCAGATGAAGGGCAGGCACCAGTATCTGTACCATCTGGGAGTGGTCAGATGGCTGCCTAGGGCATCCCAGGACCCCTCTTACCTATTCCTAGGGAAAGGACTGGGAGGAGCCCAGAAAATACCAAAGGCACCATGACCCCAGCAGCCATGGCCGCCATCACTGAGCTATGCAAGAAAGGGAAGCCAGATAAAGTGGTCTGGACCAGGGAGTGCCAGATGGCTCTCTGTGTGCTGAAGGAGGCTCTGGTAGGTGGCCCAGTTCTGGTAAACCCAGACTTTGACAAGCCCTTTAAGGTGTTCACTGATCCCTCAGACAGGGGACTGGGGGCAGTGTTAATACACGATGATGAAAAGGGGGAGATGTACCCCACTGCGTACCTGAGCAAGAAGTTGCTATCCCAGGAGCAAAACTACGTGGCCATCGAGAGGGAATGCCTGGCTGTGGTGTGGGCCCTTAAGAAACTAGAGCCATACCTGTTTGGGTGACACCTCACCGTGTACACAGACCACTCTCTCCTGACCTAGCTACACAAGATGAAAGGAGCCAAAGTCAAGCTCCTGAGGTGGAGCCTGCTCCTGCAAGATTATGATATGGACGGGATCCATGGGAAGGAGAGTGCCAACATGATAGTGGATGCGTTGTTCCAGAGAGGTGGCACTGAACTTCCCCAGGTCACTGGTCAGAGTGACGCTGCTCAGTTCAGTCTCAAAGAGGGGGAAAGACATGACACAATAGAGAGTGTGGCAGATTGATCTGGGAATGTTGGAGGGGAGTTTTACTGGGATTAGCTGCATTAGGGATGGGATAGCAGGGGGTGACTTCACTTGAGGGATGTGACCTGAGCCAGGAGGGAGGCTAGCACCAGGTGACACCTTTGCCCAGGAAACTGGACAAAGACTGGAGAAGGAGCTCACAAGACTGGGTGAGACTGCTGGAGGGAGTTTTCAGTTTGCAGCAGTCTGGGGAAGCAGAGGGAACCCCAAGGCTGAGGTCTAAGCTCTTTGCCCCCTCCCCCAAGGGACCTGACTGAGGGGTCCCGGTTGTACCTACAATCTCTGTTTGGGACTGTGTTCCTGTCACAGGAAGTGAGGGTGCAGGGCCCTGACTCCCCCACACAGGCATATCCCTGCATGTCTTGCTGACTCAATAGGTGTATCCCCTTAGTTCTTTCCATGGGTTCATTGTACAGCTGATGACCCTAGACGGGCCATTAAACAGGCTAGGCAGCGCTGATACCAATATGTCTGGGGGTGTCACCCAGAAACATAGCACAAGTCGGGAAATACACATATACCCTACATATCGATAATTCACAATACAAAGATGATACAAATATAGAAACAAAATGATCATACTTGGAAAATCTTAACATTTTCCCTGACACCTTACATGGCATATCTAGCACGACTCATTGCAATCATTTTATTAATAAAATAGCAATACAAAGTATCTCACAATTCCATACAGTGTCACACTCAGTAAAATGGTGAATTCCCAGGCCCAGCTCCCCAGGTCATTGAAGATGCCAAACACTTTGCTTCAGAGGGACTGAAATACCCATATATCTGCTGGGAACACACACAGACAGACACAGTGTCAGTCTGTACCCTATGTTCACTCTTCTAAAAAATTATGACCAATTTTGTACATAGTATGGCTTGTGAGGTATCATTTGAAAACACAATATACTGAATATTATCCTCCTGATAAAATGTGTAGCATCACTGTAAGTAAATGAGATTTTACAGTATGACATTACTGAAAAAGTTACAATTCTGGAAACACCCACAACCCAGTTCCTCAGAGACAGCAAGGCAAATAGCTGGTCAAATAGCCATTCTCCGGCAGGGGAAGGTGTGAAGAAGACATTTACATTCCATCACAGGGTCCACTTGAAGCTCATATCTACAACAGACAGCCTGGCACCCCGACTCAGCTGAGACTGAAGCCGTTTCTAGTAAAGGACTGAACTACAGAAAGGTGAGGAAAATGCTTGAGACTCTCTCCCTCCTTTCCCTCTGCTCAGGATAACTCCAGCAGAGCTGCACTTGAGCAGCAGGGGCGGGTTGAGGGAGTCCTGGCTGAAAGGAAAGCCAGCCTGTCTCAGCACAGGGTGAGAAACATTTGCTTTCAATCCGTTTTAGCTTGTTAACTTAGACACTAGTTTTTATCTTGTATTTCTTTTCTAACCAATTCTGACTTTTATGCCTCACTACCTTAGTCACTTGAAATCTTCTTTTCCCCCATAGTTAACAATCTTGGTTTATTGTTTATCTAATCAGTGTGTTTGGATTCAAGTGTGTTGGAAACTCCATTTGGGATAACCAGGCTGGTGCATGTCATTTTCCACTGATAAAAGGACAGACTTCATATGAGCTTGCATTGTTCAGTAGTGTGCTGGACACGGAAAGATGCATATTTCTGGGGGAAGTCTGGGACCAGAGAATTTTTTGGGGTTCTCCTGTGGGGTACTGTAATTCATGAGTCACTGACTAGCAGACTCAATACTGTGCAGCTGGGAGCGAGTTACATGCCGGAGACTGTGTGTTAACTCCCCAGGAGTGGCTGCTCTCACATAAAGCAGTGTAAAAGGCACCCCAGCTTGGGGAACTGAGGGGACACAGCTGTTCAACAGTCCAGATTGTACTGTGGTTAACATCACAGACCCTCAATTTTAAAGAGTCTCCTAAAAACACAGAGGAAGTAAATCCATGTCCCAGAAATCCAAGACTCCAGACAGAAGGCAAGTCTCCCTGGCACTGCTTCTTGCTGACAAGAGGGGTCCAGAGACAGACAATGAGAGAGTCCTGGGGAAGCTGGGAACAGTAAGCATGGGCTGGTGGGGTTCAGTGGAGAAAAGGAACAGGAAGGGCAGGGATATTACTGAACACAGGATCTCAGCAGTGCTAGATGTCAGGATAACACATATTGCAGCCTATTGGAAAATATAATCCCAACTACACATATAAAATGATGGGGTCCAAATTAGCTGTTTCCACCGAAGAGAGGGATCTTGAAGTAATTGTGCATAGTTCTCTGAAAACATCCTCTCCAGGTGCAGAGGCAGTCAAAAAAACCCAGAATGTTGGGAATCATTAAGAAAGGTAAAAACACAGAAAATATATTGCCTTTATATAAATCCATGGTACGCCCACATCTTGAATACTGCATGCAGATGGGGTCACTCCATCTCAAAAAAGATATAATGGAATTGGAAAAGGTTCAGAAAAGAGCAAAAAAATGATGAGGGATATTGAACAGCTTCTGTATGTGGTGAGATTGAAAAGTCTGGGACTTTTCAGCTTGGAAAAGAGATGAAGGGGCGTGTGAGAGAGGTCTATAAATCATGACTGGTGTAGAGAAAGTAAATAAGGAAGTGTTATGTACTCCTCCTCCTAACACAAGGACTAGGAATCACCAAATGAAATTAATAGGCAGCTGGTATAACACAAACAAAATGAATTATTTCTTCACACAACGCACAGTCAACCTGTGTAACTCTTTAACAAAGGATGTTGTGAAGGCCAAGACTATAACAGGGTTAAAAAATATATACGATAAATTTGTGGAGGACAGGTCCATCAATGGCTATCAGCTAGGATGGGCAGGGATAGTTTCCCTAACCTCTGTTTGCCATAAGCTGGGAATGAGTGACAGGAGATTCATCACTTGATGATTCCCTGTTCTGTTCATTCCCCCTGGGACACCTGGCATTGGCCACTGTCAGAAGACAGGGTACTGGGCTAGATGGACCTTTGGTCAGACCCAGTATGCCCGTTCTTATGTATTAGGGAATCTAGTGAGTCCAGTGTAATGGGAGGGAGTAGGAAAATCCCTGGGCATGGAGAACACTGGGAAATGAGAAGCTGTAATTCAGGAGCAACAGACTAATTAGTCTGGAAAAGCAGAATGTGAAAAACAAGAATCAGGTCATGTGACTTAAGGAATAGAGCCTGCAGAGACGAGAGATTGTGGCTATTACACACGGTGACAGGGGAGCAAGACTCTTCATGCCTCAGGAAATTTCACTACCAACCTAAGCCATTTTCACATGCTGGGGTGCAATCCAGAGCAGTGAGAAGTTGTGTCATCTGTAATCCTGGGTGAGAGTCAATGTTCTGCAGCTGTAGCTCCCCGTCTGGATACCCCCAGCCAGCAGTCAAAGATGCACTGAGTATCTGTGTGATAAGTAACCCTGGACAGGAAGCTCTGACTCCTGCAGCCTGCTTGTTACCCCCCGCCCCCCAAGCACATTCTGGTTTGGGTAAAGAAGGCTCAGGGTTTGAGAAAAGGTCTGGGATAGGAAGCTTCTGTTGGTTATGCTGGACCTCACCCCCAGTTTTACTTATGCAAACAGGAGATATTTGACACTGTGTGATACTGCTCCTGTGCTCTGTTCCCCAAGTGTTCTGCAGCAGGGGAGGGTCTCTGGCAGCGTGTGTCATTGGCATAATGATGTGATGCTGAAACAGGACAGAGAGGTGGCATTGTGGGGCTGGTGTGAACCTTATCTCTTCGTTTCCCCTTTCAAGAACTGAGGGGACAGTAACCCTTACCCAGCGAGGTCACATTCTCATAGTGCTCCTGCATGACGTCTCTGTAGAGGGCTCTCTGAGTGAGATCCAGCAGAGCCCCCTCTTCCCTGGTGAAATACACAGCCACCTCCTCGAAGGTCACCGGCCCCTGAAAGAGCAAGAGCCCAACACTCAGTACTTGCTGCACCACTCACAACCCCACTGTTCATGGGGGAGAGGAGCCAAACAGAAGCTCTGGGTGGCTCGCAGTCAACAGAATCTCACCCTACCCCATTCAGAGCATCCAGAAAACACCAGGGTGAGGATGAACAGAGAGCCCCTTGTCTCTCCCAGCAGATCCATCACACACCTACTAGCCACAGACTCATACAGGAGATGGAGCCCCTAGCAAGATCCAGGGAGAGCTCCCTGGTAGGAAGCCCAACATCCTCCTCATTCTGAGGAGCTGGATATGAAGGGAGGGGAATCTCCCCTAAACCTGACTAGTGGGTGCCCCCTTCGTATCTCACAGCAGCCGCTGGTTAGGCTCCAGCGCTATGAATCTGGTCCATTTTCCTAGCCCCATGTAGGTGGGTTATTTTCTGTTCAAAAATTAGGGCATTTCCACCACCTAACCTCATGGGTCTGTTCCCAGAATCTAGGCCACTTACTAAACTACTCCCAGGAGGTTTGCCCCTCCTGCCAGGCTAAGCCCACAGAGACATTTTTAACCTCACTTCTCCCTCCCCCCATCCCATAACTAAGTCTCTGAACACAAGGCTAGAAAAGAGCAGAACCAAAGGAGTCACTTTCCACGATTCCCTTGACACTGACCCCATGGCAGCCACACCCCAGCAGGAGGGATATGGAGTTAGAAACTGGGTTTTCCTCTGTCTGAGGTCTTGGCTATACTGGCGCTTTACAGCGCTGCAACTTTCTCACTCAGGGGTGTGAAAACACACATCCCTGAGCGCAGCAAGTTACACTGGCACTTTGCAGCGCTGTAAACAGTGCCCCAGCGCTGCAAGCTAATCCCCACGGGGAGGTGGAGTACCTGCAGCGCTGGGAGAGCTCTCTCCCACCGCTGGCGCCGCGACCGCACTCGGGCCTTGGCTACAGTGCCGCTTTACAGCACTGCAATTTTCTCACTCAGGGCTTAGCTACACTGGAGAGTTGCAGTGCTGGTGGTGGGTTTACAGAGCTGCAACTTACTCACCGTCCACACTTGCAAGGCACATACAGCACTGCATCTCCCTGGCTGCAGCGCTGGCTGTACTCCTGCTCTGCCTGGGGTATAATGATTGCAGCACTGGTGATGCAGCGCTGCTCCGCCAGTGTGGCCGCCAAAAGCGCTGTAATTGGCCTCCAGAGGTATCCCAGAATGCCTGTTCAGCCACTCCCAACAGTGCTGCAAATGCAGCCACACTGCAGCGCTTTCCCTACACAGCTGTACGAAGACAGCTGTAACTCCCAGCGCTGTACAACTGCAAGTGTACCCATGGCCTCAGGGGTGTGAAAAACCACACCCCTGAGCGCAACATGTTATAGCGCTGCAAAGCGCTAGTGTAAACAGTGCCTCAGTGCTGGGAGCGCGGCTCCCAGCGCTGCAAGCTAATCCCCACAGGGAGGTGGAGTACCTGCAGCGCTGGGAGAGCTCTCTCCCAGCGCTGGCACCGTGACCCCACTCGCACTTCAAAGCGCTACTGCAGGAGCGCTCCCGCGACAGCGCTGTATGGTTGCAAGTATAGCCATACCCTCGCACTTCAAAGCGCTGCCGCGGGAGTGCTCTTGCAGCAGCACTTTGGAGTTTCGAGTATAGCCAAGCCCTGAGCTCATCTTGTCCACAGGAAAGTGACTCTACCCAGGGTGCAGGAATACATCTGTCTGGGCAAATTAGAGATCTGGAAATCTCTCTCAAAACTCTTCTCTCCCATTGCCCCTTTCAATCTCTCTTTCTCCTTCTATCTCCTTTTCCCTGTCCCCTCTCTCTGCCCATCTGCTAGGAAATTCCCATTCCTGGATTGTCTGCTCCCCCATGGCTGGATTTGCTCCTGCAATTGCTCATGGGAGGAGAAATGACCGGGGGCGCTATTTGTGTAGAGTCATTTTAATATCAGACCCCAGCATTTTCCCTTGGTTTCTTCCAGTTACCTAGAGTCTCTGGCTCAGAATTTAGTACTAACAGGGCCCAGGGCTGCCCCAGGGGGCTAGTACCAGATGGAGAAAGTCACTACCTGGGTCAGGCAGAGAAGCAGCTTTAATTAAGGTCCCTTCCCAGCACAGAACCCCCGCTGGGGGAGCAGCAGCTGCTAAGCCTAGTCTCCCAGATCACAATGGAGGCTGCAGCATCTGACTCAGGAAGCTGAACCCCAATATCCTGAGCAGAGAGGGACAGAGTTTGAGTAGCTTCCTTCCTTTAGCTCTGTGAGGACAACAGCTAATGAGAGCCCTTCTTCACAGGGAGAAACTCATTTGCCCCACTGTCCATGTGGAGTCACTCCTTGTCTTTCCATGCAGTGATTGTGAATTATCATGGTGTCAGTGAAACCAGATTTCAGAAAGAATGAGTCCAGAATGCTGTGGAAGAGACCACTGTGTAGCAGTGCTAACCCCCTTACCACCTCCCTCACCCCCTAGATCTAGGACAAGGACCATGGGGGGCGGGGGTGAAGGAACTAATTTTCTCAAGGGAACCAGAAGTTCCTGCAGTTTTCAAGAGGGGAGAACAGCAAAATCTGTGATTTCACCTCACGGTGTTTGATAAGTGGACAGAAAGTTATCCCGGTGACTGGGCCTGACCAGGGAATGCCGGGAAGTGCTTGGAGCAAGGATTCTGGCACAAATTGATCAGAGAAAAGGAGCGAGGTCAGGAGCAATCCCCAGAGCCCACAGTCAGGATCCCCAGACACCCCCCCAGCCAGGGGCCCATCAGATATTCCCTGGGATACAGCCCCCAGAGTCCCTGGCCAGGGGCCCCAGACACCTGTTAAAGCCCCACCGGCCAGGCAATCCCCACCAGACCATGACTGCCATGTTGGGAATACCAGAGGGGTTTCCCCACCCCCCACAAGAACCTCCAGGAGCCAGGGACACGCCCCCCCCCATCCAAGAGGGCACCCCACTGGAAACTCAGTCCCTCACTGCTCGCCTGGGATTCCCCCACTCCTGCTTAGACCCCCACCTGACCTCCAGTAGGATCTGCCAGGCCATTCACCTGGAGCCACCTCCTCCCCCCAGCGGGACCCCCTGATGCTTTATAGTGGGACCCCTCACTCTGCTTGCCTGGCATCCCCCAACCTAGTTCTAGGGATTCCAACAGAAGCCAGTGGGGGAAGCCCGGACAGAGCCCTTGGTACAGCACCAGGCTCCCTCTAGCCCCCTGCTCCGCCTCCCCAAGAGACACTCCCTCCCGCAGTTCTGCAGCCAACAGGCCCCAGCGATACCCACTTCCACGACCCATAGCCTCAGGGCTAGGCACATCAGAACCACCACCCCAAAACCCCAAACCTCCAGAACCCACTAACCTGACTAGGGTACCCCCTGACATCCACCCACAATGTCCCTTCAGTTCCATTCTCCCCACACAGACACACCCCACCCTCCCCCCAAGCAAGTGTTACCTCACAGCATCTGATAAGTGGATAGAAAGTTATCACTGCCCCCTGCTGGCCAGTCACATGGGCAGAGGGAGCCCTAGGGGATGCTTCTTTAACAGGAGAATGAAAGGCGTGGAGGGCCAAAATAGGTAAGAAATTTCTATGCCTGTCACTAGCAAATAATAGCCATCATGGATCCACTCCAGAGGTGGCTACATCTTAGCACAGCGGGAGGCAACCCCTCACAGAGACCATTTGTCATGGGGTTTGGGATACTTCTCAACTCACACTGCACTCAGAGTGACCTCCTCAACCCATGCCAGCTGGAGAAAAGAGAAGGGTCCAGCCAACTCTCCTGTTAGCAGCTGGGAACCACTGATCCCCCAAACAGGGGGAGGTCTCTGGATTTGATGGGTATTAAACATGTGTCTGATCTCTTTCTTCAGCAAATATTTTAACAGAAATAAAGGGGGAAAGAAATGATTCTCAAAGGAGAGGGGAAAGATAATCACTGGGCAATTTAGCCCCCTGCACCAACCAGGATGGAGAAGGACTCAGGACAACAGATTCCCTCCAAGGAAGAGAAATTGCTGGTATGTAGAGATATGGGGAACAGCCCCAAACCCAACAGGATTTTTAATTGGCATTTGATGATGACATAGAAAGAGGCAAAACCTGAGATTTGAGATCAGTGTTTAGAAATAAGAGAGAAAGGGTGGAAATCTGAGGGATTTTGGATCCATTTTTCCAAATTAGTGAGAGGAAAGTAGAAAATCAGAGGAATTTTTACCTCATATCAACAACTAATATAAATCTGTGTGTATTTCACATCAATATATGATAAATGAACACAGCAGAAATGGGCAACATTTGGAAACACTTTATATTCATATGCAAGAATCTGAGAAAAGGTGTAAATCTGAAGGGTTTGGTTTTTTTTTGTTTTTTTTAAGTATTTTATAGTTAGAGAAGGAAAAACTCAGGGCATATTTACTTAGCAATAGACTAGAAGAGAGAAAGTGGGACAAATCTTTAGGGTATTTCATAACAATCTTTGAGATTTGCAGAGAATACATGTCACAAGCTAAGCAATTGATAACATGAGAGAAAAACACCAAGATCTGAGGGGATTTTATAGTGCTATTAACAAACTAGAGGGAAAAGGGGACTGTTTGATTGGATTTTATATAACTGTCCAATACATAAACAGAAAGTGAGAGTTCCCCCCACCCCCAACATTCACGTGGGCAGCAGGGAGCCCTTTGAGGAGCTGCTTTAAGAGGGCAAAGGGGGTGGGGGAGCTGGAAGGTCCCTGGATGAGGGAAGGGGGCAGCAGTGGGGGCTGGAGACAACTGTGTTGGTAGTTAAGGGGCAGTAACTGGGATTGGGAAACCGGGGTCCGGGCAGTCCCCATGGGAGACACGTGCCCCTCCCTCTTCCCCGCCCTGGCAGAACGGGCATCGCCTCCATCCCCCACGCCAGGGGCGGCCATTTCTGGGGAATGACCCAGGGCAACAATTCCCCACCTAAACAAGGACAAATCGCTTGCAGATAAAAATGGGTGGGAACCCCCCACATCGGGGAGACTTTAAATGGACATTTGAGAATCATGGAGAGACCAGAGGGGGAAACAGGGGAGAGAGCAAGAGTGGGGGGAGCGCTCCCCCGATTTTAAGCATTGGGGATACTGGTGCCAGAGAATCTCCCCGGATTTTATAGTCACGTGTGAGGGCTAGAGAGAGAAAAGGGTGCAGAACTTCTCAAATCCAGAATTTATCCGTTTGCCCATCGGGGTTCGAGAGGCTACACAATTTACAATGGGACAGGATCCAATAACTCCCCCATTCCCCCCCCCCGGACCTCCTTACCACAAACCCAAAAAAAACAAAAGAAATTGATAAATGATCCTGGCTGCCCAGAGTAAACGTTTCTGACAGTTCAACTCCCCCCCCCCCAATCTCCCTTCCCCCCCGTCACTTCCCCCCCCGGTAATTTCCTGGCTGCCCAGAGACAGTTCACACCCCTCCCTCCACTGACCTCCCCTCTGCATCTCCGGCTTGTCCCCCTGCCCCACAGGGACCCCGCCGGGCCCCAGGCTCCGCCCCCATCGCAGCGGGCAGGGGCGGATCCTGCCGCTCCCCTGGGGCGCAGGCGGCTCCGAGGCTCTCCCAGGTCCCGGGGCAGAGAGTCACTTTCCCGCCCGCCCGCGCCCCCCCCCCCCCGGGGTCTCTCACTCACGGGCTCCGGCCGGGGCTCGGGCGGGCAGAAGCAGAGCCCGGGGGCGGGGCCCAGCTGCAGAAAGCCCCCGGCCGGGCACGGAGGGGTTAATGCCGGACCCCCCCGCACAGACCCGGGAGCAGCAGCAGCTCAGCCCGGACCAGGCTCGCACGGAGGGAGCAGCAGCTTTGTTCTCCGGCCCCCAGCGGGGCTCGCACGGAGCATGCGCAGTTTCAGCTGCTGAACCCCTCCCTTACCTGGGCTGGAGAGGGCGGACGCGCCCCGGGGCAGGCTGGGAGATGTAGTTCCGGCCTCTCCGTGGAGCAGAAGCCTAGTGGTGGGGGGCGCCTAAAAGCCCCTCAGGCGACGAGCTGGAGGTGAGCTGGGGGGGACGCACAGGGGAACCGCTCCCCGGCCCAGCTCACCTCTGCTCCGCCTCCTCCGCTGAGCGCACAGCCCGGCTCCAAGTCTCCTCCAATGGGCGCCGCACGCCTGGGCGGGGTGGAGAATTAGAGCGGCGCCAGCGGGCTCAGTGGAGGGGGCGGTGACCCTGGATTGGAGCGAGGGCGGGGGTGGGGCCAGGCGGTGACTCTGCCCCAGTGTTGGGGGGGGGCACCTAGCATCTCGCAGCGCTGGGATCTGTTCCCTGGGGTCCCACGGAGGGGGGGACCGGCCCCACTGGGGTCCCGGCGTGGGGCTGGGCGGGGGCTTCCCGGGCGGGGTGGGGAGACCCGAGAAAGGGGCGGATGGAAAGTGTCTGTGCAGCCCGGACATGGCGGGGGAGGGGGGAGAAGAGCAGGCGACCCCCGAGGAGCGGGGAGAGAAAGGGGGAGCTGAGATCTCCTCGAATTTACCGCTGCCCCCTCCTGTGGGGACCCTCCATCCCCTCCTGTCCTGCCCTCTTTCTGGAGAGCAACGAGCAACAGCCAGGGTGCCCCCAAATCCCTAAGAAGTTCCATGTTCTGCTCCCCCAGTTATGCCCCATTTTCTCTCCAGTTTGCCAATAGCCAGTTCAAATCTCAGGTTTGGGGTGTTTCCCCTCATTTTTTCCCTGCAGTGATTTGTCTTTGTGTAGGTGGGAAATGGTTCCCCTGAGTGATTCCTGAACTGGGCAGAGGGTTAATGGGCAGAGGCTGGGGGAGCCCTGAGACAGGGACACCTCTGGGCTGGGGTGGGGGGCCCCTCTCTGCTGGCAACAGGGCGTGGGAAAGCCCAGGAAGGGGAGGGAGGAACAAGCGTTCACCATGGAGACATCCCAGCCCCAGGTTTTCCAGTCCAGCTACTTCACCTCTGGCTGCCCAACCCAGCAGTCACCCCCCGACCCGCCCAATCACCTTCTAGTCACATTCCCAGACCCCACTGCCAGCCGCTTCTCACATCCATTGACCTTCTGGCTCCAGCCCCACTCCTTTCCCCTGTGAAAGCCACATCACTCAGGACTCCCTGCTGGCCATGTGAATATGTGACAAAAAGAATCCATCCCATTCTGTTGTTGATTGAATATCCCTGAATAATCCCCTCAAATTTCCCCTCTTTTCTCTTGAACTGTTGAACGGTGACATAAAATCTCCCCAGATGTTGGTGCTTCTCTCTTATGTTGGCAAATATTTAGTTTGTGCCCCATTTTCTCCTCAGTTCTGAAATACTGATATCAAATTCTTGAAAATATTCCCACTTTTCTCTTCAGGTGTCTGACTGTGATCAGCGCTCTTATCTTACTGAGTATGGCCCAGGCCTGGCCTGAGATCAGGTCCCCCAATGTGCCAGGCACTGCACAAACCCTGACTGAGTTTGGGGCACTGGTTGTGCCAGGAGTTGCACAGACCCCTGCAGAGAGCAGGGATCTTGTTGTGCCGGGTGCTACAGTGACCCTGACTGAGTTCCGGGCCCCTGTTGTGCCAGGCCCTGCATCAACACCAAGTGAAATCAGGCTCCCATTGCACCAAGTGCTGCAGAGGCAGCAAACAGAATCAGGGACCTTGTTGTTCCCGGAGCTGCAGAGACCCCGAGTGAGATCTGGGCCATGTTCTGCCAGGCGCTGTGGAGACCCCAACAGAAGTCAGACCCCACTGTTGTGACAGGTGCTGTGGAGACCCCAAGTGAGATCTGTGCCCCTGTTGTGCTGGGCACTGTAGAGACCCCACAGACATCAGGCCTCCCATTGTGCCAGGTAAAACTGAGACCTGGACTGAGATCATGGCCCCCCTTGTGGCATGCAGCACACGACTGTGGCACAGATTTCTGCCTTCATTGTGCTGGGCACTTCAGAGACCTTGACTGAGATCTGTGTCCCTGTCGGGCCTGGCACTACACTGATCCTGACCCAGATCACGCTCTACTACTGTACTGGGCACTGCACAGACCCTGACAGAGATCCTGCCCCACACTGGTTCCCTCGCTGCTACTGGCAGAGAACCGCTAAGCCAGGGGTGTGTCAGGGCTCAACCCTCTGGCTGAGGCCTCGGGGCACTTTCTTCCTGTCTCGGGGCACCAGGTGAAACAGCAAAAGAGCCAATTGTTGGCAAACAAAGGTAGATAAAGGAATGAAAGAAAAGAAACGGCGGGTTGGTGGGAGAACTGTGGACAGCTCCCATGAGGATATGGGCCTCTCTTACTTCTGGGGACCCTGGGAGTGTCTCAGTCCCCTTCAGAGTTTACTGGGTCTCCAGCACAAGTTTCCACCTGCTCCTGCTTTGAGCTCCGGGTATCCCCACCCTCCCTCGGTGAAGGCCAGAGCCCCAAATGCTGCCAGCCATTTCTTTGGGGCTGGAGATGCTCCACAGACTGGTCCCTTCCTAGAGTTGTTCCCCCCTAAGTAGAGCAGGTCTCTCCTGTTAACTCCTGCTCCAGTCCTGGCATGGTTTGCAGGTGTGGAGGGGCTGGGCCATCCAGACTGAAGCAGCAGTTTAACCCCTTCTGTGCCAGCATGGGGTTTATTTAGCCCTTCACAAGCACCCAGGCCCAGGGAATGGCCCCCTATCAGCCCCCTGCCTGATGTGATGGGGCGACCCACTGGCAGCATCGCCCTTGAGGGTGCTGCTCCCACTCCTTCCCCTCCCCCTTTACTGCCACCACAATACCTTCACTTCCTGAGGGGTGACATCAGAAGGTGTGTTTTGTTATCCCTTTCCCTCCCTCGCCCCCCAGGAGCCGTTGTGCACCCTCCGTCACTCACTTCTGTCTCCGGAGACAAGGCGGTTCCTGGGGCGCGGGTGATGCTGTGCTGGGGATCCATCGTCACTGAAGGGGCATCAGCCTTGACCCCCTAGAAGGTTGCCGGGATGCTGACGTGCACTGGAGGAGAACTGGGGCTTGACTGAGTCCATGGACCATTTGGCCCACCCTGTGTCACTGTAAAGCCTGCTCTGCGGTGCTGCAAATTGCTGCTGGTGGCGTTGCGCCCGTAAGTCTCTGTAACGCTGTCCCCAGTGACTCGAGAGCACGACCACCAGCCTCAGGCAGACTGGTGAGAAGCAGGGCACAAACCCCAAACTGGTTCTGAGGTCTGTATGGAGATTTCACCAACCAAGTATCCAGTGTAAACGCTTCAGGCACTGTAACAGCATTAACATGGGATCACAGACAGTCCCCTTGGGAATCCCATGTATCCCACCACGCAGAGAAGCTCACCTTTGTGACATTTGGTCCCGTACACCAGGTGTTCTCAACCTATTTCTTTCTGAGCCCCCCGTCCCCAACATACTATAAAAACTCCTCGGCTCACATGGGCCACAATAACTGGCTTTCTGCATATAAAAGCCAGGGCTGGTGTAAGGGGGCAGCAAGTAAGGCAGCTGCCTGGGGCTCCATGCCACAGGGCCCCTCCCCCACAAAGCTACATTCCTACCAGGGAACCACCAGCGGGGTCCAGAGACAGCCCCATCTCCTATATCAAGCTCTAGCTAGTAGGTATGTGAAGACCTTGCCTCCGTCTGTCAGCTGGGAGACACAAAGCTTCTCTTTTTTTACCCTCTGATGCCTCCTGGCTGCTCTAAGCAAGGTGGGGTGGGACTCTGCTAACGTGCCTCCTGGAGCTTCCATTTACCTGGCACTGCTGTTCCGTGAATAGTGGGGTTTTGAGTGGGGCAGCAGGTACTGAGTGTTGGACCCTTTCTCTTTCAGGGGCCAGTGACCTTTGAGGAGGTGGCTGTGTATTTCACCAGGGAAGAGGGGGCTCTGCTGGACCCCACTCAGAAAGCCCTCTGCAGGGATGTCATGTAGGAGAACTATGAGACAGTGACCTTGCTGGGTAAGGAGTCCTGTCCCCTGGGTTATTAGAAGCTGTGGGGGCTCTAAAGAACATGAGTAGTGATAACTTTATACCTTTATTCATCACACAAGTTTTGACAAGTTTCCTTGTCCCCATTTTTTTGCCTTATCTCCCATTCACTAGTATAATTTTTGGACATGTGCCTTTTTGGTGTCATCAGTCATTTTAAAATGGCATTTAATGTATCCTTATTGGATACATTAATAACTACAGTTTTTATGCCTTCCTCATTTTAAGAGGAAAATATGCCACCTGTAGAATTCTAAATGGAGTAAATAGGTGTATGACTCATACATGGCTTGTGTGACAGTCAGATGAGCTCCTCTTTTGATACGAGAGTGTATAATGTTGCCATTCAGGACTCCACGGATGAAGGGAGAACGGAGCCATGGGAGGGGAGGAGAAGGGGGGAGTAGATAATTCTGGGATGCCCAGCTATAGGGAGGATGTGTGCAGGATTAGAGCTAAGAAGCAGCAGGGAGGGATGAGCTAGTGAGAGATGAGGAGGGAACACAAGAAGCTCCCAAGGTGCCGGGAGGTGGTGCTGGCTGAGAGTAATGGGAAGAATTGAAGGGGAGTATGGAGGAAGGGCACCCAGGAGGTGGGCTGGGTGGGTCAGTGGGAGGGAGGAGAGGTTTGGGGATCTAGGGCTGTGGGGGATCCCAGACCTTTAACCCTAAATCCCTACCAAGCATTGTTGCTTTAGAGCAGGGGTAGGCAACCTCTGGCACTTGTGCTGAAGGCGGCACGTGAACTGATTTTCAGTGGCACTCACACTGCCCAAGTCCTGGCCACTGGTTCAGGGTGGGCTCTGCATTTTAATTTAATTTTAAATGAAGCTTCTTAAACATTTTAAAAACCTTATTTACTTTATATACAGCAATTGGTTAGTTATATATTATAGACTTCTAGAAAGAGGCCTTCTAAAAACATTAAAAAGTATGACTGGCACGCAAAACCTTAGATCAGAGTGAATAAATGAAGACTTGGCACACCGTTTCTGAAAGGTTGCCGACCCCTGCTTTAGAGCCTACACTCCAGTTTTATTTCTGTTCAGTTTCACTTCATTTTACGTTTTTTCCTCAACTGTTATTTTAACTCTTGACCTCTCTCTCCCACTCATTACCCCCTCCCATTCTCTGTGCATAGCGACCCGGCCACTGATCCTGAGTCCTTGCTGCATTCCTCCCTCCCATTGCAGGGCCCCTGCCCAGGCACAAATGGGCACTTTGATGATAATGTCACAGGGTGGTGGTGTAGCCTGTACAATTTTTACACCTATGAGATTACGTATTGGGGTACAACTTGCCCTTGTACATGGCTACTCAAAGTGAATTGTGAAGATGAAATTTGGTGAAACACACAGAAATGTGATTTAATACAGACAGTTATAATTGAAATCGTAGGCAAGGATCAATACACGTAACGATCAGTCTAAGATAAGTAGAGTAAAGAGGGTCTTGCACTGTGCATACTTACTAGTTATGGACACCATTGGAAACAGAGATCGAGGGGTAAGGGAGGCCATTAGAAGGGAGGCCCTGCTCCAGTTTACGCTGTTTCGGGGACTTGACAAAAAAATGGTAACTAGGAGAGGTATTTTATCCTCTTCTTTATTGTAATACTATACCTGCTCCTTTACTCTGACTACAATAATGTCAATAGCTGCCCCAACCCATATGTGGCCTTTGGAAAGTCCATAATTAAGCATCAAGCATTAATACTCATGATTTACATCACTTATTTATTAATAATTCCAATATATGAATGAGGCCCAACTGCTGAGATACTGAATAGCAACCTAACTGCTTAAGCCCACCCCAAACTTCCTTCTTTCAGAATCCTGTGGCTTGTTGCACCTGTTTGTGGTTCCTCGTTAGTCTCTCAAAATGAGGGTGCAAAATATCTGACCTGGGATTCGCTCCTTAGGCCTATTCTGGTAAATCCCAGACTTCAGCATAACTATTCCCACAGATCCTCCACCTAATATAAGGCCCTTAACTGTAGCAAACTTCATAACCCATTTATCTGTGTTCACCTCCTTGCCCCTCCATGCATGTTCCAAGCTAATAAACAATTCTCTGATAATGACATTTTATCTCTAGTGAGTATAAAATTGCCCACAAGATGTGAGACTAGGTCCTAGATCATAAAATCAGGTCGGTGTCAACAGGTGTGAGAGTCTGGAGAGACTCTTGGCCCCCCTTCCCCATCTGCAGCAGCCACAAGCTGTTTTCCCCCCGGGCTCCTTGGATCTTCGAGCCTGTCCCTCCTGAGGTTGTGTGTCCCAGTTCTTGTTTCTTACATTCTCCTTTTCCGGAAGAATTAGAGGCTTTTGCTCCTGAATTTTAGTGTTTAATTCCCCAACCGTCTCCACACACTGGGGGAGTTTAATTCTCCCTCCCATTACACTTGAATCACTAGATTTCCAAATTCCCCAACATGTGCTTTTGTGATGTCACAGTTCTGGGGTAGTGAAGCCTTTGTCCTTCCTCCATGGTCTGCTCAAGGAATGGCCTCTCGGGTATCAGGTCTCTAGCCAGCCCCTCTCTGTGGGTAGGGACCCACATGTCTCTCCTTTTTGACCAGGTTTGAGGATTGCAGCTTCTCCTACACTATGTTCACTTAACTAACCTCCAGTTCCTGTGCTTTGCTTTCTCACCAAGGGCTGTGAGCAGTGTGTGTGTGATAGAGGTGGGAATTTTGGTGATACTTGTATGATGCCAATACACACCTCAGTTTCCTGCTCTGATTGGTACTGCTATGATTAGAAAGAGCAGGAGATATGAGTTGTTTCGTCACATAGCTGTCATGGGGTGATAAGAATGGGTCATTAACGACTGGCTGGGACTAACCTACATCAATGGAATACCCGAGAGTGACACGGGAATAATTGTCACCTGGCCAAGGGATGATCTCCCCTTGGCTGAGTGAAGCATACGTGGACTCATTGTGTTTTTGGGAGCAGGAAGAACTGGGCTCACAGGTGCAGGTAGCTCTGCCAGAGCGAAGACAAATGGACAGATACAGTGAAAGGAAACCAAACTGTTTTCTACAGCAGCGTGGCTCAAGGGCATTGGCTAGTATGGACTATATTGTCTTCTTTGCTTCTCTATCCTAATCTAAAGACTTTCAGTGCTGTGTTTCCATTAACTAATAAACCCTGCTCTGTTTTAAAAGTCTGCCCAGTGTCACAGCAAAAACTTGCTGAGGTGCATCAAAGCATGAATGAGGAACAGTCTCTGAACAGGAGTGTCGTTCAGCTGGACCTGCTGGCAGAGATCACAGGTGTTGTCAGATGCTACCCGTGTGGTGCTCTGCTCTGTTCAATGTTGATATCAATCGGCTGCTTGCGTGTGTTGCCTCTGTGTGCTGTCCGAGCACTTCGAAGATAGCTGACACAGCAGACCCGAAGAGAACCCCCAATGACCAAAGAGTTTAGTAAGGTACGAAGGCACTTCGGCCAGGTTTATTGTGAAACGAAGCACAATAATAGTTCCCTCTAGATTTTTACTCTATAGGACATACTACGAGTATGTGCCCCCTGGCAATGGACTCAGCTCAATCAGTGGCGGGACTTTCCACTGCCCCCTCGTCTGGACAAAGACACCGCCCCAGGGATGCATTCTTATACACAGGTACAAACAAGTTACACATCACTCCTGACATATTGAGGTGCAACCCCTCTATGTAGCAAGGTGCAACCCCTCTACGCAGTAAGGTGACGCCTCTCACCATGTACATGTTGGTTGGAACAAAACAACTCTATCCATCATATTACCCTTTTGGCCCTGTCATTGGGGTGGCTCAGCCTGTTCCTTATTATCTGTGTGGAGAGTACAAGTATGCAAATGTTCTGATATCTAGTGTTCAGCACCTTTTAGGTATGTCTCTTTTTGCAGTATCAGCCCTTTCCTTGCCAGCTTCTGTGAGCAGGGCCTGCCTCTGGCTCACAGCTTAACTTTGCTTTATGTTAGCAAAGTCTTGACCGTTACTTTACCTCAGGCCTCATACCGGGCCTTTGATAGCAAGGTTTATATCTTAGGGCCTCCTCTTACTACAA
Organism: Chelonoidis abingdonii; assembly: GCF_003597395.2. Lineage (NCBI taxonomy): Eukaryota > Metazoa > Chordata > Testudines > Testudinidae > Chelonoidis > Chelonoidis abingdonii. The sequence goes on along the minus strand of NC_133769.1, from coordinate 148,995,873 downwards.
CAGATTGACATAGGAGTGTTGAAACCAGAGGCTCAGTCTCAGGTGTTGGAGCTACATGGCTTATCCTTGTGGAGGAGTGGAAGTCCTTGGGGGTGTAGTGCACTCAAGGGCCACCTTCCAAGGACTGTTTAAAAGCCAGGGCATTGCAGAGATCCTGTGGATCCATGACAGTGTCATTGTGCCTTATAGGGAAAAGATATAAAGCAAGAAAAGCATCAAAATGCATATTTACCATCAGCCCTCGTGGGAATCCCCGATCATTTCCAAAGTGTATTAAAAAATCTTCTTTAAAAGCTTACATCTGGGTTATCAGGTCATGGCAGTTTGTAGCCCCAAAAGACCCCCCTCAGTCAGCTCAAACTCAGCTGTTTCTCCCCAAAAAGTCTGTCTGTCTTCTTCAGTCTCCTGAAAGAGGTAAAATCCATCACTGGCCCTTTCTGTGTGGGGCAAAGCTTCAGAAGATGGAGTTCTGTATAACCAGCCTTGTGATCCAGCCTTAGTGACACCAGATTGCACAGGAAACCCATCCCTCAACCTCGCCAGTATCATCTGGCCCATTTCAGCATCACAGTCTGTGACGTATTCATGCTTTCAAGGGCTGGCTCAAAGATACAGATAACAGTCATAAGTAGGGCCAGTGTTGGCTGGCAACAAAAACAGAGTAATTGACAAGCGTGAGCAATATATAATCCTTTACAGCCCGAAAGTGCATTGGAGGCGGGGACAGGAGCCAGCTGTTGTGGGGAAGGTGGGTCCAGACACTGGGCATGAGAGCCTAGAGCCTGCTGTGTGCTGGGGAGATGGGACATGAACCAGCTGTGTGGAGGGGTGATGAGCAAGGGAGAGGTGCTGTTGACGCAGTCAAGAGCAGGTGTGAGCGCCATCTGCTCTGAGCATGATAGGGTGCCAGCGTCCCAAAGGGAAGCTCCAGAATATTTTTTCTAGAGTTCAGACTTGTATGAGGAGGGAAGAAATTGGCAGCAAGTCTCAAAGCAGCCAGCCCCAACCTCTGCTTTGTGCCCTGGGAAGGAGTCAGGTGTCTCCAGGCAGAAATCTGGGGTTTGTGACCCTGCATCCCCACCCACCCTCTGATCAGTATTCTGGATATGAACAGATGATTCCAGAAATGAAGAGTAATTTCAGGGGGAATGCAGTAACAGCAGCAATTTCCGGAAAACACTGGCCTAGTCATAACATTAAATACAATAGTCTCAAGATCTATACCTGTGTTCATCAGATCTGTCCTCTGCCTTCACATAGTTCACTCTGCTGGTGGGTTTCACCTCTTCCCCCATCTGTGCCTGTCTTGTCTATTTAGATTGTAAATTCTTCAGGGCATGGGCCCTTACTATTCTGGGGTTTGTGCGTGCCTAGCACAACAGGGGCCCACAGTTAGTTGGCTCTTGGGCAATTAAGGTCATCGAATACTGATTCTATAAGAAATAATTATACTCTCCTGCCAATCTTGAGGCCAAGGAAGCTGCCTTGGGGTGTTATGTCTTAAAAATGGAGACTGGCGGTTAAGAACCCATGGAATATTTCCTTGTGCCAAAGTATCCCACAAATTCCATGGACCTCCCTGTTCTTTGCGTTCCCCAGGGTTTTCCATTTTCCACAACCTGATGTGATCTCCAGCTGGATGAGGGAACAGCCGTGGTCTCAGGACCTCTATGGTCTGAAAAAAAGTGCCTCCTGAGGTGTGTGCACAGGTGAGGAATTGGGTGAACCATCCTCAAAAAACTGTCCATGATATAAGGAAACTGTTGGATGCCCCCAGGGCCGTGCTGCGTTAACGGCAAACAATAGCCAGTTAGTCTGGAGTGCCAAAAAGTGGTGCCCAATTTTTTTTAACGCGTTCCTGGCTGGTGCCGAGCGGGTGCTGACACATGGCGGCTCAGACTCCCTTCTTCCAGTTCAAGCAGCCGCTCCACTTGCAATTATTATTCATTGCCAGCGGAAGCGCCGCAGCTGGGCATGAACTCCGCAGCTTAGCGCTCACATGGCACGATTAGCCCGGCGACGGCCACAACACAGGTTTGGGCCCAGCCTTCCACCAGAGTGAAAAGTAAGGCGTCCCAAGTCCGGTCCTACATACCAGGCAAGAGCAGTACCCCGTGCCCAGACTGCACCGGCTTCTACGGTCGGGGAATTAAAAGGGCTCTGGGCTCCTGTAACGGCGGGTAGCTCCGATCCCTTTAAATCCTGCCGCAGCTTCGGTGTGCTGGGCTGGCGGCCAGGATTTAAAGGGCTCAGAGATTCCCACTGCTGAACAAAATTGGCCTGTGAGGGACAGTGTGTCTATTTATGTCAATCCAGTCCATCATGTCCTAGGTCTTCGGGGGAGGGGGCGGGTGTTTCCATCCTGCTTTCAGTTGGATCAAGTCAAAGATTATTTCTCACAGGGACAGTTGAGTAGGCATTAGAGCAGATGGATGCATACCACCGCAGAGAGCACTTGGCAACCATTTGAGGTGTATGACCTAAATTTAGTTAGAAATACGGAACTTTTCATTCAAATTTGAGCTGTACACACTGTGAGTTTTTAATCATCAGAGGTGCATGGCTGGTTGGACAGATGGGTTCTGCAGCACTCGCCAGTTCAGATTTTGATATGGAAGAGTGAAAGGAAGTAAGGAAGTATACATGACTTAAAAAGTGATATTTTGATTACAGTCAAACATTCTTAATTTTAAGGGGAAGTTCACTTTGATTTCCTTAATTCAATATTTACGATCAAACAGTTGATGAAATTCCAAATAGGTGACTTATAGTAAAGTGACCATGATTCTCTATCCTTTACTTTTAAGATAGCTGAACATGAAAAGAACTGATAGGGATAAAAATTTCATTTTTTTTTTCGTTTCCCGTTGATGCAGCCCTCATGCAGATTAAAAAAAAATTGTCTGGCACAAATTCGTAAGCGGCAAGGCTGATAAGCAAAATGAAGAACAAAAAAGCAAGAAGGTTTTGTTTCTGAAATTATCTCCATCCCACTGGCCAGAGATGAACGGTAGTTCAAATGCCAAAGGATCAAGCAGAGATAGATGGTGGGGATGGGAGTTCACAAGTTAAAGAGAGAGTTTGAAGACAAACTCTGAATATTGAGATGAATCCAAATGAAGCCATGGGAGGATCAAACTTGGAAACCGTGAAAAGCAAAAATGTCCACTCGTTTGAATTTCGAGCTTTAGTGTGTCCTGCTACTTGGCCAAAATGTGATGATCAAGTCCGGGAAGACAAATTCTGGTGGAAACATGGGCCGAAAAGTCAGACAGTTCGATTTTTTCCCAAACTAGTAAAAGAAAGAAAATTCTCGACAATCATTACAAAACCGTAGAGTTGTCAATGGAGAAGAAATGCACCGTCAGTGGCTGCATATTCCACATCTCAAGTGATTCTGTCTTTGTTTTCTGCTGCAAGTTGTTTGGCAGTAGTACTTATTGGCACATCACCTCTTTTCGAAAAGGCTCAAGAGACTGGAAGAACCATGTCTAAATCTTCAACAGCAACGAGAAACAAGTGAACATTTGGACAAATGTTCAACATGGAAGGAACATTTGAGACTTGCGATTTGAAAGTACAAGAGAACATTGATGAAGAACGTTGTGCTTGATTAAGCAAGAAGAAAAAGTATGGCAGCAAATACATAAAACTCTTGATTTGCTTTTTGGTCAAAGTTCTGGTAATGCAAAACCTGGCCTTTGGGGAAACACATGACAAACTGCACACTTTCTGATAATGAGAACTTCCTCAAATTTGTTGAAATACTCTTCTTGTTTGACCCTTGTATGGATGGTCATCTTTCGGCAGGATTAAGGACCAGGAGATGCATGTACATTACCTAGGGAAAGACATACAGAATGAGCTTATTCAGCTTCTATCCAGTGCCATCAAACAAAAAATCCTAGCATCTGCTCGTGCTGCAAAATACTTTTCGATCATTCTAGATTGTACACCAGATGCAGGCCATGTTGAACAAATGACCATGATCATTCGGTTTGTGGATAGGGCTACTTCAGAGACGGAGAATGAGACTGAATCAGTATGCATAAAGGAACACTTCTTTGGATTTGTGTCACTTATGGAGACAACTGGAGCAGGTATGACAGAAACTATTCTTCACCAGTTAGAAGAGATGTCACTGCCTATAGAAAACTTGCATGGTCAAGGCTACGACAATGTGAGCAATATAAAAGGGAAAGAAAATGGTTTCCAGCGAAGAATTTTGGATATTAATCCACGAGCTTCTTTCGTTCCTTGCAGTGCCCATTCATTGAATTTGGTTGTTAATGATGTTGCAGAGTGTTGCTTGGAGGCAACCGCTTTCTTTGATTTAGTTCAACATGTGTATGTGTATTTCTCAGCTTCTACACATCGCTGGGAAGTTCTAACATGCCACGTATCTAATCTCACAGTTAAACCATTGAGTGAAACAAGATGGGAAAGTCAAATCGATGCCTTGAAACCTCTTCGCTATCAGCTTGGTAACATCTATGATGCTCTGATAGACATCTATGAAGACACTACTCTAACAGGATCATCTGGCAATACGTCACGAGTTGATGCAAAGGCTCTTACAAAAGCCATTTCTAGTTTTAAGTTTCTTGTTTCTCTTGTTTTGTGGTATGACATATTGTTTGAGATCAACATGACTAGCAAACAATTTCAGGCAAAAGAATTCAACATATGTGATGCCATTAATCAACTTGGAGAAACCAAGACGTTTCTTGTGGGGCGCAGAAGTGACACAGCCTTTGAGAAAACATTGGCAGATGCAGGTGAACTTGCGAAGGAGTTGGATGTCCCGGCACTTTTTGAACCAGATCCAATCCTTATTAGAAAGAAGAGGAAGCAGTTCGCATATGAAGCAGATGACGAACCTATTTATAATCCGAAAGAAAAATTCAAAGTGAACTTTTACTTTGCAGTCATCGATGCAGCAATACGTTCAGTTGAAGAAAGATTCACATTGATGCAGCAAATTAGTTCAGTATTTGGCTTCATATATGATGTTTACAGTTTGCAAAATAAAACACCAAAGCAAATTATGGAACATTGCTTGAATCTGGAGTAAGCTTTGCAACGTGGTGAATCCAAAGATATTGATGCCTTTGACTTGTGCACTGAATTGCAAGCTATTGCAAGATGAGTCCAAAGGAGTTCATCACCACAGGATGTATTAAACTTCATATGGGAAAATAAGCTGATAGATAGTGTCCCTAACACAGTTATTGCTCTTCGCATCCTCTTGACTCTCCCAGTTTCTGTGACCAGTGGTGAGCGAAGCTTCTGAAAGCTCAAGTTGATAAAAACATACATGCAAACATCAGTGTTGCAACAAAGAGTTGTTGGGCTATCTACCTTGTCACTAGAACATGACATTGCTCACAGCATTGACTTGGAGGAACTTGTTTCTGAATTTGCTAAACTTAAAGCGCAGAAACATAAATTCTAAATTATAACGTTACTCTGTGACAGAGTATTGTGTATAATGTATGTGATTTATTTTGAGGGGGAGTCGCAAGGTGGAAGTTTCACCTAGGGCGCAAAATATCCTTACATCGACCCTGGGATGCCCTACAAAGACTTTCCAAGTTGTGAGCTCTCCAAGTTCAGGATTGTTCCTTACAGATGAGGAATCATTAGGCAGATGTCATTCAAGGCTTCCCACCTATCCTGACTGACAGTTGGCATCAGGTCCCTCCCCAGTCTCACTTTCCCCTGGTGAGATGCATGCCCAGAACTGATCCCTTCCTCTCTCTCCTTCGGGGAAAATCAGCTCCTGATAGGTTTGATCTCTCCCACACATATTTTGGCTTGTTCACACCTTTTCCCATTCCTCTCTCTGAGATTTCCTTTCTCTCCGGCACAGGGAGTGACCTATGTCTGGATTCTCTCTGTCTCCCATCAGGTGATGAGATGGTGAGTGAGAACGAGGAGAATCCCCAGCAGGAAGATGCTGAGCAAGTAGAACCACCTGGGAAGTTATCAGGAATATCCAAAGGAAATGTTTCCAGGAGTTGTGCACTCCCAGAAAAAGCAAAAGCCTGTGAGACTAAGCACAGGCCAGAGGAAAACTTCAGTAGCCACTCAGACCTTATTACACGTGAGAGCATCAACTTGGAAGAGACACGCTACACATGCCATGAGTGTGGGAAAAGCTTCAATGAGAGCTTAGACCTTCTCACACATCAGAGAATCCACAGGGGAGAGAAACCCTACATGTGCTCTGAGTGTGGGAACAGCTTCAGTCGGAGCTCACAACTTATCAGACATAGGAGCATCCACACAGGAGAGACACCCTACACGTGTTCTGAGTGCAGGAAAAGCTTCAATCGGAACTCAAGCCTTATTAGACTTCAGAAAACCCACACAAGAGAAAAACCCTACACGTGCTCTGAGTGCGGGAAATGCTTCAGTTATAACTCAGTCCTCATCTCACATCAGCGAATCCACACA
>NC_133769.1:148971442-148989046 GCF_003597395.2 Chelonoidis abingdonii | reverse complement strand
GCAGACAGACAAAATTTAACCTATTATAAGGTAGGAGTATTGTTTGAGTGCTGAGTGGTGGGAGAAGTTTAGACCAGCTCTGCCCTCGGAATCAGCAATTCAGCTCCAAGGACACAGGGGTAGGTGCCCACAATGCTCGATGGGGAACGCTTCAGACTTTTAGCTCAGCGTTCTCATCAGAGAATCCACAGTGGAGAGTACCTACACGTGCTGAGTCGTGGGAAAAGCTTCAATCGGAGCTCAAACTCTTGTTTAGACTTAAGAAAATCCAGCTGGAATTGTAATAATGCCTTGATTCCGGCTGGCAAAGATTGTTTATATTATCAATTGCGAATTCCAGAGCGAGCTTTGTCATCTGGACGTGGTCTCTCAGCTCTCTTACGCATAGATATTTCTTCCACCGAGTCAAGTGCTTTCCTCTTGGCCTCTGATCCTTTGCACTACATGCCTTCATGAGACCCTTCCCCAGTACTGTCGTCACTTAGCTTTGAGGAATTTCCTCCCAAATCCCTGCCTCACCTTCGGCACATCTTGAGGGGCCATCCGTCATTGTTTCCCCCATTATTTGGGTCGGACAATAAGTGCAATGTGGAGAGACAGCTCCCATCTCTTCGATCGTTATAGTCCATAGGTGGGTCCAACTAGGGTAAATGAAGCCCATGCTACTCTTGATTGCTGCTGCCTGGGGAGCTCAGAATCATCTGATGTGTACTTACTTCAGGTATAAGGGTGCTGTGCCTGCCTCACAGATCGTTATACAAGCCCCTCCCCACCAAAAAAGGATTGAATAGGCCTGTCAAAAGTCCCAGATTGAACAGGGATCTTCAGATCATCAGTCTAATGCTCTCCCCACTTTGAGCTACCATGGCAGTTATGTGGTAGTTTTTTTGGCCTCTCTGTTTCTCTGTCCAGCATGTTTTGCAACAGTTGCACCAAAATAGGAACATCATTGTGAGCGGCCCATGAACAAGGCTCGCTTTTGGCCTGCCTTGCCTCAGTATGACATATGTCTTCCCTCCTCCATTTCCTGCCTTAGGTGCCGCAGGTTGTTCACCTATCAGGGGTAGCCGTGTTTAGCTCTGGATTCTGTAAACAGCAGAGAATCTCTGTGGCACCCTTGAATAGAGCTCACACAGCTGCTTTGGAGCGGTGAGCTATTTCGGGGTGAATACCCACTTTCAATCACAGACAAGGTAGCACAAGGATAGATTTCCATGGGGCAGGCTATATTTAGTGCTCAGCAGAGCACAAGCTTGAGAGGTAACTGAGGTTGTTTCATCAGGGAGGATAGGGCCCGTTCTATGCAGTGAGGTGTGAAAACCAAGGGAGGAGAAACCTGGTTCTTAATTGGCAAGCCTATTCACAGTCCTTTGTTTGAGTCTCTGAGCTGATGGTGGTCAAATTTGGCAGTTTTTGAACTGAAAAGCTCAGCAGTTTCTTCTTTGAGTCTCTCTCTGAAGAATTTTTGGCTGCGAGAGAGCGCCATTAAGTGTTGCTATAGTGGTGCAGGAGGTTGGAAGTGTCTCCTACAGGGTTTTTGTATATTGCCAACATTCCTGATATCTTGATTTGTGTCCATTTATCCTTTCTGTAGAGACTGTCCAGTTTGGCCAATGTACATAGCAGAGGGTGGCATTTGCTGGCATATGATGGCGTATAATTACATTGGTGGACGTGCCAAGTTGAATGAACGGTGATGGTGTGGCTGATCTGGTTAGGTCCTGTGATGGTGTCGCTGGTGTAGATATGGTGGATCACAGGGATACTGTTTCCTGACACCTTGTATTCCATCTGTGTGTGGGATGTATTGTGTAGAGAGCTCTACATCCATGGTGCTAGGATGGTGTTTTCTGGGAGGTGACCATGCATTGTAGTTTCCTCAGGAAATCAGTGGGTGTCACAGAGATAGCTGGGAGTGCTGGTGGCATAGTGTCTGAGTAGAGAGTCCACATATCAAGACAGTCCTTCAGTGAAGTGCCATGCCGACATGATGGTGGCGTCCGATTTCCGGGGTTGTGGATCTTGGGTAGTAGATAGGAAAACCCTGGTCGGGGCTCTAGGTATGCTATGTTCCAGTGTTAGGCAGGGATTTCTGAGTATAATGGTTGCAGCTGTCAGGAACAGTATCCTCTGATGATGCCACAGCACAACTGGTGCTGAGCTCTGTGCCTTTTTATACTCACACACAACTATTTCAAGTTTGATGACAATATATATACTCCAGATCAGTGGTACTGCTATGGCACCCGCATGGCCCCCACAATATGCCAAATTTTATGGCTGACCTGGAACAACGCTTCCTCAGCTCTCGTCCACTTAGCACCCCCTTCTCTACCTATGCTGCATTGATGACATCTTCATCATCTGGACCCATGGGAAGGAGACTCTGGAAAAATTCCCCCGACCGATTCTCAACATTCCACCCCCAGCCACTGACAATCTACACGGAGAGTATTACCTACACACGTGCAAATAGTGATGGTCACATTACACCCACCCTATATCGAAAACCTATCAACAATGGCTACCTTCGCTCCAGCTGCATCCCGGCCACATCACACGATCCATTGTCTACAGCCAAGCACTGAGGGCAACAACCGTTCGCCCCTCAGACAGAGCCAACACCTACAATCTCCACCAACCATTCTCAAAACTACAGTACCCGCACGAGGAATTAGGAAAGATCAACAGAGCCAGGGTAACCCAGAAGCCTCCTACCTGAAGACAAACCCAGAAAGGAACAACAGGACTCCACTGGCGATCACAACAGCCCCCAGCTAAAACCCCCCAACGCATCATCAGGGATCTACAACACATCCTGGACAAATGATCCCACACTTTCACAGTCTTGGGTGGCAGGCCAATCCTTGCCCACGAGACAAACCTGAAACGTATTCTCACCAGCAACTGCACACCGCACCATAGTAACTCTAGCTCAGGAACTAATCCATGCAACAAACCTCGATGCCAACTCTGCCCACATATCTACACCAGCGACACCAAGTGTCCAGGCCATGGCAGTGTCCCTGCAGCACAGCCAAGGCCTGGGACATGTGAGGGAGAGACTGTGACCTGCCCTGACACTCCAGAGACACTGGTTGTGATCTCCCTGCACCACAGACCAGGGTGATGTGTTTTTCTTTCCCATCTTTCCTTATGTTTTACATTGATTGCTGGGTGCTAAATGGTATTTGCTTGAAGCACATGCAATGAGGAGTGGGTCAGGGAAGTGCCCAGAGGGTAGAGAGTACCCCAGAGTGGGGACACTGTAGCCCCTGTTCAAGTGATCATGACAAGCCCCCCAGGAATCCTGGACCTAGCCTTGTTGGGGTTACAAGGTCTCTGCCACACATGAGAGTAGAAAGAGCGTCCTCAAGGTCAGGCAGCCTCTGAGTAAGGGGATGGAAACTAAGATCCTTCTGCTGGCCAATTCCACCAGGGTCATGTATCAGCCAGGAAAGTTCCTGACAATAGCCAGACCAGACTCTCCTTTACACTTGCCCTCTGTACTCATTGCTTCTCTTCCTCCCCAACCCACCTCTGCTGCTCTCCCTCTGGGCTTTCTCAGCACCTGGCCCCACAGCACTTCCTGGCAGCCAGAGACTGCGATTTCTACACCTGCTCCTGTGGATGTGTCCTCTCTTCTGATTGCTAAGGAAAGAAACCTTTCCAGGAAATGACCTTGGCTTTTGGGAATCCACATGTGGCTGTGAGCAGAATTTGGGGCCTGGCACACAAGGCAACTTAGAAAGCTAAGCATCCAGACAGAGGCTTGAACCCTGAACTCTTAGATTAAGAGCCTGATGCTCTACCAACTGAGCTACCTGGGCTTGTTGAGAGCATCTTCACCTTTCATCACAAGAGTGAGCAGGAAGACAAAAGAGAGGCAACAAACATCCCAGGAACCCCTCCTCTTTTTCTGCACAGCCACTGCCTATCAGCAGGATTCCTTCTCCTCCTCAGTGGACTGTATCTAATCACCTAGACAGCCAGTCCGCTTGCTGCACCCCAATTCCCCATGCCTGAGTCTCCCTACCAAAGTCCTGCACCTGGCTCCAGAGAATTAAGTCTCACATCTCGCTGGGAACTCTACTTCTTGTGCCCAGAGAGTCTCACTCCCCCTCAGTAGATGACCCAAGAAACACAGTGTCCACCTTTTCCAAAGAAGTGCATGAAATAGCATTGCTCCTGTGACTACGTGGCCTAATGGCTAAGGTATTTGACTTTGGATCAAGTGATTGAGGGCTCAAGTCACTTTATGGTTGTATTGCTGCAGTTTTACCTTTGTGCTGAAAGTCCTGCTCCCTTCAGGTCTGGAACCTCTTCTTGGCCGCTCAGGCCAATGCTCTGCCTTCAGCTAGAGCCCTGGGAAGGAGTTGGGGGTTGGGAGTCACAAAGGCTGGGGCATGAGCCCCAGGTGCTTCCAGTGTAGCCTTTGCCCTTCCTGACTTGCCAAAGAAAATGGACGGCTGCCCAGGCTAGCATGTGGAGCAGTTTCCCTCTGTCCATGTGCTTGAGGGTGGTTGCTATATAGCGCCTTTGGGGCCTGGGTGTTTCTCTGCTTCTCGCCAGCTGGGGAAAAGCCTCTTGGGGTAAAATCTCCTGCCTCACTGCAAAAGTCAGCACCATGAGTAGGAACAGTAAGATGCCCCACCAGGGGGGCTGGCCCTGCTTTCCTACCTTCTTCTGATATTGGCCACAGAGCATCAGCTGCTGCCCTGAATGCTGGTCTGTGGCTGGCCTCCAGTGGGTGTTTTGCATGGCAGGGAGCAGGGAGCAGGCTGGCCGGGGGTCTTGTTGCCTGTCTGCTGGCTACACATAGGCATGGTCCTGTCCTCGTCTAGCCCTGCCCTCAGTTGCTCTGTGGCTTATAAGCCTTCTCTTGGAGCTGTCAGCACCAGCTGCCTCAGCTCTAGGTGCCCAGAGGAGAAGAGGTGTGCTGGGCTACTGCCTGGGACTCTACCTCCCTCCTGCCTATCAAGCCTGGCCCTGGCACACCTTTCTTCAAGTGCCATGTGGGCAAGAGGAAAAGTGTGACCACAAGCACCAAACTTGTGGGCATCAGGTGAAGTCGTGAGAATCCCAACCGCCAGACAGCCATAGCCACTTCTAGACTCCAACCAAAGACCTGGCTTCAGTGGGGAGGAGCCACCCAACAGGAGGAAAATGACTCACTCTTATATAGCTGGAGACAGAAAAGTGCTTTGAGCACCAGGTCTTTACCACCACATAACACAAAGTCCCACTGAGATTTGAACTCAGATTGCAGGATTCAGAGTCCTGAATGCTGCCCATTACACCATGGGACCAGCTTGTGTTAGTTTCTCTGAACATTGGTGACCCTCACGGGGCTGGCTCATGTAAGGGACTGTTGACCCTTTACTAAAACTTAGTGGGATTTTTGGTTGGCTAGTTCCCAATCCCAATAAAAGAGGGAAGGGTCAAGGGGAAATCAGGACCCTGAGACTGACATGCCCCTGGGGAAATGGTCACCAACTGGTAGGGAACAAGTGAGAATTTGTTAATGGAGAAAAATTCCTGGTGAAAATTTGCAAAGCTGTGGAGATTTTGAAAAGTTCCAGTGAATTTACACATTAAGTTACAGACAGAGAAATAAACACACAGAGAGAATGAAAAAATCACACACTGCACAGGCCCACACAGACACAAACAAAAAACAAACCCACACAGCATACAGAGCCATATACACATAAGGGAAAACCACACAAAACATAGAAAGAATAAATCCACACCAAAAAATACAGCAAAAGCCTACAACAAGAAAGCACAAAAACCACATACCAAAAGAATACTTAGCAAAAAACAATATTCATGCAAAAATCATCCACACACACACAAAACTATGCAAGGCATCCACCAAAATCACACAGGACCCACATGCACATCAGTACAACAGATAAAAAACACACCAACATACAGAAAGCCGGGCAGGGTTTGAGTCTCACAGCGAAGAGGGTGAGCACAAAGGTGATTTGAGGAGCAAAGATTGAGGGGCAGTCGGGGGCAGAGTTCTGGGCTCTGCTTGACCCCTCCTGACACAGGTGGCTGGTGGAGAGCAGAGCCTGGTAGATCTGTGGAATCTGCCCTGCTCTCTGTAAAGCACGGGGACCTTGGTGTCTTCTGAGCTGGAATTGTATTTTCTGCAGGGCAAAATGATTGTCAAAGCCATTTGCTTTAAGAAAGCTAGTGCTCCAGATGAGGTTTGAACTCATAGCCGCAGCATCACTCCACTCAACGCTGCTCTATAAGAGAGAGCAGTAAAAAGTTCTGTGGCACCTTACAGACTAACAAACATGTTAGAGCAGAAGCTTTTGTGGGTGAATACCCACTTCATCAGACACATGACTATAAGTATTGTGTACTAACCCATTATGCCACATTGAAGGATTTGTCTCCTTCTTTCCTGGATGGATTAGGGGAGTGTGTGTGTGTGTGTGTGAGAAGGGGGGTGCATTGGCTAAAACAAATCCATATTAAAAGCTGCAGGATGGCAGCAGCAAAGGTTGGGAGCCTCTTTCCGTGCGATAGAGCTGGTTCCCCCATTCTGATGCTGAGGGGAAGGTTGGTGCTTTGAGCTCACCCGGTGCTGGACCGTCTCATGGGTGAGGGAAGTATTTTCTATTCTTGCTTCACTCCATTGGTCTCCTGTGGCCCTTTCAGCTCTCTGCTCCCCTGTTGGGGAGATGCAGAGACAAGCCCCCATCTAGGTGAGTCACCGAGAGGCTGTATCCAATAGTGGAGGAGGGGGGGAGGGAGAGGGGTGGGATGGGGCTCAAAGGGAGAAGGTTGTGTATGACAGTGTGTGGGGGAGAGGGAGGGTGTGTTCCTTAGGATATAAATGATGGAAAACACAGGGCAGTGACAGTGAAGCCCCGTGTCTGAGTGTTATGACCCTGTGTGGTGCTGCCATTCACCTTCCCCTCCTATGGTCTCACCTTTCACTGAATCCAGCATTTTTTCACCTGTCATCACCACAAAGTGTCCCTCTTGGAGACGCCAAGGACTGGAACTGATTTCAGCTGCTGGACAGCTCTGCTAGGTTTTTATATATTTGCATAGGAAAATGCTGAGGGTTTAAATTCATTTCAAGCCCCACCCATTCAGCAAAGTCCTGGACATACTGGAGATGGGTCTGGAAATCAGTTTTCGTTTAGAAAAGTTTTTCAAGGGAATCACTTGGAGTGGAACTAGGAACCCATTAGCTTACAGGGAAACATTCAACCACTGATCTATACTCTGAATAAAGAGTGTTAGGTATAGCCCACGTCAGGAACAGTTTTTAACCTGGGGATTGGTCCTGCTTTGAGCAGGGGGTTGGACTAGATGACCTCCTGAGGTCCCTTCCAACTCTGATTTTGTATAATAAAGGCTGGGGGATAGCTCAGTGGTTTAAGTATTGGCCTGCTGAACCCAGAATTGGGGGGGCTGCTTAGGAAGCTGGGGCAAAAATCAGTACTTGGTCCTGTTAGTGAAGGCAGGGGCTGGACTCAACAACCTTTTGGGGTCCCTTCCAGTTCTCTGACATAGGGATATCACCATATTATATCTCTATACAAACACCACAGCTTACAAACTCCCCACATCCACCTTGTGTCACCAGAGCACAACTCTCCTTGGAGCACACACAGCTCCCCAGCTCCGTGCCCGTCAGTCTCTCCAGCTTTGCTCCAATCCCTTAAAGCAGGGTCTCAACCTCAATTTACCTCAGGGCCAGTGCCAGTCCTCCAATCCTGCGAGTGGGCCAATAATGTCACTCATACCCTCCCAGAACCCCCCCCAAATCCACCCCCCACCTTCCTAAGGCTCTGGGAGGCAGTTGGAGGTGGGCGGGGTGCAGAGGGAGGTGGTGCAGATTCTGGGAGGGAGTTTGGGGGCTGGGTGTGTGTGGAGGGAGGGGGTGCAGGCTCTGTGAGGCAGACTGGGGGCAGGAGCGGGTATGTGAGGAGGGGGTGCAGGCTCTGGGAGGCAGTTTGGGGCTCGGGAGGTATGGGAAGGGCGTGCAGCCTCTGGGAGGCAGTTTGGGGGTGGAAGGGGGTGTGTGGGAAAGGGGTGGGGGTGCAGGCTCTGTGAGGGCAGTTTGGGTCTCAGGAGGTGTGGGGAGGGGGTGCAAGCTCTGGGAGGCAATTTGGGGCTTGGGAGGTATGGGGAGGGGGTGCAGGCTCTGGGAGGCAGTTTGGGGATAGAAGGGGATGTATGGGAAAGAGGTGGGGGTGCAGGCTCTGAGAGGCAGTCAGGGGTGCGGTGCTTACCTGGGGCACGAAGGCGGGGTGGGCCAGGGGGCCTCCATACACTGCTGCCCCCAGGCATGACCTCCAGAGTGTCACATTGGCCGCAGGAATTTGGGGCGGGGGCAGCACGTGGAGGCAGAGCCCAACCCCACTCCTGGGCCACAGGGAGGAGCCGGCAGTCACTAGGATGAGCAGGCAGATGCCGCTCAGCTCCGCTGCGCTGCCAGGGCCCCTGTGGGGGAGCGCCTGGGGGTGGCAGGTGGGGCCAAGGGAGTGACCAGTCCCAAAACTGCTGGAGCCCCACGGGTCACATGTGGAGGCTCATGGCCTGCAGACAACCCGCGGGCTGGGAATTTGAGACCCCTGATATAATTGCTTGAGCCATGTATTATTTTCTCTGGAGTCTAGACCTTGACCAAGAAATTTGGATCTTGATAAACTAATGGACTACCCCTGGTTAAGGCAATGGCCTTGACACCCACTGGGGTGTTCCTACACAGGTACAAGCACTAACAACATGGCTGCCTTTTAGCCATAGTTTTTAATCAGGCCAATACATTGATACAACCCCCTATTAAATCATTTCTCAGCCTAAGTCCTTCACCCACATTCCTTAGGGCATTTGGCCACCATGTGGACATTTCATTTCCCTCCTCAATTTCACACAGAGACACAATTTCCTTTGCAGAGATCCATGAACAGCGAAATCTTCCGGTCTCTTGTCTGAACCAGGGCATTCGATTCCAGTGAACCCTTCTCTCCTGCAATGGCGATGGGCAGACAGAGGGGTCGTGGCACCTGCATCCCTGGCACGGAGATATTGGCTTGGCTCTTTCTTTCTGCTGCTGTTGTTAGTCCATGAAACATCAGGGATGCAATGCAAGGCTGAGCTTACACACCAATCCCCTGAAACTTTTCAGTGCCCCAGAGAAATCCTGCCCCTGGCTATTGGAATGATGTGTTGGAGATTTGACTAGGAAATGGACTGTCTGAATTGTCAGAGTGAGGAATGAACAACAATCTATAGCAATGTCGTTCACACAAACACACTCTCATCCTGCTCCAGACAGAAGGGAAATGGGCAGGAATTCTCGCTGTTCAGCCAAGGACGCACTTACACTGATATGCAGCTGTGAGTGTGCTGGGGAAGCTGGTCTGAGCAAACAATCTGAAGTGCCAATTCAGTGAGAACTGAATAATCATGTAGTGAAGCAAATCTACCTCAAGTAGTTGTGGCTGAGTGGTTAAGGTGATGAGCTAGAAATCCTATTGGGTTCAACCTGTGCAGGTTCAAATCCTGCCAACTACAAAAGCAGTGGGTGGTTGTTACTATCACTGTAGTCTTAGTACCTGAGCATCCACAGTGTGAAGTGGAGCCAGACCTGGTTTCACCCTATCTACACTTAAAGCACTGCCATAGCACTTTGGAGTAGACAGTGACTGGAGGGGTTTTCCCATCCCTGTAATAGCTGCACTGATAGAACAATTCTTCCTTTTCTTTAGCACTATCTAACCAGGGCTTAGGTCACCTTAACTATATGGGGGGCGGGGGGGCGGGGTCCACACCCTGAGAGACTTGGCTCTGCCAGTGAAGTGCCCAGCTTACACCAGCACTTAGATCTCTCTTGGTATTTCAACACAGGCACTGATCTGTGAGAGGAAAACATCAGCTCACAAACAGAGGCTGAATTCCCCACATTGAATCTTGCTGCACTTTCCAGAAAGTCACAAAATTCAATTCATTCTTTCTAGGACAGAGAAAAAATAAGTGACACTAAGTTTTTGGCTTGGTTAAATAAAATTAAGTGTTTAATTAATATAGTAAAAATCTGTACTGATTCCTCTAAATAACACCACAACGTGAAATAGGAACAGAGACAAACCTTCTCAGTGATGACCAATTTCGCAAATGATCTTCCCATTATTAATTTCCACGCCACCTCCCCGCCATTGCAGATCTGGGCACCTCCAGTGTCACTGCTCTGCATTCACCTTCCCCTAGAATTATTTTCAGCCATTCCCAAATATGGAAAATTATGCAGTTCAGGATGTGACTAGTGACCCCCATCTCCTTTCTGTACCTGCTCTACATTGCTCCACAGCAGCTTCTCCCCCTGCAGCATCACCCCAGCACTGCAGTTCAGCCACCCAGGGTTCATCAGGTGCTCCTGGCAAGGACAGTTGGTGCAGCTAACAACCCGGTGTGTCTGGCCATGAGGCAGCAGTAAAAAAGCAACACTCTCTACCCACAAGTACAGAGACTGAATTCCCCAACTTTAACATCAAGACCCCCTGGAGAAAGCCACACGTGTCAGCTGTATTTTCACAGGGAGATGCAGAAATCAGGTGACACCAATTTTTAAGTTGAGTAAATAAAGTTGAGGAGATAGTTATTAACCTCATAAAAATATACTAAAGATCCCTCAACATAACACCTGAAGGTGAAATATGAACAGAGACAAACCTTGTCAGCAAAGGCTCATTTCCCAAACAATCCTCAAAATGTTACTAATTCCCACCCCTCCTCCACAGGAGCTCTGTGCAGTGTAACTGTTCTGCAGGCAGCTTCCCATTAAATGCTGTTGTGGGACATTCCCAGGCCTGGAAATGTACCAACAACAGAATTTGAAGAGCAAACCTGGCTCCCTGCACCAGGCGGGATTAGAGTGTTTTGTCCCTGTCACTTTGTCTTTGTCAATAGTACAGACGCCATGGTGGACTCTAGGCTCTGCTTGAGGGATCCTGGCTTAGGGGCTGATGGGGGAGAAAGGACTGTAGATTCTGACCTGCACTCTGGAGAAGAGGTAATAATTGAAGGGGGCATTATAGACTCTCCCTCTTCTCAGGCTCCCCTGGGCTGGAATTCTACATTCCACAGGGCCAAATGAGGAGGTGATGCTATGTGGTTAATGAAAACCAGTGCTTCAGGTGAGGCTGGAACTCACAACCTCAGCATAGCTCCTCTCAACACTGCTCTATAAGTGTTGTGTGCTAACCAATTGTGCCACTGGAGCACCTGCTAGTTCAACTGTTCTGAGACCCCTAGGCTGATAAAGCCAAGGAGTGACCCAAAACATTCTCAGTGGAGCTGAGAGCAGGGAGCGACAAGTGGTGTACTCGGTAGGGTGGATTCTTCTTAAGGATTCCAGGCACTACTTGACCATTTTGTTCTTCCCTGTGTAATAACAGAGCTGATTAAGAGTCAGTGGAGAGTCTTGCTGCAGACCAACAGACCTGAAATCACTGTTAACCAGGTCTAAGCATTAGTCCTGTTTTGGGACAGTGTCTCTCATGCAAGAAAACTGCCCAGGCTGCACTAGCAATGAGACTCCCTCATTAACAGCTGAAATCAGGAGAGCTGTGTGAAGTGCAGGGCCCCAGGGGTGTCTGAAAGGGGGAACAACACCCAGGACTTTTTAAAATGGGAGGCTCTGCCTTACCACTTTGGAATGACTGTGAGCATGACGAATGCTGGTCGGTGATGGCCTTCACTGGGGGTTCGGCATGCCAGGGGCAGGAAGCAGCTGGCCGGTGTCTTTGTGGCTGTCTGCTGGCACACATAGGCATGGTTCTCCCCTCCTCTTGCCCTGCTCTATGGCTTTTTAACCTTCCCTTGGAGCTGTCAGCACCAGCTGCCTCTGCTCTAGGTGCCCAGAGCAGGAAAGGTGTGTTGGGCTCCAGCCTGGGACTCTTCTCCCTCCTGCCTAGCCCTGACTATGAAGCCTGGCCCTGGCACTCCTTCCTTTGAATGCCATGTGGGCAAGAGGAAGAGTGTGGCAGCTGCAGGGACCAAAGTTGTGGAATCAGGTGAAGCAGTGAGAAACAACCATATGGTCAACCCCAGGGCTTCTGCCAGATGTTAAATTCTAGGACCCAACTATAGCAGCCAGGCCATTGAACGGCCGGACCAAAGACCTATCTCCAGTGGGCATCAGTCACCCAGCATAGGGGGAAAAAACTCCCTCTAGTTCACCCAGAGAGAGGTACCAAGCACATTGAACCATGGCTTTACAGGAAACCAACATACCTGCCATAGGTCCCACTAAGATTTGAACTTAGATTCCAAGTCCTGAGTGCCCCTTTACACCATGGGACCTGCTGCCACTTCATTTTCTAGACCCCTGTGTCTCTCAGCTGGCTGGTTTGCACTCTGCACTTATTGCTGCCACCAGCGGCTTCCTCTCGCAGGATCTCTCCTCCTCCATCGACTGTGGTCCTGCACTATCAGATCTGTGGGTCCTGCCCTGAGTCCCGCATCCCCCTGCTTTGTCTCCATTCCCTGCAGGCTACAAAAATGTCAGGGGAGGCCGCCCCTTCCTTCACTCGGTGCTCCCGCTCAAATCAGCCAGCTGCAGACTCATCTCCTGGAACTCAGCCAGCTGTCACTTGATCCGGTTCTACAGTCACACGCTGACTGGTTTCTCAGCCTGGATGCTCTTGTGGAAATCCCACAGGTGATGCTGCAGGACTTGGCACCGTTGGTTCTTTAATGTTGTGGTGTTTTCCCAGCCGCTGGAACAAAGCCGCCAACTCCTCCCTCACCGACTCCCATCAATCCCCCTGGTTGCCATAGAACCCTCTGATGCTTTCCCGTTCTGCTCACACCGCCAGTCTCCCCCCTGCTCCTTTATCTTGCAAGCTCTGGATGTTCAGCTTCCAATATCCTCTGCCTTGGGTCAGGGAATTGCCCCATTGAGCACACGGTGAGAGCTGTGAGATCCGAACAGTCCATTGGCAGCACCCTAAACTCGCAGTGTAGACCAGAGCCAAGTAAATCCTGTTCTGCTCCTTTCATAGAGACGCCTGGGCACCACCTCACACTGTGTCCCTGAGGGGTCAGGCAAACTCTCAGCACCTGTAGCCTCTGCCACTCACCTAGCGCCCCATAGATCAGCCATAGTCGGTTTTTCCCACCGACAGAGGAAACATTTTTACAAATGAGCACTACCGCACAAGGTCAGAGTAAGTTCAGCTTAGAGGAGCTCACTCAGCACAGAGGGGGTTCACCTTTTCTGCGGGGACAGACAGGACTACATTGACCGGATTTATACTTTAGCTTTTGTGTCTTTAGCATGTTGCTTTCAGATTCTTTCTTGGCCTGACTTGTTACAAACTTTGACACTTAACAAGCCAGATTTGTGCACCTTTCCTATTTATCCTCACTAGGCATTTGATTTCCAAATTTTTGAGGAATGACTTTTTTGCCTCTAAACAGCTTCTATGTCCTTGGCCGTTTTACCTAGTAGTGACCTTTGCTGGTCGTCCTATTGTCGTTTCTGATTTAGGAAACGTTTCATCTGACCTCTAATTGCAGTGTTTTTTTAAACAGTCTTGCATGCTGCTTGCAGGCACCGTTAACACATGGTGACAGCAGCTCTTTTAAAATTCCATCTAACCATCTGTACTTACGCTTGATAGGTTGACTTTGAGGTCTAACTTTGAGCAGTACTGAGAAGATTGGTAAAATCTTCAGAGCTGTACAATCAGTGGCCTAATAACTAAGGCATGTTTCTAAAGCCATTATATTGTGTTCAAGTCCCAATCAGGGTGAAAATCTAGTTCTTCCTTGTTACATCTGCAAGGAAACCTTGGCCTTATTTTCAACAGTGAAGATGGGGGAGATGTTTGAGCACGAAGTCCTGGATCTTGGGAACAATCACCAAGGTATAGAAGGCTCAATCTAGTGGACCTAATTGGATGCAACCACACACCCTCATCCCAAGGGCAGTCCCATCTGAGAACCAGATCCATGGAGCAAGATCCTCTGTACCCTGACAGGTGGGCTGGCAGATGAGGGTGGAGGGCAGCAGAGAGAGGCAGGTTTCACTTATGCTGCCTGGCTGTATCTGCACCAGGATAAATGGAGGGGTCATGCAGCTGTTGCCTGACACTCCACAGTGCTACATTCACTCGTGGAACAGTCAAAATCCTGCACCAAGGGTGGTGATTCCCATGTGAGCACACAGTGCCCCTGCACACAACATTCAAATGCACCACTGAGGAGACAGCTGGATTGTTCCAGGTTGCTTTTTATTTCCGGGTACTGAAGTGTGATCTCTCTTCTTTTTCCAGGCAGAAAGGCAATGGAGGAGAATCTCACATCCCTGAGCTGCTAGGTCGACAGTTGGCAGGAGAAAAAACGCACTGCAAGGAAATTTTAAAAAAAAACACTCAAGATAATATAACACATGGAGGTTAATGAAATAAAAAAAATCCAATGGACCATATGCTAGTGACTTGTTCCCATCCAGAGGAGCAAGGAGTATATGAAAGGCAGGTGGTAAAAGTCTGAGGAAGATATTCATATTTCTTACAAGTTAAAACAAATTAGAGAGACAGCTACAAAATACTCCATTTTGTAACATCATACAGAATATATGTAAATCTACAAGCAATACAGCCCTACACAGCTAAGACAGGGTGTCCACTTAATACCAGAGTTCCCACTGCCAACTGGCTGGAAGTGCCTTCAACAAGTCACTGCTAACGAAAACAACATTTGCGAACGAAGAGCAACCCTGCTGTGGCCATTAGGAAGGCCTGCAGAACTCAGCAATCAATCTGTGAGTCTGTGCTTTTTCTGCTTAGTAGTTATTCAAATGGTGATAAATGAACGGGGAGGGGGCGGGTAGGGCTCCTTTTTTGGACACCCAGCAGCCAGTAGCTATAAATCCTCTGACGCCTTGGTCTACACTATGACTTTAGGTTGAATTTAGCAGTATTACCCTCGATTAACCCTGGACCCATCCCACACTACAACTTTTATTTTCAACCTTAAAGCTCTTTGAAATGGATTTCTGTTACTCCACCTCCAACGAGGGGATGAGACTGAAATTGGCCTTGGCCTGGTCAAATTAGGTACGCGTGGGTGCAATTCCGGTATTGGCCTCCGGGAGCTATCCCAGAGTGCTTCCATGGTGACCACTCTGAACAGCTGTCACCTCCTTCCTGGTTTTGTGCTTTTTGTGCAGCTTCTGGTTCTGCGTGAAAAAAGACACAAAACAATTGTCTGCATTGCTCTGATGGAGGAGGGACGACTGATGGCATGGGCTTACAGGGAATTTAAAAATCAACAAAAGGGGTGGCTTTTGCATCAAGGAGAAACACAACAACTGTTACACCAGATTGGTCCCCTCAAGGATTTGAACTCAAAGCCTGGGGTTTAACAGGCATTGATTTCACAGAACAAAATCAGGCAATTTTCGTTTGTGGTTTGAACTCATTTAGCTTTTACATTCCTTAGGCTGGTGTTACCACTTGCTAGCTGTTGGTCATCTTCTGGTTTGCTCACCAGAGATGGTGCAGTATGACTGCTGGCATCATCATCTCCTGGGTACTTAAAAAAAATGGTGTAGTATGACTGCTGGCCATCATCATTCTCCTGGGTACTTTGAAAAAAAAATGGTGCAGTTGGACTGCTGGCCATTCATCTCTCCTAGGTACTAGCAGAAGATGGGAATGACCTGGTGAGTCGCTCCCATTGTTACCCAGGTGCCCCAAC
Organism: Chelonoidis abingdonii; assembly: GCF_003597395.2. Taxonomy (NCBI): domain Eukaryota; kingdom Metazoa; phylum Chordata; order Testudines; family Testudinidae; genus Chelonoidis; species Chelonoidis abingdonii. The sequence goes on along the minus strand of NC_133769.1, from coordinate 148,973,296 downwards.
TGAACTCACTGAGATTGACTAAAAGAAGCACCTTAGAGTATGAGAACAATAGCTACCAATCATAATGCACCTTTCTGCTTACCAAAGGCAGCAGTACTGCTGTTGTAGCAATGCTGTCCCACATCTGCCAGACCCAGGGAGGACATACAGGTGACGGTGCGCTGAGCGGGCTCCATGCTTGCTGTGGTATGGCATCTGCTCAGTAACCCAGGAAAAAAGGCGTGAATGATGTCCGCTGTTACTTTCTGAAGGAAGTGGGGATACTGATGGCAGGTACCCAGAATCACCTGCAACACTGTTCTTGCCCCATCAGGCATTGGGATCTGTAACCCAGAATCAATGGTGGCAGAGACTGCAGGAACTGTGGGATAGTACCCACAGCTACCCAACTTGCAACTCTGGAAGTCGACGCTCGCCTCGGTTACTGTGGAGGCAGTCCACCGACTTTATTCATTAGAGCCACTTTGTGTTGGTGGACTACACACAATCACTGCATAAAAAACAATTTCTAAAAAAACAGACTTTTATAAAAATTTGACCTAATTTCATAAGTTATAGATAGACCCCCAAGGGACACTTGATCACAGCCTTGGATAGGCTTAAGAGGCTATTACCACTTTGGCCTGGTTTACACTGGAGGGTGGTTAATGTAAGATACACAACTTCAGCTACAGAATAGTATGGCTGAAGCTGATATTATCTTATTTAATCTTGACTTACCCTCCTGTCCTCACAGCACAGGATTGACAGCTGTGGCTCCCCATCCACTCCACTTCCACTTCTTACTCTGGTAAAGTTCCAGAGTGGAAACAGGAGAACAAGTTGGGGATGATTCATTACATCCAGATCGAGACACAATAAATCAAAGCCCAATAGATCCTAGTTATTACCACCAATCTACATGGGCGTAGTTTGAAATATACCAGGATCCACAACCTTTCAGAAGGCATGTGCCAAAATCTTCATTTATTCACTCTAATTTCAAGTTCCAGTGCGCAATAATACATTTTAATGTTTTTAGGAAGATCTCTTTCTATCATCTTTAATAAATCTAGGCTAAACTATTGTTGTCGTAAAGTAAATAAGGCCTTTAAAATGTTTTAAGAAGCTTCATTTAAAAACAAATTAAACTTGCCCAGCCAGGGACTAGAGCGTGGAGTGCATTACTGAAATCAGCTCTTATTACTACCTCAGCCATATGCCATAGATTAGCTTTATCCCAGAAACATACCCTTTGTCTAAACTCTAAAGAGCAAGAGCAATGCTGGACTTCCTTGGATTTCAATATTTCATTTAAAACAAATGCTTGAAATGAAATTACCACAGAGTGAAAGAAAAGATACCGTACAATCTGGGTGAGCTTGAAGTTATGGGGGGGTTATAGACGCCACTTGCAAGGATGAGAAGATTACATGCATACACATAACTGGTATAGACCCAGATTGGGGAGCAAGAGCTTTTAAAGTGTCAGTGAAAAAGTGAGCTCAGATTCACCACCCATAGACTAATAAGAAGTGCAAGTTAGTAGCTGGTACACCAGCCCTCTACCCCCTGCTTTCTACGCTAGTATGACGAGCTCCCAACATGCACCAAACACCATTCACATGACTTTTGAAAAACTAGGTCACTAAGTGGAGGATCACTTCCCTAAATGGACTCCAATAGAGGAATTCAAAGCAAGGAACCATTAACACACAATTCTGTTCAAAGACAGAGAAGTCTTGTCAGCCTCCTTCCTTCTCGCTGGTTTCCGCTCCGTTCCTCTGTTCAAAGACAGTTCCCTGGGACATCTTAGTTGCAAAACCTTACCCACTGACCTGTGATTAACAACTCGGCCCTGCTACTCTTTCCAGC
>NC_133769.1:148966181-148971417 GCF_003597395.2 Chelonoidis abingdonii | reverse complement strand
GGTTAATGGGAGCCATCAAGAGTCCAAACAACTATTAATGGCCCACATTTTGCATCATTACAACAGGACCTCAGAGTTATAGTTCATATTTCTAGTTTCAGATACAGGAATGATCGGTTCATACAAATAGGATGAACACACACAGTAGATTATAAGCTTTGTAATGATACCTGACAAGAGACCTTTTGCATGAAGCATGTTCCAGTTACTTTATATTCACACTCTTTAGCATATTTTCATAAAACCCTATGGAGTACAACGTCACAGCAGGGAAAGGGTTTTACTGCGGCACCTGGGAGCAGTTAAGTTTCATGTTCAGGCTGTGATATGAGTTCCTCCAAGTTTCTCGTAAGGACACAGGGACCTTAGCAGGTGCTCTCAATACTGGAATGGCCCAGATACGATAAAGTGATGGGGAATGCATTTTTCTTTTTAATTTTTGTATTTCCAATGACATTTCTGTATAACTGTGTTTTCTCCTGGATTTGATATTTAACTAAAGAAAGAATAAGGCCTCAGGGCTCCGGATGGAGGAGCAGGCTGGGGCTAGGATTGCTAAGAAAGCAAGAGTAGCAAGTTTTCTGTATTGTTTCCTGCCCTCATTTTCATGACTAATTTCTCTTCTGCATGAAATTTGCCTTTGGCACATGTGAGCCTGGCTAGTTCAGTTGGTAGAGCATCAGGTTTTTGATCTGAGAGTCTAGGGTTCAAATCACTAATCAGTCAGAAAAACAGTTCTCTCTGTAATATCCCCAAAGATTTTCAGAAGGACTCTCCTTAACTTCAGCTTCTCCTTCTCAGGATTTAGCCTTTCCTAGGAAGGGCCCTTTACTGCCTGGGACTAAAGGTGCTACTGCCTCACAGTCTGGAGGAAGAAAGGCCTATGGGCCTGCAGCAAAGCACTGTGTGCTGACTTCTTGAGCAAATGCAGGGCTGGCCAGAGAGGCATGTTCCCACTGAGTCCTGCCTGCCAGAAAAAATTGTCCCCACAGACAGGGGTGGCTCCAGGCCCCAGCACACCAAATCATGCTTGGGTTGGCAAGCCACTGGGGGCACTCTGCTGGTTGCTTCAAGGGTAGCAGAGAGGCTGCCTGTGGAGGATTGACAACCTGCCTGCTGTGCTTGGGGCAGCAAAATGCCTAGAGCTGCCCCTGCCCACAGAGTCCTCCCTGCTGGAAGTCTACAGTAATCAACAGGTTCTCTGCTGGTCCCAAGGTGTAAGGGCCAACACTCAGGCCTTTAAAACCTGAAATCAAGGTTCAAGTCTCAATAGAACCTTGGAATCCTTTAGTTGCCAGTTAACCATGTTGGGATTTCCAAACCTTCATCTTGCTCTCTCAAATGACGTGGTAGCCTGTCTTTCGCCCGCTACCTGTTGTGACTCACAGAGGAGGGGACTTTTGATCCAGAAGTGAGGCTCCCCCTTAGGCTCAGTCTGAACAGAGGTCAGTGTGCCACTGCATGAGACAAGTCAATTTTATTTTGCTTTGCATAACTGTGTTTTCTCCGGGATCTGATATTTACCTAAAAAAAGAAGAATTTCTCTGGCCACCAGATGGAGGAGCAAAATGGGACTAGGGCTGCTAAAGGACCAAGAGTAGCAAATTTTCTGAATTTTCTGTCCTCTTTTTCTTGACTAGTTTCTCTTTTGCACCAAACTTGCCCTGCTTTGTGTGAGCCTGGCTAGCTCAGTTAATAGAACAGCAGACTTTTAATCTGAGGGTTCAAGTCCCTGGTCAGGTGGAGAGGGAATGTTTCCCCCTGGAGTATTCCCTCAAAATCTAAAAAAGGTGTCTCTTCAGGATCTTGTTTAACATCACTCCTCCCCCCAGGACTTGGCATCCCCTAGGAAGGGCCATGTACTTCCTGGGACTGAAGGGGCAACTTCCTCACATGCCCACTGGCCTCTCAGTCTGGATTAAGAAAGGCCTCTGGGAGCTGAAGTAAACTGCTGCATGCCAACTTGGTGAGCAAATGCATGGCTGCCCCCATAGGGTCACCCGCACCAAAACTCAGCAGAGGTCTGGGTGTTCCCTATTGGTCCCATGGTGTAAGACTAGCACTAAGGACTTTGAATCCTGCAATCTGAGTTGAAGTCTCGGTGGGATCTGAGGACAATTCCTGTGCTATCAAACCCTGCTGCGTCTTCCAAAGCTCTATCTTGCTTTCTCAAATGCCTTGAAAGCCTGTCTTTTGCCCGCTAGCTGTTGTGACTTGAGCACAAGAGGGGACGTTTGATCCAGAAGGCTGGCCGTGCCTGGAGTCCTGTAGGTAGGGATGCGAGCTGCATTTCATCTGAGTCCTGAAGCTGGGCTGCAGCCTGGCCTAGGAGGCAGCCCTATTGGTTGACCTACTGGCCCAAAGTCACTTGAGCGGCGTTGGTGTTCCCAAGGGATGCTGAAGGGCCTAAGGGAGGGAGGCTCAATACACCTCCCTATCAGTCCGGGCAGAAGAGGAGGGCTGCAAGAGTGGGCAGATTGATGAGCTGGGCCTTCTAGCACTCAATTGGGGACATGGTGGGGAATGCAAATTGGGAGAAGCAGTTGCCGGCCTGTGAGGAAAGGCTCAGCCAGTGGCGTAAGCGGACCTTGTCATTAGCCTACAAAGTTGTGATGCTGAAGGTCTATCTTTTGGCTACAGGGAACAGGATAGCCTTCCACCTCTTGTGGGGCAATAGGATGTCCCTACCCAGTCAGGAGACGTGTGACTTTTCTGCTGTATTAGAAGGGGGTTGAGCCTAGTGGGCCCTGAAGCTTTTTACGGCTCTACTTTTTTGTTTTTCAATTTTCAGTGGGTGGCAGAGCTGGAGGTCAGGTCAGGCCCGAGGGGAATGCTGGGGCAACTGCAAGGAACGCAACTGACTCTTCCGATATGGCCGTATTTTCTTTTTAACCCTCTGGGTGAAGCAATGGGCATAGAATGGCTGATGGTGGCAGAAGGGTGAGGAGATTAGGAAGCCCCGCCTCCCCAAGTGTCCTTCTATTCCCACTTTACATCCTACAGGATTTTCAGTGGATGAGTAGGTGGAAGATGCTTGCAGTATGGCTTCATCCATAACAGTGGCTGCTCTCACAGCAGCGGCAGCCACAGCAGTGAGGCCCCCCCTTCGGCTCAGTCTGAACAGAGGTCAATCTACCACTGGATGAGACAGGTCAATTTTAAGGAGCTTCCTTTGATGGTGAGTAACTGTCCCCAGAACTTACTGACAGGAGCTTTAAAGTATTTGCAAATGTGCATGGCCGGTATGTGCAGAGCAAAAGCTGCCCAGGCGCACTGTGTCAGGCTCTGGCACCGCTTGAGACAATGGACCATCTTCAGCCACCAGGTAACCCAGGATCTAAGGCAGGAATGGGGTGAGGAAGCAAATCAAGCAAGCAAAAATTCATCTTGCCTTTGTGGGCGCTTGCAATGATGCCCTTTTTGTGTGCCAGGGCTGACAAAAACATCCCAGACAGAGAAGCAGCAGGCCAAAAAAGTGCCATTTACAAGCTGAAGTAGCTCAGCACTGGCGATCTAGAGGTTCCCTAGTTTAATCCCAGGCTTTGGCATGCTCTTTGGTCCCTCTGTGTGCTGTGGTAGGCTGTTTTCTGGAAGCACAGCAGTGCCTTTACCCACCATGAGTCCCTCACTTGGGGCTCCCAAGCAAGAAAAGACAGCATAGACTTATGCATCGAGTTGGCCCACCTGACCTTTCTTTCTTCTCTTGCTCTTTCTCAGCAAGGGGAAGAAAAAGAAACTCTCATTCAGGCTGGAGTCAGAAGGGAGACATAAGGATGACTTCCTGAGTGCCGGCTCCAGTCCTTTGCTCTACCAGCTGATCTATTGAGAGACTGCCACCACTTTCTCCAGGTTGGCCCGTCGGTGTGTTCAGAATGGAGAGGGGTAACTAGTGGTGTTCCCCAAGGGTCAGTCCTAGGACCAATCCTATTCAACTTATTCATAAATGATCTGGAGAAAGGGGTAAACAGTGAGGTATGGGCTACATGTGCAAGAACAAGAAACCACATCCACTTGGAAGGAATGGACTAGTCTGGATTACATTTGGTAAGGTAAGTGCCACTGGAACTGAAAATCTACTGGGAGGTGACAGGAACCTGTTACACTAAAACTAAAATAACCAAGATTTACCAAACTCCCCCATTCAACTCTCTTTGTGCACATGGCAATCAAATGGGGCTCTAAAAATAGCAGCCTTCCTTTAAACACAGATCATTGTTCCTTGTAACTTTCAGATGCATTCAAATGGCAGCGTTTACAGGTCATAGGCGCTAGATCATGGAGCAGGAGCAGAGTCTCCTGTAAGTTTAACCAACCACAGAGCTTATTATGTCTGCACAATAAGTAATGCAGTTTATTTCAAGGCTCCTACACTGACACCTGCGTTCCTTCTGGCTGTTTAAATTGCCAACTATGTTGTAACGCTCCTAAAATTGCACCCTTCCTGGGAGTGAGTCAAAACTGCCCCAAGGAATACCGCCAATGGATTCGAATGGCAGATCATGCAAAGACATGAGGGGACAGCACAGGGGTCTCAGAGCTTCACTTTTCATTAGGGTCAGAGGGTGCTACTAGCATGACTGTGGGGTTCTATTCGTGCTGTGGGAGGAAAGGGTGTATGGGATTAAAGTGGGGGCTAGAATCAAAGAGAAAATCATCTCCTTTTCAGCTTCATGCACTTGACCAAGAATGGCTTCTCATCTCTTAGGTTTCAGAGGACAGCGTGTTAGTCTGTACCTCAAAAGAACAGGAGTACTGTGGCACCCTAGAGCTCAAATTTCTTAAGATTCTGTTGCCATCATGTGGCCATTCAATTTCACTTCTCTGTTAAAAGGTTTGGGTACTTCGCCACAGAAACGTTATTTCCTTGGGGAGAAGAAGTGGAAGCTGCAATTGATTTTATCCTCTGAAAATCTTGATCAGGATTACATATTCCCAGACAGCTCAGTCTCAACGGGTCTCAGCCTCACTGCTGCCAGTGAAGATTCAAGTTCGTGTCCCAAGGCCCAGGAACTGCTGGTGCAAGTCTGGGCCTGATGTGCAGTAGAAAAAAAAGAAAGATATGAATGGTTACCCTATGCTCCTAGAACTGGAAGGAATATTGAATTCAGCCCTTCCTTCAATTGGCCAAACAGACAGGTTCTTGCGAAAAGAATAAGGACAACAAATCAAGATATTCAAGAATTTAACATTCCAAAAGCCCAGTCGAGAAACACTTCTCAATCTCCGTGCACGTCGA
>NC_133769.1:148947517-148966156 GCF_003597395.2 Chelonoidis abingdonii | reverse complement strand
TTGTTCTCTGGTGTGTGCATAAGTTTGCAGATTATAGTGATACTAAAACCGGCTCGAAGCATACAGTTAATATCACCGAAGCATGACTGAGTAGTAACGTGCGAGAATGAGCTGAGGTTCCTCAGGAAAACTCTGACTTGTGGGCAACCACCGAAGAAATATGCAAATGAAAGTAATGTGGTACTATACATGTTAAAGTAATATACAATAATCTGGAAATATCACCCCCAACTAATATACAATAATGGAATGGGCTAATTTAGCTGCTATACGAATCTAGAACGAGATCTTGGAGTCATCGATGTATTCCTTTATATAAGACAAGTGCTCTGAATCGACCCCGCAGTGTCTGGACACCCAGTTCAAAAAAAGAGATCCAACAGGTATGTGAATCCATTAAAGAATAAGAATTTATATAATAGAGAATTATTCTTCTGCCTTTTAATAAAACTCGCATGGTCACCCACATCTCGTAATAACTGATACAGATGTCGATCTTCACAATCTCATAAAAAGATATCCTTGGCGTCCTAATTAAAAGTTTCAGAGATAGGGCAACAAAATGATTAGGGTTTTGGAATTGTGTCGCATTATGGAGAGAGATTTAAAGAACTAAACTTTTCAGCTTGAAAGTGACAAGATTAAGAGCGGCATGATTAAATGTAGATAAACCCTATGTAGGGGTGGAGGAATAATGAATAGGAATACATTTATTTACTTTCCCTAGAATATAAGTACCTAGGCTCACCCAAATTAAATTTAATAGCAGCAGTATATTAATCATCAAATTACAAGGACAACTTCTTTCACCACAAGACACAGCAACTAATTTGGAAAACTCCTTGCCTTATAGTGGTAAGTGAAGCTTTATGGACTATATACATCGTTTCAAATAATAACTAGTATTAATTTAATAGTTTCAGATATGAACCATTTTAGTTCGTTACTCAGCACAAATAGAAGATATCTGTGCACCTAGAGACTACAAAATTGCTATTATTTGAGAATCCACTGTACATTCGATTAATAAAAAGGCTGCGTGGGTGACAAGTATCTGCGTCATTCATTGACTTAGCCTGCGAATATGATATTGAGAGGCTGCTATGTGTCGCTACTTACACCCACGATCTCCACAATCCTTTGATACCCTCTCATCCACTGTAGAAGTTATCAATAGAAAGACATTCATTCTGCTCAAACGAATTGAATCCCTGATAAAAGTCACAGAGGATAACAAATCGCACGACACACCCCTAAACTTCCAACCAGGTGTTTTTCTATTTTTACCCCATACGTTCTATAAAATCTACGAAATCCTGTATATGCCCTCATCAATCTCAGCATTGGCCTCTGACAGCAGGTTTTTGATGCTATTGTAGACTCCCTTCCATCAGGCACCCTACTTCTTACCAGTCATCTCAGCTATCTTGAACACCACTGATCTCCGAGAATTTACTACAGTCCATGTATCTTCAGAAAACATCATCCTTGGCCACTATAGTGACTGGAAGCCCTCTACACATACATTCCACATATTACAGTATGTATTTACCACGCCGTCTATGGAACTGTTGATCCCCTCTATAATTCACACAACTTGATAGCCTGAACCTTGTGACTGCTGGCCTCACCACATACTATCCACATTGGGGGACAATAATCCCAAGTCAGCAGCATTGCAGTTTTGGTCACTCACATGCGCCCATTCAGTATCCAACATTTTACTGCTGAACTAGTAACAACGCCATTCCTCAGCTCTCATCCCACACGTCCCCTACTCTACTTGCGCACGTGATGAGGCTCTCATCATCTGCCGATCGATGAAAAGAGCGATCTTTGTGGAATTCCCACCATATGGTCCAAACAACTTCCAGTTCCCACCATTTCAGACCTCAGCTGGGACCCAGTCCACACAAGAGACCGTCACCTTCCTGGCCAACTACATGTGCTAATTAAGTGTTGTTCTAATACAGTAAACACCATCCTATTTACTGCGACAACCTAGCGCTACCTGCTATTGTAGTATACCTTTACCTACTATTGCCTCCAGCCCTTAATACCATTCCAGACCACACCCACTAGTTTGATCCATTTTCTACACTTCAAAGCTGCTAACAATAGATTCACCGTCATATTTGCTCCAACACCTCAGACAGAGATGTCCTAAAGCCACACAAGATCCTTATCACAAGTTTCTTATACCTTACAGATACCCACTTGCTTGAAGTGAAGAAACAGGATTGACAGAGCCAGAAGATACCGCGGAAGTCACCTACGTAGAGGACAGGCCCAACAAGGAAAGTACAGAACCCACTAGCCGTCATCGCAGCCTCAATAACAATTCCCTTCCAGCGCATCAGTCATAGGATCTCAACCAATCCTGAAGACGTATTCCTCACTCCACCAATTCTTGCTGGAGCACAGGGCCATGTCCTTGCTTAAAGACAGCCCCCAACGCTGAGCTAGCAAATATTTACTCAGCAACCACACAACATAATAAGCCACATCCACCCCCCCCCCCCCCCCCCCCCTGTCTAAACCTGATCCGTGCTAACAGAGAGCCTTTTGCCACCTTCTGTCCACATAGTCCTATTCGGGGACTATCGATCAAGGACCGATACACATTATGCCTACGAGCTATCAGACGTCAGTCACCTGGCCTTATCCTACCAATTGATACATGCTATTTATGTGCCAGCGCGATGCCCTCTGCCATTGTACATTGCCATCACCAGACGATCTTCTACTAAAATAATAATTATGGGCACAAATCACATGTCAAGAATATAACATGTGAAAACCAGTGCTGTGAGTAACAGTTTCAATCTTCTTCTGCACTTTGTACGATACGACTTTAAAAGTAGTCGCTATCTTATCAACAACATTAACTCTTCTTGTACAGGTTCGGGATGTGTTTATAGGCTCTACCAGGTGCTTCTGTAAGACGAGCCCACACACACTGTGAGTATTTTCTGGCTTAACTTGAAGGATATAGTGACACACCTGTCGACGGGCTAACTCCTGCATTGCTCGTTCACTGGTAGGCGGTGAAACCCAGCGCATCCTTGAAGCGTCGTGTCACTGTGATGAGAGTTTCACCAAAGCCGGTACTTAGAATCCCTGCATATTTAGATTATCCAGACAATGTCCAAAGAAACTAGCTAACATAGAACTCAAATAGGTGATTTTCTCCATATTAGACGGTCGTCCTCACTCTATGTGCCTACGGCCTTGGGCTTTATTCATCAGGCTAGTGTCTGCCTCCTTTGTGCTAATAAGACCTCATGCAAGCGCTGTTACCAGCTAGAAAATCGGTATGTGATTACTGGCAGTGCCGTGTTCCTACAAGACTCAGCTTGCCCGAAGGTTGAAAGTGCGAAACACCACCTAGCCATGGCCGTAACAACCAGTGTTCTTTTCCCGCGTTCTCCGACACTTTTCCACAAAACAGACATCCCTAGACGAGTAGAGCTCTTACTGACGATTGAATTAATTTTTATTTGTAAACTGACACTCATATACTAATATCCTTAGGCTTGACATAAAGATTGGGAGTGCCGATTTCATGCACTAAACGTCAAACTGCTATCGCCAGTTATTTGTCCCTACTTTACTCACACTTTCTGTCATCATCTGTTGGAAAAATAGCCAATCCTGACTATCACTACAAAAAGTTTTTCTCCTGCTGATACTAAGCTCACCTTGCGATCTGCTCTACTCTTCGTTATAGTGTGTATTGGCTAACATCCCCATCTTTTTTGCTCGTCTCTGGTGTAGTACAGTATATACTTTATGCTTTCCTGCTGTTATTTTCCTACGCATGCAACCCATGAATGTTGGGATTTTAAGGTCCTCCTCACGAAACTTATGCCACTATTAAATGTTAGTCGTCTTAATGATCGCCACAAAGTTACTCTCCTCATCTCTTTGTGACAGTGATAATGATTAACTGTGGAGGTTTAAGCCATTGAAATTATGGCACCTATTAATCCAGATGTGGAAAGAGATGGGTTCCCTTTAGCCTCTGTATTTTTCAAGTGTGTGTAAATGTGTATGTCAGTAGAGACGATCAATTGATGTATTTATCCTTGTTTTAGGTTCATTGTTCCTCTTCTGTGTGCATATTCCTTTTGCACTTTGTGTTCACTGTTTGCAATATGTAGCTAAAGTTGTGACTGTTCGCTGTTGACCCTAGTATGCCTTTCTTATTGTGAAGGCAAGGTCCAACCTGATCTGCTATCAGAGTCTTGTAGGTGTTAGTGTGTAGCATAGGTACATGCAAATGGTCCTCTGCGCGTAAAACGATGGCATGATAATATCATGTATGGGCTAATTATCAATTCCCTCCTACTGCCTATTCGACTTCTTGTACGAGCCAGCCAGCGTATTAATCCTGTGCTCAAAAGTCTGTTATACTTTCCCTTGTCTTCACTGGCTCCTCTCCCTCTTTCTAACTTGTCCTGGATAGCTGACTTTTCCCCTTCCCGCCCTCCCCTCCTGGATGCTCGCTGGAGATTGAAGTATCTGGTGTTGAATGTAGCTCAGTAAGAGCTTTCCAGCTTATATAAGTTGTCTGTAGTCTTTAATGTTGGAGTGCAGCTACTCACACAGCCCAGTGCATGGACACTGCTAAGTGGATTGTGCATCCAACCAGATCAGTCCGATGTCACTTCTAGTCTGCTAGGCTATGAGGCGTAAGGCCTTAAAAGTGGGAAGGCATGTTGCTCAAGCAGTACCACTCACGAAGCTTTTGTTACTCTCTCAGTTGTAATGCCCTTTTGCCCAGATTGCCTGCCATTGTTTCTCGTTTGCATTTTCATGTGTCCTCGTGGGTCAAGTACTGTACCTTTCATCTCATCATCCGACAAACTGCGCTTTGTCTAATATACTACCTTGCATGTTAAGTTCCTTTGCATCTCCAGTGCTGTGCTTGTCCGTAGTGTGAGTATTGGAGATTGTGAGTGTGATCCCTCTAGTCCCGCTTATTCTGTGAGCTTTAGTCTATACATATAATAATTTGTGCGTTTGCTTTCTGCTCCAGACTCTGGTGTATTAGTCGCCACTCTAGACGCTTTTACTAGCTGGCGCTGTTTTGGTACACCTGCATCTAAGCCTCAACTCCTGCAATAGCAGAGTGGTGTAGAATATGTGAGCTGAGAACAGAAAGCTTCTTGGCATCAGCTGTGTTGAGACAAGTAGATGGATTTGGCCAGTCACTTTAGATGCCTTGTCGCTTGCCTCTTGCCCTGTGGATGGTTTGGCTATGGCCGGGGCTCCTTCTGCTGACCTCCTCTTGTTGTACTCTTGCCAAGGAGGTGAGCTGATGCAGAATGTGGGCAAATAAGTGTAAGTCGGAGTCTTGAGGTAATTGCAGCGCAGGAAGTCTTACAAGCAGCTTTCATGTGTCGGTCTTAATGGGTTTGTTATTCGTAGCCTGACTATTTGTTCTCAAAAGGCCTGTTGGCATGTGTGGGTTTGGCTACTGGATGTTTAGGGAATTCCTGTGTTCTCTGTCCTCTGAGCCTTCCCATGGGTTGTATTGGCTACTTCTATAGCCAGCGGAGTAAGAAGATGGTTCTGTAGTGAAAGGTGAGACAAGCACAGCTCTGGTGAGGTCAAATCTCTGGGTCGCGGTCTGTGTGCTGCTGCCACTATGTGGTTTGTGGGTTTCTAGTGGAGGTGTGACGCTTACCCCCGGCACCAGTGTGCCAGCCAAAGTGACCAGTTACATCATAACCCTGTGTCAGCAGCTCCTTCAGTGATGAGCTCTATGCCAGGGTGTCTTATCCGTTGAACGCGCCTGGTCAGTCGCTGCCTCCCAGGAGCTCCCTATGGCTTGCAGTTTCCTGCCTAATTGATTTCTGCGGTAGTCGTGTGTGTTTGTCTTGCAGTGCAGCTGGTAGGAATAGAGTAACACTCCCCCCGCCCCAGTTCATGGCGCGACAATGCCGCTATTTCTGATGTGGCAACGGAGGGACGGAGTGCAGTTGCGTGAGCCCACTTATTGCTTTTGAGTTCCACATCTCCTGCACACTCCATTGGTCTGGAGGTTAAGCCCAGGTCTCCATGTGTTCTCCGGTGGTATTGTGGCATGCACATATGCTGCCTCCCCCTCCCGGTGTCTGTATCTACTAGCGAGGTGGAGGGGCGCGTCTTTTTGCCTTTCATATGTTTGCAGCCCAGTCAGTACTCTCGCTATGTTCACATGCGCGTGTCCCTTCTCTGACCTTAAAAGGCTCCATTCTAAAAGGGAGAGTGTGAACAGATAAAGAATGTTTTCTTCTACTAAAATTAAACCGAAACATTGTGTAACACCAGCCATAATTTCTAACTTCTCAGTTTATTAGTTGCTTCTCTTGTCTCCCTCTTTCTCTTTATTATTGTTGAATACCTGCAGGACATTTTTCTCTGCATAAACATAATCTAATGTGACTGAATTAAACCAATTCCAGCAGAAAAACATCACCTCTGCATTGGCTGGAATCGAACCAGGTCACTGCTTGGTAATGCAGTTATGCTTCACCACTATACCACCTAATGCATTCCTGGTAATAAAACTGCCACTTGTTGCCTTTTCAATTGAGCATGTTTTTCCAGCTTTATTTTTGATGAGCTTTTTCAGTCTTTGTAATAATTTTCGGATCCTCTCTACTTTCACTATATAAATTATACACCGCCATCTTCACTTGTAGTATTAACCACCCAGCCGTCAATTAGCGCGCTCAAGTCTTAATCACAGGGTATAAATCTACACTAGGCTTATTCTGATTTTACAGAACCAGTTTTGTGGAACAGCATGAGTATTATCAATTCATGTGCACCGGGCCATCATTCTAAAGCATCATTATATTCGGTCGGTGTGCGTCCATTTTACCGAGCTAATTCGTGTTTGTATTTTCCTCAGCAGCATCACCGTTGTGGTTATCGATTATTCCATATCGCTAGTTTCGTCCACATTTAAATTTCAGTTCCATTTGAGACCTAATGCTAATTATTGGTTGTGTGCATGAGAAACATGTCTCTGTGACTCTGTGTGGATGTTCGTTCATCTTACTCTCGCCTTCTTCTTCTTAGACGGTTACATATCGGTCAGCACAAATCATTGTCCGCTCCTTTTTCCCTTGGATGCCCAGGCCAGAGCCCGTATTAGCTACGTGCAACCATTGGACCCCTGTTCAGCACTTTATTTTTCGATCTGGTTCACCGCCATGTCACTTGGATCGGTTTTTCTGTACTAGACTCGAGTGCTCATAGACATACACCAGCAACTACCGTCTGCCTTTTTGCAATGTTAGTTTAAAGATGGTTAACCTAGCATACTTCGTCCGTTCTGCCGTGCTTTTGCAAGTTGACATTCGACTCACTTTGTCTCTGTTACTCCACGTTTACCACCTTCACCCATTTACGGCTTGTCGTTGCTATGTGCTCTCTGCCAGCACTTCGTTTGATGTCCAGTTCCTCTATCTATGGTTGCTTCGGCTGGCCTAATAACACAAAATGGGCCCATTATTATTCCCCAGTTCATTCCCTTCTGATTTTCTGTCTAAACGGGAGAGTCTTATCAGTACAGAGACTTGACTATCAGGCATTAGTACTACTAAAGCAATACTACTCATATGGAGGCAACGTCCGCTTCCCTCAGTCTTACTTTCTCATTAATATCCTACTCGCATGACAATAAACTGGATTGTCTTTTCTAGGTGGCCTCCCAACATCTCTCTCCATTATGGCTTCCTCCCCTCAACCCTCGCTACCTGCATGTCCTCCATGGTGTGATATGAATATATAAGAATCCAGAATAACAAACGATTGACTTTATGCTCCTGGCAAGGAGAGTCGTCCAAGGGTGATGAAGTAGAGGGAGTGGGAGCGGCAGCCTCCAGGTCTGCTTCATATTATTTCCAGCAAGACTGAAATCTCATTAGACAAGCTTAAATTCTAAGAGAATGACCTGAACATTCTCACTTTTTGCCAGCACTCCCTCGGCCGACATCATCCGAGGCTCTCAGCCAGAACACTTCATGGTTGATGAGAACGGATACAGTCCTACTGCATCTCGTCTGCTGTCTGAGAAAGATAAGGTAAAAGGATTTGCTGTTCTGTAAGCGCCTTGCAGCACTTCACTCGCGTTTCTGCCAGCAGCTCCTATATAACATACAGATCAATTGTAAAAAGTGAGAAATCTATTTTGTTTCCTGCTTTCACGGGGTGAGGTGTTGAACAACATTATACCCTGAATCCACCCGTTACACATATGTTTTTGACCCTTATCAGGCTTTTGATCGACTCATGACCAAGTAATCTCCCAACTGTGTTTATCGGAGAGTTGTGGTAGAATCTTTGTGATATCTACGGTTGTCTAGATTCCGTCTCATCCCTCTGTTGATGGTCCATTTCAATTCTTTGGCTTCTCGGTCCACTTTGTCTCTAGCTCCTTAAGTTCTAGCTCCACTGTTTGTAGTCCTGCTGTTGGTCTGTCTGTCATTAACCTTGAAGTTTTCTTTTTCAATATGTATTTGTGCATTTCGTCTTTTCGGAACGTAGTTCTTCGTGGAACAATTCATTACTCGCCCATAGAAGATCAGCTTCAGTATTTGCTTCCCTATAACGTGTCCCATGCTTGTGAGCTTCTTTTTGATTGGCACTTACATGGCCACCTAGTGCCTGATACGCGCTTCCTTATATTCTTGTCACTAATCAGCAAATAACTTCAAAACAGTTATGTGTCGACTTTTCCTGTTCTATCTTGGCCAGTGTGCTTCCAAGTTCAGATATTTTCTTCTGTTCCTAGATCTTGGTCTCCAATGGTCTACGAGATTATACCATCCCGGAGTGTCCTTAACTACCATACCGTAATTGCGCTCACATCATACCCTAATCTCAACATCTGCAACACCGATTTTTCGCACTACTTCCCCTCTCGTTAGGTGATTACAGATATCAGTTATGAAGCGTCTCTTCCTATTATCGATATTAAGCGACTCTCTCTTTGCGGGTGTACAGTTGCTAGGGCTACATGTGTACTTTAATGTCTGCTACAATTCGATGTTGACTCAGGCCAGAGAGCAGTCAGCAGGTTTTCTCCCTATTTTCCTGCTCTATGATTTCTTTTTACTCAGTTTCTCCTTCTCAATTGCACCAATAACTTCTTTATTCCTTGAGTTCTCTGTGCTGCTCAGTTGCAGAGTGCTATCAGTACTCTTTAATCTTATGGTCAATTCCTTCCCAGGCAATAAACTTCAATCTTCGCACCATTAGATTGTTAAACGTCTCTCTCTCTCAATTTCCTCTACTTTAGTTTCCTTTCTCTCAAGGATTTTCCCTTTCCCATGAAGAGGGCCTTTTTTGTGTGTGGGTTGAAGGGGCCAACTTCCTGACAGCCCCTCTTGTCCTTGCAGCCTGAGGAATAAAGGCCTTCTGGGCATATAGCATGTTCCTCTCCCTGCGACACACACACATCACAGAACACACAGAATATCCCTAAGGAATTTAGAATTACTCTGCTCCTTCCCCTGTCCTGCTGGATCCCAAATGAGGATGCCTTCACCTTTTCAACCACATGTCCCCTCTTTTCCCAGTGCCCCTCAACGCCAACCTGTCAGTCGCTTCCTTGCACACTGCTCCTCACTCCAATAGAGCCTACTCCTCTTACCCTTCTCCTCCTCTTCCTACCACAGCCCCTCCTATCTCCCCACACCCTCACAGCCAACCCCTCTTACACTGCTCCTCTCATCCCAACCCACTCCTTTCCCTCCAGCCAGCAGGTGCTTCAGAGCCCGCTCAGCGAAGATTTTCTTGCAAGGTTGTGTATGATCAATGCTATGTGGATGTTATCAGTTACTGTTGTAATTGTTGGTGCTTGCCAAAACTGATCATTTGTGCTTTGCGATTTACCGTCGTTGTTCCTCGTGTCTCCTATGTTATTGGGCGGAGAAATAAGGTTGTTCATCCTTGTTGTGTAAATGAGGCAGCAAAACTGTGTATCGTGCAGACCCCAATTGAGGTGACTCCACCCTCAATTCATAATACTACTTGCAGCAGGGACGTGATTCTCAGCCAAGTGGGCTGGGTCTGGTCTCTAATTTCACTAATAATTTAGTGATTCTACGGGTTAGTAACAGGGGTGGCTGTGGATGACTGAGGTGATGAGCGACTCCAGACAACACAATGATACAGTGCCTTCTCTATTTTTTCCCCTTTTTTCACCCGAGGATGGCATGAACTCTACAGAGCACCTCTGGTGCTTGCATCTGACTAAGGACAAACAGTCTGGAGTGGGTGGCAGAGAGGGAGGCTCATGTTAAAGGACTTTTGGTTGTCGGACTTACGAACTGTATGAGAGAATGGTACACTTGCCCAGCTTTATGTGCGGGTGGTCTAATTCCCTCTGTGTTTCGATTACAAACCTAAAAGTCGCAATATTACAACAAAAAAACTTCAAAAACAGACTCCAACAAGAGACTGCTGAATTGGAATTAATATGCAAAGTGGACATCATTAAATTAGGCTTGAATAAAGACTGGGAATGGATGGGTCATTACACAAAGTAAAACTATTCCCCCATGTTTATTTGCTCTCCTACTGTTACTCACACCTTCTTGTCAACTTTTGGAAATGGACCATCCTGATTATCACTACAAAAGGTTTTTTTCTCCTGCTGATAATAGCTCACCTTAACTGCTCACTCTCGTTATAGTGTGTATGGCAATACCCAATTGTTCATGTTCTCTGTATGTATATATCTATATATTTTCCTGCTGTATTTTCCACTGCATGCATCCATTAAAGTCGGTTTTAGCCCAGGAAAGCTTATGCTCAAATAAATTTTTTAGTTTCTAAGATGCCACAAGTACTCCTCATTCTTTTTGCAGATAAACTAATGGAGGTTAAGTCCATGAATGGCTATTAGCCAGGATGGGTAAGGAATGGTGTCCCTAGTCTTTGTTTGTCAGAGGGTGGAGATGGATGACAGGAGAGAGATCACTTGATCATTACCTGTTAGGTTCATACCCTTTGGGGCACCTGGCATTGGCCACTGTTGGCAGATAGAATGTGGGGTTGGATGGACCTTTGGTCTGACCCAGTATGGCCATTCTTATGTTCTTATGAAGGGAGGCTCAAAGCACTGAGACAGAGTTTCTGTAGTGTAGTGGTTATCACGTTTGCCTTACGCGCAAAAGGTCCCTGGTTCAAAACCAGGCAGAAACATGCTGGCTTAATTTTCCCAGCTCCTAGTGGCCTGTCCCTGCTTTGTAGGAGCAGCAGTGATTTCTATGCTCAAAAGGTCTGTTATACTCCCCTGCTCCCACTTATGTCTCCTCTCCCTCTTTGAATGCCTGTGAAGTGGCTTTCCCCCTCTCCTGGAAGGCTCATGAGATGAATGGGCTGGTAGAAGAGCTCCAAAGTTAACAAGGTGTCTGGGACTCTAATTAGGCAGTACTCACACACCCAGAGCATGGACACTGCCCAAGGTGGAGTGTGACCAACCAGCTGCAGCCAAGTCATCACTAGTCGCAGGCCATGAGGTGCAGGTCCTTAAAAGGGGAAGGGGCCCTGTGCTCAGGAGAGCACTCACAAGCTTGTACCTCCAGTGAATGCCCTTTGCCTGGACCATCTGGCCAGTGGTTCTCTGCATTGTATTTCATTGTGCCTCAGGAACACTTACCTTCATCACACCATCCATAGCCGTGCTGTGGGACACTCACCTTGCAGAACCCTGACATCTCCAGTGCTGTGCCTGTCTTGGGAGCATGAGTATGCAAGTGTGAGTGTGACACCCCCCTCCCTTCTTCTTTTGAGCTTAGCTGTCAGTATAATAAACATGCTGCTTTCTGCCAAACTCTGGTAGGTCATTAGTCCTCCCTACGCTTACTAACTGGCCCATTTTGGGGTAACACCTGCGATAAACTCAACCCCTGCAGAATAGAGGGTGGTGAAATGAGCTGAGAAAAAGCCTTAGCTTCAGTATCTCCCGTTCGGTCCATGCTGGAGCTCTTTTTTGATTCTGGGACTGCATGGTCACCTGTGCTGATCGGCGCTCCACACTGGGCAAACAGGACATGAAATTCAAAAGTTTGCGGGACTTTTCCTGTCTACCTGGCCAGTGCATTCGAGTTCCGATTGCTGTCCAGAGCGGTCACAATGGTGCACTGTGGGATAGCGCCCGGAGGCCAATACTGTCGAATTGCGGCCACACTAACCCTAATCTGACATGGCAATACCGATTTCAGTGCTACTCCCCTTGTCGGGGAAGAGCACAGATATCGGTATTAAGAGCCCTTTATATCGATATAAAGGGCTTTGTTGTGTGGACGGGTGCAGGGTTAATGCGATTAATGCTGCTAAATTCAATATAAACTCGTAGTGTTGACCAGGCCAGAGAGAGCAGCAGATTTCCCCTATTGTTTCCTGCTCTTATTTTCTTGACTAGTTTCTCCTCTGCACCAACTAGCTCATTTTTCTGTGTGAGCCTGGCTAGGTCAGTTGACAGAACATCAGACTTTCAATTTGAAGGTTGAGGTTTCAAGTCCCTGCTTAGGTGATAAACTACTCCCCAAGATCTTAAACTGTCCTCTTTGACATTCCTTTTTCTCTTCAGGACTTTCCCTTTCCTGTCCTGCTGGATCCCCTAATGAGGATGCTCTTCAGCTTAAACCTATGTCCCCTCTTTTCCCAGTGCTGTTCAATCCCAATCCTCAGTCCCTCTTATACACACAGCTCCTCACTCCCAACCAGAGCCTACTAATCCTTCACCCTTCTCCTTTGTCCCAACCCACAGCCTCTTCCTATTCCCAGTACCCCTCAATCCAACTCACAGGCCCCTCCTCATCACACTGCTCCTCAATCCCTACCCACAGCTCCCTCCTTCCCTCCAGCAGCAGGTGCTTCAGACTCCCTCCAGAAGATTTTCTTGCAAGGTTTCGTGTATGAGTCTGCATGTGGATTTTACAGTATGTTGAAAATATGTTGGGTTGCTTGCTGAAATGATCACTTTTGGCTGGTGTGGGATTCCCAGTCTCCATGTTATAGGGGCAGGAGAAATAAAGGGTTGTTATCCTTGTTGTGTGAATTGAGGGCAGCACAACTGTGCTTGGCAGACCCTGACTGAGGGACTCACCTGCAATTCAATAGCACTTGCTAGGCAGGGGACATGGGTTCCAAAGCCAAGTGGGCTGGGGCCTGGGTACCAGTACTAAAATTTAGGTGTTAGGACAGGGTGGTTGTGGAAGGACGAGTGAGTCCCTAGACAAGATAGTGAGTACGGTGCCTTCTTATTTTCCCCCTTTTCCACTCGGGATGGCAGATGAACTTTACAGAGGCACCTCTGGGCTTGCATTGACTAAGGACAACAGCTGTGAGTGGGGTGCAGACAGGGGATGGCTCATGTTAAAGGACTTTTGGTTGCTGGACTTACGAACCATAGGGAGAAGGACACTGCCGAGCTTATTTGTGGGTGGGTCTTTCCCTCATAGTTTATGTTTATGTGTTGGGGCTGCTGACATGACTTCTGCTAACCCTGGGCTTACACTGCAATGTAGACATACCCTGAGAGGGCATCTATACTGTGATAAAAGCCCTGTGGCCCGGCTGGCCTGCATGAGCTGATTTGGGTTCCTGGGGCTCAGATCGCAGCCAGGTTCGGAGGACCTCCTGCTCTGTGGGTCTGTAGTCTGGGCTCAGAGCCC
This sequence comes from Chelonoidis abingdonii, assembly GCF_003597395.2. Classification (NCBI taxonomy): domain Eukaryota; kingdom Metazoa; phylum Chordata; order Testudines; family Testudinidae; genus Chelonoidis; species Chelonoidis abingdonii. Next base: position 148,952,471 of record NC_133769.1, on the reverse strand, counting down.
AATTGTTCACTGTATTTTATAACCCTGCAGACAAGCACCACAACTGAATCAATGATTCAGGGTTTGAGAATAGTGACTTTGCGTGTGTTAATGGCAGTGTATAGCATAATGCTACCATTTAGACTGCAATGACACCCAGGGCTGCCCCATTTCAGCTCAGGCTCCCAGGCTTGGGCCGTGAGGATGGTAATTTGCAGAGTAGACAACCCGGTTACTCAGGTCATCCGGGTTCTGGACCTCTACAGGTTGGGAGGGAGTTTAGCAACAAAAAAGGTAAATGGCAGTGGAGTTATTACCCTGGGATTCATGGCATTCTCTCCATTGGTCTGGTCTGCTTTGACGCAGGGACAATAACATGTCTGCTGGATTCGTTGTTATCACAGGGCGGTTTAGGAATTTTCATTCTCACAACAGTGTGCACGAAAGCAGGACTTTTCATTCCTCAGTGAAACTAATGAGCATGCTCCAGATTCTGGCAGCCACAATGAGCCATTTGGTGTGAAGAGCCCAGACTGCCCCTGTCCCGAGGGAATGGGGATCATCTGCAGGAGCTTGGGACACTGACCTATTGGCTCTTAAACACCAGCTTTCAGTAACTCTATTGTTCAGTGCTGTGAGGAGTAATTTAACCATAAGAACAGCCATACTAGGGCTGGATCAAAAGCCATCTAACTCTGTGGTCTGTCCTCTGACAGTAGTCATACAGGTGCCTATCAAGTTGTATTGTTGTGTCTGCGTCAGGAGGAAAGATTATGGATGTGTTGCGGGAGAAGGAGGCAGAGCGAGGGTAGCGGGAAGGCGTACAGTGCCTGCTAACAAACGGCACCTCTCCCTCCCAAGGAGCTCAGACTTTACCCACAAAACATAACGGCCCGTCTGGGTCGGCCAGTATTCCAATCTGCCCAGGTTTCTGTCTTCGGATGCAATGGCCAATGCCAGTGCATCAGGAGGGAATAGAAACCCTAACACCCCTGAGCACAGAACAGGTGATATGCAGTGATGCATCCCCAGTCACTCATTCCAGCTTCTGGGGCCTGACAAGCTTTGCAATGTGTTTGGATTCTGCAAGCAGAGAGGCAGGTGAGTGTAATTTTCTCAAGTTCACCTAGATGGCTGTTAATTGATGGTGAGTCTATTGTGCCTGAGATGAGAAGAGTCTGTGACCTTCAGGTAGGTCCCTGAAGAACAAGTTAAGATAGGGACCCTGGAGGTATATCCACACAGGAAAAAAGAAACTGCAAGCTCACCTCGCGCAGATGACTTGGGCTCAAAGGACATCGGGCTGCAGCATAGGCGCCAAATCCATGTGGTGCTCCAGGGCTGGACACTCACAGGGAAAAAAGAGTGTGTGCTCAATACCCAGTGCCCACACTGATCAGCTCCTCTCTCCTCACCAGGCGCTCTCACATGCCAAGTGTATCATCTCTTCGTGGCGATGCACGATGCGCTGGGCAGGGGGGGAGAAGCTGGGAGCAGAAGAGACTGAACGGGCTGGGTGCATTCGAGGAGGGTGTGGGAATGGGTAGGGCCTTGGGGGAAGCGGGGAAGTGAGGATGGTGTGAGTGGAGACGCGGGCGTCGAGCACGCCAGGGAAAACAGAAAAGTTGAGGTGGCTTCCGGGCTGCAGGGCTGTTTCATTGCCTGTGTGGATGTGGGTATCAGGGTGCAGCCTGACTCTGGACCCTCACTCTCCGAGGTCCTAACCCCACAAACCTGAGCCCGGCGAAAATGAGTCAGCAGCGCTGGGCCAGCCATGGGGTGTTAGTTACTGTGTTAGACAGACCTGGCTTGAACGAGAAGTGCGAGAGGCTTGGGGAAGCAAAACAAACAAAAGGATGAAAACAAAAGAGAACTCAACGACAGTTTTAACCTCCTAATATCAGGGGTGGCAACTTATGGCACAGCGTGTGAAAGCGGTACGCGAGCTGATTTCAGTGGCACTCCACTGCCGGTCTGGCCTCTGCGATCCGGGAGCTTCGGCTTTTAATTTATTTTAATATGAAGCTTCGTAAACATTTTAAAACCTTATTTACTTACCAACAATCTTTTAGTTGTATTTATAGACTATAGAAAGAGACCTTCTAAAAAACGGTACGAATGTATGACTGGCCGCGCGAAACCTGAAGTCAGCGAAAGTGAATAAATGGACTCGCACCGCAATTTTGAATGGTTTGCCGACCCCCAGCGCTGATCAGTTAAGCTAGAAATCCGGATAGCTGCCCAAGCTCCAGAGATGCCAACACATAGACCATTAGGGATGCAACAGGAACTCCCAAGTAATTCCCGCCTGTCCCAAACACAGACACAAGCCGAGACTGAGCCTGGACTCGCGAGGATGGAGGCGAAACAGGCACTTGTCTGTATCACACAAGCTGCCTGTGCCACTGGAGCGATGTTGATGCCTTCTGCTGCTCAGGAAGAGGGAAGGGAGGCAGCCAGGCCATGGCCTATCTGCTGGTGCAAGCCAAGCCCAGGGATCACCACTGCAATTCTCCCCCTTCACAGTATCAGAGTCCAGGGCTTTTCCACAGCTGAGTACAAGCCCAGTCTCTGTCACAATCCAGCCAGCGAGGTGGGACATCCCAAGGGACATAGAACACAGGATCTACTCAGTGACACGTGGTCACGATGAGACCCAGACTCCATCCCCGGAACCCCACCTCCGATGATGATATCCCCCTGGAGAGGGACACACCTACATGTCTTTGCTGGATAATTAACACTGAGTAACGCTACCAGATGCTCCCAGATTCTTGCCCTTTGGTCAGTTTCAATCCATCAGCTTCTGCTCTCTCCTTTTCGATCTGTAATTGGATGGAATTTTTGCTGACAAACGATATAATTTGGGTGTTTAACTTTTTTTCCTTTCTTTGGGATAGCAGAGTAGGGAGATGTGCAGTCTACAAACTACAACTCAGCTGCATTGATATGACTGGTATTTGTTTAAACTTTATGGCAACGTGATTTAAACCTCAAAAAAGAGATAAATGATCCACAGCCATGCATAGTGGCACCTGGTTTGTCTCCGCAATTTTTCCAATTCACGTGACTGTTTTATTGGTTACTAGATGTTACCATCTTGGTCTATATGATCCTTGACCCCTGGCCTCTGCGACATCACATTCTGGGAACCAAGAAGTGAGTGATTATCTGTGTCAGGAACAAAATGAGTGATGCAGAGAAAGGAAAGAATGGCCATTGTTCAGCAAAACACTGAAACACGTGCTTTTGTTAGATAGTGGTCTCCAACCTTATTTACGTACAAATCGCTTTTCTTTGATTAAAGACACCAGGATCTACCCACCCCTTTCCCTGAGGCCCACGCTGCTCACTTCCATTCCCCTCCCTCCATTGCTCGCTCTCTCCACACCCCTCACTCACTTTCACCGGGTGGGACAGCAGGTTGAGGTGCAGAGTGGTGCAGTCTCTGGGCTGGAGGTTGATGGTTTGGCAGTGGGAGGTGGCTCCAGCTTGAGCCTGGAGCAGGGGGATTGGGGTGCGGAGAGGGAGGGTGCAGGTTCTGGAGGGAGCTTGGGTGCAGAAGGAGGCTCCAGGTTAGGGTGGGGGGTGGGATGCAGGAGGGAGTGAAGTGCAAGCTCTGGAGAGAGTTTTGGGTGCAAGGGTTCAGGCTGGGCAGGGGGGTGGAAGGGGGATATGTGGGGTCTGGGAGGGAGATTGGGTGCAGGAGGAGAGGCTCTGGTTAGGGCAGGGGTGGATGCAGGAAGGGTGCGAGGTGGCTCCCAGTTAGACGTGCAGCAGGTCTAAGGAGGATCCCTGCCTGGTCCTGGTCCCATACCCGCTCCAGGAAAGCAGCTGGAATGTCTCTGTGCCGCGGAGGAAAGGGCGCAGACAACTGTCTTAGCTGCCACACTGGCCTGCCTTCCCAGTGCCAACTCCACAAGCTCATGGCCAGGCACACGACAATGAAACTGCCGGGGGCGTGCTTGCAGGCGCAGGCAGCTCACTGAGACACACTGCCCTTCCCCTCAAATGCACGCAGAGACATGCATCTGGGAGTGATGTGGGGAAGGACAGGAAGGGAGCCTGCTTAGACCCACTGTGCTGCCAGAGACTTTTAGCAGCCAGGGATCGCAATTGAGTGGCAGAGCCCAGGTTGACCAGTCTATCGCGATCTACCGGCTGTGCCACTGCGTTAGGATTAAGGGGAATAGCTCATTGTCTTCAGTCGACAATTATGCTCTTAACATGTTAAGCTCTGTGCCTAACGATGTTTTGCTAGATTGGGCCCTGTGTTAGGCTGTCATTTTATTCAGCTCTCTGAGCAATGTCATTTTGAACAGAACTATTTAGGTAGAAAAGTTCAGTGTCATTGATCCAACTCCCAGATGTTACTCAGCAGAGGTTTAGAACAGAGTATCAATTAACGTAATGTGTCATTTCCCGTCTCTTAATGGTATGTGTGCGTGTTAATACACACACAAGGAAATGAGGGCATTCAGATTAAACTAGAGAGAACCCTCTAATATGTGCAAGTCTAGAGAATCTCCAGTGGAAGATCCCCATTCTATGTGATGCTTTACTTATTTAAACTCTGCCTTGTTTTTACAACAGACTGGGCTTTCCTACACTTGTACTCCTGGGCAGGGCCTTCCTCTATGGGAACCACCATGTGAGCTCTGCTGTGATGCCTGGAACTCTTCGGCAGATCAACACAATGGGGGCTTGATCCTCCTGCGCCAGAACAGCTTCAGGGTCTCCGTGGTGTTCTCTCCATGCTGCTCAACCTCCTGTAGCCTGTGGCGCCTGTAAGAGCTCAAGCCGCTTTGGCCTATTTCGATAATTTCGCCAAGCTCCCTGTTGGTCTGAGAGTTTCTCTGCTGGGAGTTTCTCTTGCACTGGGGGCGGAGAAGTCGGTATCCGATTCCTCCCAGTAGTTGTGTGATGCAGCCTGTCAGAAGTTGTGCCCGGCAGTGGATAGACACTGGGTCTTTGA
>NC_133769.1:148907849-148947492 GCF_003597395.2 Chelonoidis abingdonii | reverse complement strand
GCCCAGTGGCCCTGCATGACTGATTTGGAGTCGTGCCTCAGGTGTGGCTAAAAACTGCCGTGACCGAATTTGGGCTCAGATCCGCACCAGGGCTAGGAGGACCTCACCTTTGATGGGTCTCGAGAGCTTGAGAGTGCGGACGCCCAGAGTGCCCCAACTTGTTATCTGTCATTAACCTGCGCACAAGCCCACAAGCACTGAATCAATGATTCAGGGTTGAGACGTGACTTTGCTGTGTTAGTGACAGTGTAGATAAATGAGCTATCCACACTGCATGAACACCACGGCTCCTTTACCGTAGCAGGCTCCCAGGCTGGGTAGTGGAGGTGGTAAATTTGACGTAGAACCGGGCTCAGGTCATCGGCTATCGCCACCAAGGTTGGGAGCGTTTAGCAAGAAAAGTAAAATGGCAGTGGAGTGAACCATGGATTCGAGGTGCATTTCCACTGGTCCTGTTCGCTATTGACGCAGGCGGACAGGATGAGACATCGCTGCTGGTTCGTTTTTCAAGGGGTAAGGATTTCATTTTCACCAGTGGTGCACAAACAGGACCATCCTCTCAGGTGATAACTAATGAGTGTCACGGTTCTGCAGCACCGATCCATTTGTGTGAGAGTCCCAGTCCTGCCTGTCCAAGGGAAGGGCACTCTGTGAGGGCTTAAAACACTCAGTCTACCAGCTCCTAACATCCAAACTCTTCAGTAACTCTTGTTATCAATGCTGTGAGTGTAATTAAACCATAACACAGCACTATCTGGCTTGACCCGCAAAGACTCCTCTTTTTGTCCATGCCTCGACCAGCCACATAAAGTCACAGCAGTGCCTACAACAGCCAGTCAATAAGTGAAACGCTCAGGGCTACCCAGGATCTCGTGTTCACAAAACAATTGTAGCTAGCTAAGCCTGTGCCGTGTATCGACTAATGTTTCGTGTGCTGCACACCATGGACTCCCTGCCATCCCCACTTGCGAACCTGAGCAAGCTTGCTGTGTTGATTCTGCACAGCCGAGGCGCACGCGGAGGTTCTCCCCCTGCCAGCTGTATGTGTGTGTGTGCGTGCACTTCTCGGCCCACCCGCCCCCGCACCTCACAGTCTATTCTCAGCCCAGCTATAATTCTCAGATGTGTCAACACGATCACACCGCCCCCCACCCCCTCCGGTCCGCAGCTATCTTACCTGCGCCCCCCCCCCCCCCGCGTGCCCCCGCCCCATCCACGCCCCCTCCTGCCCGAGACAACCTGCCGTCCTTTCTACATCCCCACCTCTGAGACCGGAGCCCTAGCACCCTCTTCTGACAGCCAGCACCTTCCACAGCAACACTACAGCTCATCAATCCCCCCCCTCCTTACTTTCTCTCTACCTACACTGACCTCCACCGAGTATCCCAACAATGCCTGCCATGAACTGGCATGTTCTTCATTCATGCTACGAGGCTGGGCCCTCTTTCCTCGCTCGCCCGGACATGCCTACCTCTGCAGCCGCTATCCTCACCGGATGGCTCCACCCACAGGCGCTGCAATTATATTCACCTTTCGCCCCCTCCCTCTTCCCTCCACTCGCTCCCCTCCCGCTCCCCCCCTCCCCGTCCCCTCTCCCCTTACCTCCCATTGCTAAAAGTCCTCCCACTTATACTTACAGGCAGACATATGGGCTTGCACTCCACCTCGTTGAGACCCACAGAGGGCTGTAGGTTCTGAAACCAGCTTCAGTGTGACACAATATCTGACCCACAGTTTAGCCACTCAGCTTTACGTCCAGGAGCCAAGTCATATGACCCAGCCGCCATCTGCCATTCTGTATCCAGAGAGATGTCTCTAAGGTCGACGGTCTCCATGGTATGTCAGCCCAGTGTGCTTTACTGTCCAACATTCACCTGAAGCCCCATATCACCATTAGCACTGGTTACTGAGACATGGTTTGTACAAAGTCTTCTGTGGGTAATTTTCAAAAGTTTTATATGTATAACATTATATTCGGTTGATGTGTGTCGCAGCATTGTGGATTTATCCGTTTGTTTTGCTTCTCTGTTCGTTACTGAAATATGATGATAGTGTGTAAAGCCACTATCCACCTTGCAGGCGTTGCACACGGGAGGAAGCCAGTTTCTGCTGGCCCATTAAGGTATCCCCGAGCTCCAAGGACTATCCCAAGACCCGTGTACAAGCAGATTCTCGAAATAACCACACACAGACCACTGCTTGATGCACATCGTAGCAAAGGAGCTTCCTAGCATGGAAGACTATGAAAGAGGGAAGAGACATATTTGCTTCTCCTCCCACACAACTCGTAGCTGAAACAACCTGGTAGGCCAAGCCGAAATGAACTGATTCAGAAATCAGAAGTGATAATAAAACAAAATACTTTCAAACCAAAAGTCCCCACAAAAGAGGAGAGTGATGTTGTCAGCCGAAATTTTCATTTGGGGATTTTGGTTTCGCGTCAGAGCGCTGAGAGCGAGGAGATGTGATTGCCTCGTGTCGACGTTGCCGGGAGCACGAGCCTCTGTGCATGTTTCTGGCTTGCTTGTGTTGAGGTATTTTATAATCTGGCAGGTCCCAGCGGTGTTTGGCCATGGGTGGATGGTTTGTTAGCTTTTGAGCTTAAAAGGCTAAGGACAACAGACTGTGAGAATTTTTCTTTTTTTTTTTTAGAAATCTGGGATTTAGACATTTAATTTAAAGCAAGGGGGGTCTGAGTTTCTGAGAAGGATTTTGTTTGCAAGAAGCAACATTGTTTGATCTGTCATTGTACCAAAGGGGGAGATGGTTGTCTATAAAGGCGGAGTGAAGACTAAATGCATCCGATAAGGACAGGATTCAAACCCATGCGTACAAAAAACAATGGATTAGCAATCCATCACTTTAACCACTTGGCCATCTCATTTGAGCTGTCAAGAAAGAGATAGAAGGAAAAATCTAAGGCCAGCAGAGATAGGGACAATAAGGAGTTTTTAAATACAAAGCGGAAGGAGGGGCTGAATGAGCTCCCCCCTCACATCTAGTGAGGAGCTGGGGGAAAGACTTCAGGAACAAATCGTGTTTGCATAGACACCCCTACTCTGCCTAGGTATGCAGCACGATGGGGCCGCTTTCCCAAAATGACCAGTTTGGCTGGTGGCAGGTTACAAATCACTTTAGGATTGAATGGAATGAAATGTTATTATCCTTCCTGCATGAGTGAAGGGCAGCAGAACATACCTAGTCCATCCTGATGGAGGAGTAGGTGGGTGAGGAATAGTTTTTATTGGACTTCATAGAAGTGATTGAGAACATCCTAAAACAGTGGTCCCCAAACATTTCACACTGTGCCCTCTTATCCATGGTTGTGGACCCTCGGAAGCCGCAGTCAAGAACCGAGGCTGGGAGTGGGTCTGTTGCTTGCTGGGGAGAGGAGTGCAGACAGGGGTAAGGGGGTTAAGGTGGAGCTGGGAGCCAGAGGCCCAGGCTGAGGGTAGGGATGGGGAAGAGCTGGGACAGAGTGGGCTCAGTGGTGCTACCTCCATGGAGGCTGGCTCAGCCCCTGAGGTGCCCTCATGAATGTTCCTCTGTGTCCCCCTAGGAGTCATGCCCCATATTTTGGGGGCCACTAAACCCTACTTGCTAATCAGGGCCTAGTGATGCCAAAGTCCAGGGAAAGGGAGAACCAGTGCGGGGCCCCCAGCACTGGAACCATGTGAAGGGGCTGCAGGAGAGGGGCAATGGCTGGTGGCACAGGAGATAGGGGTGAAGGAGGTGCAAGGCTTGGAAGTGCAGGAGCTAGCAGTAAAGGGGGAGTTGGGATCATCCAGGGGCAATGGGGAAGTGCCAAATTACAAGCTTTGCCCAGGGCACCATTTTCCCTAATGCTGATCTAAGCAATTGGAAATGACCCTTCAGTGAGAACAGAACCATAGTATAGAAAAGTCCCTTTGTTAAGTGGTTGTGTGCTTAGGGAGATGGGCTAGAAAGCAATAGGTGTCTTTCTGTGGAGCTTTGATTCTTGCCCACTAGGCAATGCTAGTGTGTGGTTTCTTCATGGCTGTACTTTCAGTGTTTGATCACCCAGAGAGCCAAGTCTAGACATATTCAGAGGCTCTATGCCAGGGTTTCTCAAACTTCCTTTCACTACAACCCCCTTCTGCCAAAAGAACACTTACTACATGGTCCTGGAAAGAGCAACCAAGCTTCTCCACACTGGGCAGAGGCAGAGGACACAAAGTCTGAGCCCTGCTCCAGTTGGAGGAGGGTAAAACCAGAGCTTGAGGGATTCAGCCCTGGGTGGTGGGGCTCAGACTTTTGGCTTCAGCCCCAGGCACCAACAAGTCTAATGCCAGCCCTGGCAATCCCATTAAAACAGGGCTATGACCCACTTGGGGGTCTTGATTCACAGTTTGAGAACCACTGCTCCAATCTGATGGGAGAGAGATTTCCTGTCAGTGTAGTTAATCCACTTCCCAAGAGGTGGCAGCTATGTCAGTGGGAGAAGCTATATCCATGGGTGTGAAAGCTGTGGTGTTTACCACGAAGTGGGTATTCACCCACGAAAGCTCACGCTCCAAAACGTCTGTTAGTCTATAAGGTGCCACAGGATTCTCTGCTGCTACCACATTTAAGAAGTTTAATCAAACTCCATTTTTAAAACCACCTGTGGTCTGGGAATGGCAAAGGCGCTCCATGAAGCAGGGTCTGTCTTTCAAAGTCCTGGAGATCATGATTCCCTACTCCTATTGTTGTGGAAGTATAGATCAGTGGTAGAGTGCTTGATTACTGATCAAGTAGTTCTTAGTTCAAACCTCTGTGTTCTCTTATAACCTTCTTTCTTTTTTTTAAAAAAAGGAAAATATTATCATTTCCATTCTCCATTATGTTCAGGAGCTCCACTATACGGAGGTGCTTGATATGAATGTAAACACTCAACATTTTCCTGTCCAAATGCATAAAAACCTAGCAAAGCTGTCCATCAGCTGAAATCAGTCCAGTCCCTGCTAAGGTCTAGTTTATCGTTTTCATCAATTAACAAGGTATGCAGTATGAATAGTCATTTGCAGATCCTCTTCAGAGCTGCTGTGCAGAGACAAGAACCACATCCGAGCTGCGCAGTTCCAGGAATCCTGATGACCAAGAGCCACAGAGTTGCGAGGGTGGAGAAAAATGCCCTCTAGTGAGCAGGAAAAGCTCAACCTGTTTAGCTATAAAAGAGATGAAGGTGACTTCAATGAAGTTGATGGCCTTAATGGAGAGAAAAGAGCTGGTGTAGGAGGCGTTTAATCTGCGCAGAAAGGCATAACCAAGACCCAAGCTCAGGTGAAGCGACCAAATTCATTGCCACAATTTTTGAGAACAGTCTCTGCTTCGAGAGATAAGTGTGCACTTTACTTATCTTATTCTGATGTGCTGATTCCAAAGATGCACATTAAAAACACCGATTGGCTACTGTCTACGATATTTAAGTTTACATTTCTAGTCTTGTATATTGTGTAGAATGATTTAATCACATTACACACTTCAGTCTTTAGTGTGTTTCTGGTTGCTGTTACAGATAATTTCACCTGTCCTGTTTATGTAACACGTGAAACAAATCAGCAAAAGGTCATATTAAACAAATTTATTTATGAAACAAAGAGGCAAAAAACTATTTGTACATGTTTTAGTCCTATTAGTGTTACGTCGGCCGCTTCTGCTATCTTCCTTGTATCATTAATAGACATTCTTGTCCTGTCCAGCCATAGTCTGCATCCCCAGCCCATGATGAGCTCCATATTGTCCGATAGCGTTTCTCCATTTGTCAAGTGCCAGGTCGAAATCGTCGCCTGGCTCGATCGCTTCACTTGCTCCACAGTTTGGTGGAAAAAATCTGGAGCAGTGATGCAAAAATGTATCTTTACCATTGTGCAACCAAGCTTTCTGTATGCCTGAAGAGTTTTCCACAAAAACCTGTAGTTGTCTGCTTGTTGTTTCCGAGAAATTTATTGTCACTACTGGAAGGCTTCAATGCCTACTTTCGTTCCACACAGTGGCGATGGTCCAATTAATGCGATTCAGTCCGAAGAAGTCACGACATTTGAGCTACCAACAAGACACCTCTTATCTTCAGCTTATAACCTTGCGAACATTGTTCCTCGGAGTACGTGAAAGCTGCTGTGTGTTTGTCAAATGGCTTGACAAAGTTCTCAGTCACAGACCCAGCTTGATGTGTAAGGGGTAACAAATCTTCCCTTGATTCAACAAGTGGGGGATGCTTGAACACTTTTCCTCAGCCTCCAATGAGGTCGAGCAGTGGCAATCTTCTTGACGTAGTTGGAATATCTGCTGCAATGATATCCCATTTGCGAGAAAACTGCAGTATTTGATGGTATCAGTCTGCAAGACAAGCAGACAAGCACAAACTCTAAAATTCACACAGTTGCCACTGGAGTTGGTCCTAGTTTATGCACTCAAAAGTTTCTGGTTGGCATAGGTTTCTTCCTATGGACTCCGCCCCCCGAGACCATGCGCATAGATGGCGCAACGAGTAGCCCAGCATGCGCCACCTCCAACGATCCTAAGTCGTCTGTCATGCATCAAGAAAGTGTCCACCACTGATCTGAGTGTCGAGAGTGACGTAGGCAGCCGATCACCCTGCATTCTGCCAGCGCCCGACAAAATCTACCACGTGCCAGAAGACCATGGGACAAATCCTTCTTCGATCGGTCACGAACCATGGAAACCCCCTCAACCTGCCAGCGAGATTCCACTCTGTAGTCTGACGGAGCCCAACAGCTCTGCCTTACTCTGGTAGTTCAGATGCGCTGACGAGGTCATGTCATGTCACCTGGGTTATAGATGTGTTCGAGAGAGGAGTGAGAGAAATGATGGTCCTGTGACATTGATGTCGTGACCAGAAGTCTCACTTTCCTACATCCTCGTTGACTCAAGTGAGAATGTTCTGGGGCGTCAGGACCGTCCTTGCTCCTGGGTACGGCGTTATACTGATGTATTTTGATATGCAAGTGCCGTTTCTTTTGGGACAACTTTCCCAACTGGAGGCGCCATGCGAGAGAGTAACGCAATTGCTGGAGGGAGTCGTTGGTTCGTGCATTAGCCAATTCAACCATTTGGCACTTGCAGATGGGCACATCTGTATTATGCCTGATTCTTGTACAGGTATAAAAGGCTGGTAGATGCCGATATTTTCCCCTCTTTTTAACCAGCACTAATACCAGGCCAGGGCTGGGAAGAGAGAGAGAGCAGCAGTTTCCCCTATTGTTTCCTGCTCTCTTTTTTTTTGACTAGCTTCACCTTTGCACCAACTTGCTTGCTTCCTTTGTGAGCCAGACTAGCTCAGTTGGCAGAGCATCAGGCTCTTAATCTGAGAGTCCGCAATTCAAGTCCCTGGTCAGGTTGATAAATGACTTACCAAGGCCTTAAAGATCTGTCTTTCTGGAGTCCTCTCTGGTGTTACTTTTTTCTCTTCAGGATTTTTGCCTTTCCTAAGAAGGGCCTTTGTGTGTGGGGGGGCTGAACAGGCAATTTCCTGACATCCCCTATGTCCTTGCAGGCTGGAGGAATAAAAGCCTCTGGGCGTATAACTTGTTCCTCCCCTGCACACACACACAAACACGCAGAATATCCCTAAGGAATTAGAATCACCTGCTGCCTTCCCCTGTCCTGCTGGATCTCCAACTGACAATGCCCTTCAGCCCGAACCCATGTCCCCTCTAGTCCCAGTGCCTCTTAGTCCCAACCCACAGCCCCTCCTATGCTCACTGCTCCTCACTCCCAACCAGCAGTCCTACTCCTCCTCATCCTTCTTCTCTGTTCCAACCCACAGCCTCCTCCTATTCCCAGTGCCCTCATCCCAGGGCTCCCTCTTTCCTCCAGCAGCAGGTGCTTCAGACCCGCTCAGGAAGATTTTCTTGCAAGGTTTCATGTATGAGTCTGCATGTGGATTTTACAGTATGTTGGAAATATGTTGGGTTGCTTGTTGAAATGATCACTTTTGGCTGGTGTTGAGTTCCCAGTCTCCATGTTATTGGGGCAGGAGAAAAAAGGGTTGTTATCCTTGTTGTGTGAATCGAGGGCAGCAGAACTGTGCTTGGCAGACCCCGATTGAGGGACTCACCCTCAATTCAATAGCACTTGCTAGGCAGGGAACATGGTTCCCAAAGGCATGTAGGCCAGGGCCTGGTTCTAATACTAAATTTAGGGGTTAGACCAACTGTTAGGACAGGGTGGCTGTAGAGCGATGAGTGAGTCCCTAGACAACATAGTGAGTACGGTGCCTTCTTATTTCCCACCCCTTTCCACTCAGGATGGGAGGTGAACTCTACAGAGGCACCTCTGGGCTTGCACTGAAGGACAATAGCTGTGAGTGGGGTGCAGAGAGGGGATGGCTCATGTAAAGGTCTTTTGGTTGCTGGACTTACGAACCGTAGGGAGAAGGACACTGCCCAGCTTATTTGAGGGTGGGTCTTTTCATTGTGTTTATATTTATGTGTTGGTGCTGCTGACATGACTTCTACTAACTCTGCGCTTACATTGCAATGTAGACATACCTGAGATGGCATCTATACTGTGATATAAAATCCCTGTGGCCCGGGGGCTGGCCTGATATCTGATTGAGCTCCTGGGGCTTAGGTAGTGAGGCTAAAAACTGCAGTGTAGACATTTGGGCTCAGACTGGAGTCCAGGCTTGGAGACCCTTACACCCTTCGTGGTCCATGTGGCAGTAGACTAAAAGCCAAGCTGTCATTAGGGGGAAGCCAGCAGAGCAATTGCTCAGGGCCCTGCAACACAGGGCTCCCATGAAGTTAAGTTGCTTTGGCTTCAGTCCCAGGTGGAAGGAATCAGATTTCTGACCTGAGCCCCAGCCCAGCCCTGCTTTCTGGTATTTCTCTCCAGCCAAACCAGCTTGCTGCCCCCCAGGGGGCTCCGGACCCCTGGACTGCGAACCACGGCCTTGGAGCTCTGTCTAGAAGGATCTGCAGCAAAGCTGCTGCCTTTCCTGATGGCTGAACTTAGGCCCTCACGGTGGGATATTCCTGCCCTCCAGCGACACTGGAAAAGCTCCCTGAGCAGGCTTGCCTGGCCTTCAGGGACAATCTAAGCCTGCAGGGCCCCAGAGGGCAATGAAGCAGCTGGGTCAGGCTGGGCACCTGATTCCCAGAGAACTGCCCTGGCTCCCTGCTCAGCAGCAAAAGAAGTCATTCCCCCACCCTGATGAATCAGCCTGGAGCTACGTGCAGAGCTGGGGGTTTCCCTTTCACTCCTGCTGGGGAGTGCCAGGGTCCCAGGGGCATTTCTAGCAGAGCATTCGGAACTGAACTGGGGGAACCAGCCTCATTACAGAACATTCATGTTCAGACCACAATCTTTATTTACAGTTTTTTATAATACAATAGAATCCTTCAATCCTAGTGTCACCATCGATAATGTGTTCAGCCTGGTGGGATACCAAGGGTAAAACTAACCAGCTCTTCAAATCCAAGAGAGTGGAGATAAATCACCTTTCAGAGTCAATGCAGGGTAAATCAATAGGCAGATGGTGGCCCAAATCGCTCTTGAATGGACCCCAACATCTTTTATTTACTTATTATCGTTGTTATTTATAATTATTTACACTGGAGTCTGGACCTTGACTAGACCCTGACCAACTTTGGACCTTGACAAAAAATAATGAATTACCCTGAGAACGGGGTTGTGTTACTTTCCTTATGTCCTTGCTACATCTTGTGGTCATTTCCTTACACGTGTAAAAGATTTTAATTTTTTTAAATATTTGCAGGTTTTAGGACCATAATATACATAATGTAATATGCTGGGAATTCTGCAACCTTGGGGGTGACTGTCCACCCATTTTTTTAATCCCAAAAGGTAAAGGGAAAACACCCGTTTGCTAGAGGCTAATAAATTTGTTCCTAAGAAAGGATTTCTTACACTGCTACATGGGCACTCTCACAGGAGAGGCACACGGAAAGAAAAGGTGGGAAGGAAGATGGGTCACACACTCCTAGAACCCAGGTAAGCTTCTCGCTGACGATGCCGGGCTGAGTCAGACCCACCATGGGTTAATTCTTTTCCAGAGATTCTCTAGGTGCAGTTACTGGGCTGCTTTAGAATATTTTTGCACGAGCTATTGCTTTGCAGAATACTCTGAGCGTTTTTCCGGCATCTCTCGTTCATACTGTGTACAAAGACACACACACACACACACCAAGGCCTCTGTTTCTAAATACCATGATGCATCTGGACCTTATGTCTGGACTCAATACACTTTCCCTTATGAGATGGTAACAACCCCTCTTGAGGCGGTAAAAACCCTCAGCACTGGTGCATACCTAATGCATTTCTCTTATGCATTAACTTTATTGGGGGCAGCCAAACTAACAGTTCCCCAGCACCGCATAAACTAACCTTATTGGGGGCGGCAGAACAGTTCCCAAGCACTGCTCTGCATCTGATCTTGCTGCACAGTTAAGATGCGTGAGCCCAATCAGGGACAGACGGCCATCACGGACAGTCCTCCTCCGATACTCATTAGAGATTTTGTATAAGTCTCTTACCAAAGTCTCTTGGGCGCCATGGGGTTCGAAGAACAATCTGTAGCAGCTGCCTGTGTCTCAGTAGGTGATGCCATCCCAGATGAGCCCCCAGATTGTCAGAGAAAAACTAGTTCTCACTTTTTGGTTGGATTCAGCAAAGTCAGATACTTTTATTTCTCAAGCAATTGTGTATAGGGAGAGAGTGCGCTAGGACACAGTGTTCTCCCTCCTTAGGCAGGTCCTCTACAGGTAAACAATTACAGCAGCATTTATAATGGGTCTTTGTTACATACAATAATAAGCAACAGCTGCATTTTGTTTATACATAAGTCATCCATCTTATTTTTCTCACTTCTATTTAAACGCTAGTCACATTCCTCAAATTATCGACTCAAGGTCACAACAACTTCTCACACAAAATTCTTTCCCACTCGCCTCACACAATCTCGCTTCTAAAAACTCACGTTATAACCTTACAGCTATCCTGACTCGCTCTACTTTCTACAATATTGGCTGTAAATATATACAGTGGTTGCAACGATGATCTATACAGTTACAGATTATGTCAATAACATCACAGGAGGTGACACGGCATCAGTGAGACTGATATTGGAATACTGCCTCCAGTTTTGGTGTCCTCATTTGAAAAAGATGTTGTGAAATTGGAGCTGGGCAGCAAAGAGCCACCAAATGTTCTGAAGGCTGGAGAAAAATGCCTTCTAGTGAGCTATTGAAAGAGCTCAACCTGCTTAGCTTATCAAAAGAAGATTGAAAGGTGACTTCATTGAAGTGTTGAAGTGCCTTAATGGAGAGAAAATAGTTAGGGTATTAAAGGGCTCTTTAATCTAGCAGAGAAAGGCATAACAAAACCCAATGGCTGGAAGGTGAAAAGAGACAAATTCATATTACAAATAAGGCACAAATAGTCAACAGCGAGGATGATTCACCGCAGGAACAAGCTGCTAAGAGAAAGTGGTGGATTCTCCATCTCTTGGTATCATTTAATGAAGACTAGATGCCTTTCTGGAATGTTTGCCTTCAAAAGTAGCTATTGTGTCATACAGGAGGCTATCATATGCAGGGGGTCAGATTAGATGCTCTAATGGTCTCCTTCTGGCCATAAAGTCGACTAATTTCTGAAAAACTGAGTGTAGCATTGGGAGCAGCGTCTCATGTTTTAACTGTCTAGCCAGCTTGCTTCCTAGAGCGAAAGCTCCTTGAGTGGGGTTGATCCACAGAGAGTAGCTCAAACCTCCAAAGTGCCTGGCCAGGGGCAGGACATTGGCCCAGCAAGGGAGGGGTGTGGCAGTGACATCACAAAAGGCCTTTTGCAGGACCTCAGACTATTGGTCAAAGGTGGTGGGGAGGTGGTGACCTCACAGAGAGATGCTGACATCAACCAGGCAGGACTGTGGCGAGGGGCCAGGGAAACCTCAGAGACCCCTGTGGCTTTGCTTCAGCAAGTCTCCTTCTCCAGGTCTCTCTTTGAGGACTGAGAGAGTGTTCGGATTCACGGACATGAGTGCCAGGAGGAACCTCTTTTGAGTTTTCTCCTTCCCTTTTAGTGATTTTACTAGAAAACAGCCATCCCTGTTTAGAAGGTAAGAGCCTCCTGGAGGTTTGAAACCTGTTCAGTCTGATCCATCTGGTGAGAGTTGAATACTAGGCATGGAAAACAGGAGCTTAAGGAGGCAGAATTTAATTCTGCACTTGGGATTTTGTCCCTTAGAATCACTGGGGACATTAGGGTTTGTCCTTTTTGTTTCACCTTTTCCTCCATCCACCCCTCCCTCCTTTCTCCTCTTCTCTTGTTTCTTTTACCCTTTCACCTGTTCCCCTCTCAACACCAGGAGCATGTGTGTGTGTTGCGGGGGAGTGCTCAGCAGCTCCCACTGTGGGAGGTCCACCCAAAAATGTGGGGCAGAAATAGTGCTCGAGCAGTGATCCCCACTCAGCCTTAGCTTCTCCCTCTTTCAAGTAGGGATAATAATGATCCCCTCCTACCTACCTCATGGTAGGTGGAGGATGAGGATCCATTGGAGAGTGTCACTAGGAGTAATGCATAATATGAAGTGTCCTATCACGTTTACTCCAATCAGATTAGGACATAATAGAATAGCTGAAATAGTCTATTTTATTTGTATTTTTTTATTTTGAAATTGTCAAGAGCAGCAACTACTTAGCTCAGACTGAAGCATTTTATCTCATGTTTGTGCTCTAAGTGTCTCCTCTTTGTGTGTGATGAGACAATTTAACACACTGTGACAAACAGGAGATGCTTTTGTTTTGCAACAGAATATTTTTGCAAAGAACTTTCATCCCACTTGTTTTGATTTTGAGAAACAAAGTGGTTTAATCTGAAGGGGATTTTCTGACATTGAGAAGGCACAGTGTGTCCTGTGACACTCGCCCGCTACACGGCGGCCCCTGCTGAGGGTGCCCTTCCTGCAGCTGCAGCTGGTTCTGCTGGCGTCCTGTGGTTGCCCTAATTCATCCAGGAACAAGTCTCAGGTGATCTGAAAAGAATCCTGTCCAACTGAGTCTGGCAGCCGCCATCATGTAGCCAGAAGTCCCCATACCTGCCGAGGGTAAAAAACAGCCACCAGAAAGTGGTTCACTGTCTCACGTGGTGCCAGAGCCTGACACAGCACCCGTGGGCAAACTTTGCTCTGCACATGCCGGCCATGCACACGCCGGCCAGTTCCCATGAAAGATGTGTCACTGCACGTCTCGGTACTTAAAAAGCACCTGTGCCACTGGCAGATACTTTAAAGCTCCCATCAGTGAGTTCTGGGGACAGTTGCTCACTTTCAGTGAATGTAACTGTATGTGCAGCTCTGTGCAGTCACATTTGATAGAAGTTTGGTAATTAAATTATAGAAGAGGGTCAGGTAGAGTGTCTACTACAACCACTATGTTTTGTCCTGAGAAACCTTTACAGCTGTTCTGAAGGGAAATGGGCCCTTTTCCTAGAGAAATTGTCTATAATGGATGGCTGCAGGCAGCAGGCGGAGAGATAATCTCATCAAAATTATTTGACTACTGGGTAATGTAATCAAAATCACTAAAGGAATGTCAGGGGTTTCTATTGGAACTTAACTTCCCTGCCCCTGGCTGTCTCTGGTTGTACAAGATGGACATATAATCGGGGTACAGTTGTGTAAAAAAGAGTAATCACAGTGCAGGGGATGTTAAGCAAAAGAGGACTTTGTGTGTGATGATGTAAGGTTTTAAGGACCTAAACTGACACCCGTGGTTTGTAAAACTCTTGTTTTGAAGATTTAAGATGAATTGGTTTGGTTCTGCTTTGTTGTTGTTTTTTTATAATCCCACTGAAAATCCATTTGAATCATTCAAAGTGGCAAAACTGCCAGTCACTTTTTGCCAGACACAAGTAACTAGTGTTGTTTGGGTTTGGTATTTAGCATTTAACCCTTAAGGTACCTCACGACTCTATAAAGTTCAAGACCAAAGTTATGGCTGTAGTAAGGGGCAGCCAGAACCCAACGAATGGAGAAAGCAACATTGGTTGGAGAGACGGACGGATGGACAAACCGAATAATTAAGCCTCTGTTTGAAAACAAACCAAAAAAAAAAAAAAAAACCCCAGAAAAACAAACAAACAAAAAACGCTTAAAAACATTAAAAGGAGAAAAGGTGCAAAATGTTTCCTAGTTTACCAAAATACCTCAGCCTAGCTCTGCCCTTGGGGTTTGGGAGTGGGGGTTGCCGACTGCAGGGTTCGCCTAGGGTGCCAGTTGCTGGCAGCTAGTCTAGGGCTGACCCTACCCAAAGGCCTTTATTCCTCCAGCCTTCAAGGACGGGGGCAGGGTGGTGTCAGGAAGTTGCCTCTTCAATCCCACACACAAAAGGCCCTTCTTAGGAAAAGCAAAATCCTGAGGAGAAAAAGTAACATCAAGAAGGATTCCAAAGACAGAGCTTTTTAAGATCCTGGGGAATAGTTGAGTGCCTGACAACATACTTGAACTCAGGACCCTCCAATTGAAAGTCTAACACTCTGCCAACTGAGGTAGCCAGGCTCACAAAGGGAGTGAGTAACTTTATGCAGAGGAGAAACTACAGAAGAAAAAGCGAGCAGGAAACAATAGAGGAAACCTGCTGGTCTCTCTCTGGCCTTGGCTACACTGGCACCTTACAGCACTGCAACTTTCTCGCTCAGGGGTGTGAAAAAAACACCCCCCTGAGTGCTGCAAGATACAGCGCTGTAAAGCATCAGTGTAAAAAGTGCCTCAGCGCTGGGATGATGAGGAGGTGGTTTACGTGCAGCATTGGGAGAGCTCTCTCCCAGCGCTGGCACTGCAATCACACTCGCATTTCAAAGTGCTGCCGTGGCAGCGCTGCTGCAGCAGCACTTTGAAGTTTCAAGTGTAGCCATAGCCTCTCTCTCTCTTCCCAGCCCTAGCCCTAGTCTGCTCCTCCCGTCAGCTCCCTGAGGCATTTTGGCAACACCAAGCCCCAGTCAGCTCCACCCTCCCCAAACACTGGAAGGCCCAGCTCAGGAACCTGCCCACACTTACAGCTGCTTCTTCCGCCCTGACGGAGGGAGGAGGATTGAGTCTCCCTCCCTCAGGCCGGCCCTCAGCATTCCTGTGGAAAGACCAATGCTGCCAAAGTGACTTTGGGCCAGTAGGTCAACCAAGAGAGCAGCCTTCTGTGCCTGGCTGCAACCCAGCTGCAGAACTCAGAGTAAACCCAGCTCCCATCCCTCCCTGTAGGGCTCCAGACAAGGCCAGTCTGCTGGATCTGGCGTCCCCTCTGGTGCGCAGTCACAACAGCCAGCAGGCAAAAGACCAGCTCCCACGTCATTTGAAAGAGCAAGACAAAGCCTTGAAACTCCACCTATGCTAAGGTATGAAGCAACAGGTCCCAAAGTCCCTCTGAGCTCAGCTTGAACTATTCAGTGTTCTGACAGCTGAACTTTACGCCATGGGACCAGATGGTGTCACAGTCTCTAGACACCTGTGACCCTCAGCTGGCAGGTTTGCACTCTGCACTCACAGCTTCTCTGCAGCTGCTTCTGCTGTCTTCTCCCCTCGGCTTTCTCAGCACCTGGCCCCACAGCGCTTCCTGCCAACCAGAGACTATGTTTTCTGGGACTGCTCCTACAGATGTCGGCTTCTATCCTGCTTCCTAAGAACTCAACAGGAGAAAGGGGCCTTTCCAGGAAATTGTTACGGCTTCTGGGATTCCATGTGTGGCTCTGGACACGCCCAGGATGCGTTTGGTGACTGGCATGCATAGCAACTTAAAAGTCAGCTGCTCAAACACTGGATACCCCAGTTAAAAGCCTCATGTACTTGCCACCAGCGCCTTCCTCTTGCAGGACTCTCTTTCCTCCTCCATCAACTATAATCCTGATCTACCGTATCCAGGGGGCCTGCCCTGAGCCCCCACATCCCCCTACTTTGTCTTTGTTCCCCGCAGGCTGCAAAAATGTCAGGGGAGGCCTCCCCCTCTCTTCACTCAATGCTCCCGCTCATATTGGCCAGCTGGAGCCTCATCTCCTGGAACTCAGCCAGCTGTCGTTTGATCCGGTTGTACAGTCACATGCTGACTAGCTCCCCAGCCTGGATGCTCTTGTGAAATCCCACAGGTGATGCTGTAGGACGTGGCACCATTGGTTTCTCTAATGTTGCAGTGTTTGCCCGACCACCGGAACAAAGCTGCCAACTCCTCCCTCACCGACTCCCACCAATCCCCCTGGTTGCTATAGGACCCTCTGATGCTTTCCCATTCTGCCAACACTGCCAGGCCTCACCTCCCTGCTCCTTTATTTTGCAAGATCTGGATGTTCAGCTTCCAATATCCTCTGGCCTGGGTCAGGGAATTGCCCACATTGAGCACACAGTGAGAGCTGTGTGATCCGAACAGTCCATTGGCACTACCCTGCACTGGGCTGTCGACGTGCTCTCCTTCACGTAAATCCAGTCAATCCGACTCTGGCCTGTCCCCGCAGAAAGGTGTCCCCCCTCTGCGGCTGGTGTGAGCTTGGGTCAGAGGAACAGGACGCTACCGCCAGCCCTCCACTGGTTCCATTACAGAGAAACACCTCCTCTAAGCCGACCTCGCTACAGACCTGCACCAGGTAGTACTCATTGTAAAAACGTTTCCTCTCATGGTTGAGAAAACGGGACCAGTGGTTCTCAGGCTGGCTGACACAATTAAAATCAGCCCCAACACCAAACACCGTGTGGTCCAGAGGAAGGGAGCCAGTTCCTACCATAGATCTTTCCTTTCACGCCTTAACATCAAGTGCCTCCTCTTGGGCCTCTGAATCCCTGCCACATTCCACATGTCAGATGCCCCTTCCCCAGTACTGTCGTCACTCAGCTTTGCAGAGGAACTTTCTTCCCACCTCCCGGCCCCCATCTCTGAGGGCCATCTTGCCTCACTCTGTTCCCGCCATTTGGGTCGACAAATAAGTCATGTGGGAAAGACAGCTCCCATCTCTCATCCTTATAGGTCAGGTGGGCCAGCTAGGGGAAGAAGTCCATGCTCTCTGTTGTCCTGCTGGGGAGCTCAAAATCAGGTACTTGCCTCAGGTAAAGGTGCTGCTGCCCTCCCAGAAAACAAGACTGCCCTGTACGAAGAGGGATCAAAGGGCCTCCCAAAGCCTGGGATTGAACCAGGGACCTTCAGTCTAATGCTCTCCCAATTGAGCTACTTTAGCAGCTGTGTAGTAGCATTTTGGCCTGCTGCTTCTCCATCTGGGATGTTTTTGCAGCAGTTGCACACAGAAAGGACATCATTGTGAGCGGCCCATGAAGACAAGACTCGCTTTTGCCTGCCTTGTTCAGCTTGACTTGCTTCCTCACCCCATTCCTGCCTTAGTGCTCAGGTTCACCTGGTAGTGGAAGGGGACTGGGGACCAGTGGTGTGGGGAGGAAGTTGAGCTGGACCCTGAGCTAGACTAAACCCTGGCAATGAGAGTCTGGCCACCACTTGCCACCCCACCCTGTTTTTCTGGCTTCCACCCTGGACATTTTGGGAGGGAAGTGGGGCTTCTGCCTCCCCTCTCCAATTTTCACATCACAGAGGACTGCAAACAGGAAAACGAACAAGTGCTCCACACCCCCACCAGAGGAACTCGACACCCTTACCTGCTCCCCTTGCTCCCCCCCAGCTATGCTACTGACTGGAAGCGTCCTGTGCCTATAACACAGAGGTGGATAAATCAAAACCCTCTTCTGCTAGCACCAGGCCTCCTTCTTCTTACACTGGGCCTGCAAATGAGGCGGTGGCTGGCACAGCGCCAAGAGTCTAACCTATGAGGCAGGAGGCACCTGATGCCCGTAGCCTGCTGGGGAGCTCCCAAAAGTTATTAAGAGACAGAGACTCCTAAATGCCCTCAGGAACAAGGGCTTGGGGTTCACTGAGGCCAGTAAGGGGGTCACTATGTCAGCCTTATAAACCTGGGGTCAGGTCACTGTGCAGCTTTGATCTAGAGCTCGAATCCCAACATCTGACAAGCAGCCCACAGCCTCCCCCACATGGTTACTCCTTAAAGGCTGACCTTACCCTGCTTCCAGCTGTGGATTCACCCCCTAATCATCGTACTGACACTCAGAGCCATGGACATGGAGGTGCTGAAGGAGGGAGGGGTCACTCTAGGGTGGGGTTTTTCTCTAAAGATGGCTGGCAGAAAGGTGGTGATCAGCTCTGTCAGGGACCTGCCCAGTTGCCTCACTGCCAGGGGATGTAGACATTTCTGTAAGGCAATTAAATGGGGTATTTGGCTTCTGAGTGAATGTGAGGAATGTGCAATTATGAGAAGGAATTTCCATCCCTCTTTCTGCTTCTCTGTAGGGCCCCAGTGGCCTAATGGATAAGGCATTGGCTTCCGAAGCCAGAGATTGTGGGTTCAAGTCCCATCTGGGGTGAAAAGCTCCTTCCATATTGCAAAGAAGCCTTGGTGTTATTTTCACCAACAAAGCTAGGAGACGTTTGAACACAAAGTACTGGATCTTGGGAACAATCGCCCAGAAACAGCATCTTCCACTTGACAAATACTTTCTAGACACATCAGTAGCAAACAGTTAATACTAGTGTTTGTCTGAAAATAGAGTGAAGGGAAGTGTTTACTACAACACCTCAGTGAAAGAGCAAGTCCGTTCTGAAAGAGAATGGATCTGTCTGGAGGGAAAGCAGACCTTGAGAATGAGCAACAGTGTGAAAAGAGTTTTCAAATGTGTGTTAGGTGTTAGTTAGGTTGGTCTGACAAATTTCAAGAAAATACCAATGCTAGTACACTCATACAGACACTGGCTGTTTCTGATCTTTTACTGAGAGTTCATTGAGAAATAGTTTCCTTAACTATGTTATGGAATATTGGGTGGGCTATGAAGGCGCCATTCTTCCTGCTTTCGCCCTTGGAGACAACACGGCTACATGGCATGCAGCCAATGCGCACCTTCCAGTCAGCTGCTAGAGAAGACAACACAGACAGGCACGGCAGCAGGGCAGACTGGAGCTCCATGGAGATGGTGGGACCAGGTCTCATCGATGGGGAGGTGGCCATCCCAGCATGCACAAGGCTTAGCCAGCAAGTGCAGTGTGTGCTCCATGGTGCCCCTAATCCCTGCAAATGGTGGTGGAGGGCAGTTACTTAGTTCGGTTGGTCTGGAAAATTTAGGACTTGGTTATACTTGCAGATGTAGAGCGCTGGGAGTTAAGCCAGCCCTTGGAGACCACAGCAGGGAAAACGCTGCCGTGGATTTACACTGTCAGCTGCAAGTGCACTGGAGTGGCCACATTAACAGCTCTGACAATGCCACAGAGAGCAGTGCATTGTGGTAGCTATCCCACTGTGCAAGTGGCTGCAACGTGCTTTTCAAATGGGGGTGGGGGTGGAGTGTGACAGGGAGTGTGTTGTGTGTATGTGGGGTGAGAGACAGTGTATTTTGGGGGCTGAGAGTGTGTCAGCATGCCGTCTTGTGTGTTCGGACAGCAGCAGATCCCCCTCTCTCTCACACACACTCACAACAGCAGCATTCCACACTGATGGTTGCTTTGTCCCAGAGCAGATAAGCAGCGGGTTGTCAGAAACAGAGCTTTGAAAGGGGATATCCTCATGTCTGCAGCCGATTTCAAAACAATGACCAGAGTGGGCACTTGGCTTCAGGGGATTATGGGATGCTTCCTGAGGCCAATCACAGTGCAGTAATGCAACATGTCATCCGCACTGACGCCTGGGCATTTCAGCAGGGCGCAGTGAGCTTTATGCTTCTCATGGAGGTGGATTACCCGGAGCACTCCAGCTGCAGAGCCCAGGCGCTCCATGTGCCTTGCCAGTGTGGACACCTCAGGAGTTAGGGCAGCCAGGGCTGCTTTAATGAGCTCTAACTTGCAAGTGTAGCCAAGCCCTTAGACTATGTCACTTGTGTGACTTACTTGTGCTGTTGTAATAAATACAATAGACGTGCAATAGTCAGAAATCGCACCAGCAGAGAAGTATATTGCAGGGAAACCCTAAGGAAATTAAGAGTTTAAATTATCCTCCACATGTCCCGCATCCCACTAAAATGAATCCAAGCTACAGGTCACATGGGCAGAAGTACCAGTGTCAGGATGCCACACATTGTTAGCACAGTAAAAGAAGCTGCAAAATAAATGATGTTTAAATGACCTCACTCTATTTTTTACAATCCTGTATTAAGAGGTAATAGATACAGATGTACACCAGGCAGGGTTGTTTGGAGGACGAAGCCTATATGCTTCCACCCCCACCACTGTCAAATTTTAGCCAATTAGGACAAGTCAGCAAATAAGAACAACCTCAGGTATCAGTAACTGCTACAGGTTGCAAAGTCCTACAGAGAGCAGTTTCTGGCACCACACCTGCACAGCTCAGCTCCACGGCTCTTCTTGGGCTCCTGCTCTCTCCTTAGCTCTGCCCCACTCTGACCCAGGCAGTTCCAGCTCACATGGAGGATGGGACCCCCTGGCCTGGTGACTCCCTCATTACATTGCCTGGCCTGTCAGTCCAGCTAACTTGGAGCTTTGGCCTCTCCCCATTGCCCCTGGGGACTGTCAGTCTCACGGTTCTGATTTCCCTTTGGCCCCTCCGCCCTCTGTTGGGACTGGGAACTAGCCAATCAAAACCCCCACTAAGTGTAACCTCTTTGGAGTTTAGAGAGCATGGCCCCTTTAAATCTTTTTCCCAGGGGGAAGGAGGAGGGTAAGGAAAAAGGAGGGAAACTCCAGGGGGCAGCGCTGGAGCTCCAGGGAGGGAGAGATGCAGCTGGCAGGCCCTGCAGAAGTGAAGCAGGGAGAACCTGCCTGAGGCTTGAGCAGGACAGGCCTGATCAGGGACAGCCCAGGACAGGAGCCAGGAGGAGCCCTGTGCTGGGGGGAATTGCCCGAGAAGGACAGGCCAGAGCTGGATCCAGCATCACGGCTGCCCAGGGCTGTGAGTAGTGGGGCTTGTGACTCTGCACTGGGAACAAGGAGGGAGGTTGTAGCTAGTTAAGTGGGGAGGTGGTCGCTCTGTGTGGCTTTGCACGGAGCGGCAGAAGAAGGCACCGCAGGGTTTGCTGGGGAGAGTTCACTGGCGCCAAAGATGACCAGGCGCACCGAAGACTCACCACGGGATTGGAACTTTGCTCAGGCCTCCTGAACTCTGTGTGCAGACCCATTGCTCAGTGTCTGCCCTTCCAGACTGTGCTACTGCGGGGCCTTGGTTTGGATGCAGCCCTGTTCTACTGCTCCCCCTATATTTCCCCTTCTTGTATTTCTCCTCTCATCCCTCTGTAAATAAATATCTCCCTTTGTTATATCCATTGTACTTTTCCTGGGAGGGGGTTCGGAACAGGTGCCCCTGGGGTGAAAGGGATTTCTCCTGCTGCATTCCTGCACATGCCTTCTCTTGGCCAGAGCTGCCTGCAGAGCAGACTCCATCTTGGCCACGAGGGCACTAAAAGAACAGGAGTACTTGTGGCACCTTAGAGACTAACAAATTTATTTCAGCATGAGCTTTCGTGAGCTATAGCTCACTTCTTCGGATGCATAGGGCGCTAAAGTTCCTCTAGGATACAGAATTTGTGGCCATTGTCTGGGCCCAAGCAGCTAGACAACAGCCACACCTGCCCTTTGGGGGTCTCCGCAGAGAGTAAACACCCTTGTCCCACCACCGAGATCAGTTGTCCCAACACTTTTTGAGGATCTCACCCTCCTTACCCTTGTCCATGCCCCCATGAGCCACACCTGGGAATGGGGCCACAGCTGCGGGGGAAGTGACGCAGACAGGGGTAAGGGGGCTGAGGTAGGGGCCAGAGCTGGGGGTGGGGGCAGAGACCAGCAGCAGAACCACATGTGTAGGGCTGGGAGAGGATCCATGGGAGCCAGGCCAACAGCCAGGGCCAGCAGCTGGAGCTACAGCCAGGAGTGGAACTGGATGGTGCTCCCTCCCCAGACCCTCTGGGGGCTGTTCTGGGCCCCAGGTCCATTCCCCAAATGTTACTTCATTCCACCTGGTGGGACGCACCCCACATTTTGGACCTCTGACCTAGATAATCGTGCAACAAACAGGGGAAACTCAGGTATACACAACATGCAAAACTATCAGAAAATTCCCACTTCTTCACAGGGGTGTCAGTGGGTCTGAGCTGGGCAGCAGCACAGGGAAAGTGGGGAGGTTTCCCTTTGGAAAAATTAAACTGCAAAACATCCCCCTGTGTTCCCGCAAAAGCCTCTCTCTCCCTTAACCCCTTCCCCATGAAAATCTCCACCCCTGCACTGGCACAAACAGACCCTCTCACTTTCAACACAGATTTTTAACTTTTCTTACTTTTCCTTTCTCTTGTACAAACATTTTCCCCATCGAAATGATCAAGGGCTTTAAAAATGAGAATGAGAGAACAAACTAAATTAAAACCAAAGAAACCGCTATCGACCTCCCCACCACACACAGTTTGGGTCTGAATTTTCTACTGAAATGTTGAGGCAATGAAACTCTCATTGCTATTGTCCAGAAAACAAACCTAAACCTCCCATGCAGTACCTAGGACATCTATTTCCAAACCACCAATGCTTCAGCTCCTTTGGTGAGATTTCCAGCTGCCCAATCCTGCTGCTATTCCAGGGAGCAATTCCTGACTCCTGTCAGCATTTATCTCAGCCCTGTTCTGTGCATCACAGGCTTCTCTGGGAAAGGGCAGTGAATGGTTCTAGGGTCCAGTGATCCTCATTCAAATCAAGCTAGAACCTGAGAATCCTTCCCCTTTCCCAGACTGTGGGAGGGGAGGCATTTCAAAGAGATCTCAGAGCTATCGCATGTGGCTAAGGAAAAAGCCTCATAGCCCCACTCTGCTTTGGGTGCTGAGTTTACTCCTGAAGCCTCTGCCACCCACCTAGTGCCCTATGGCTCATCCCTGACCCTTGCTGCTGCTCCTTACTATAGAATGTGAAAGGAGCAGAGGCAGCGCAGGAGCCTTCTGGGGATGCAGATCTGAGGCTTTGGGAGAGACACACTGTCTGAGACATCAGAGCGCTGTAAACCCTGCAGCCACTCCCTCAACCGGGGCCTGTTTCAGCCCTGAGTCTGGGCTACTGAGATGCCTCCCACAGAGCAAGATGCCCACAGATTACAGCCTGAAAATAGGCACGTGATACTAACTCCTGCTTTCCCTGACAGGGCTTCCCCTAGACCAAGTGACATCCCAGGCAAAAAGTGTCTTTGGTGGCCCCCCAGCCCCACCCCCGCTCCATATGTTAAACCATTTAATACGTTATTTTTTACTGCGTTTGTAGCTCATCTCATGATTTTGATGCAGAATTTGATGCATGATTTTCTCTATCATATAAGACAATACATTTTAATTTCCTTTAAGCATACAGAAACTTTTAATTTTAACAGTAACTGAAATGTACTAACACCTAGAAATGGAAGTGTCACCAGCACAGGGTGGGCCAGTATTAAATAGTGTTACAGCAGGAGACAGCATTAGGATGTTAACCCCAGGCCTTTAGTTCAAAGGTCACTTCTCTTGCCTTTCCCCCATGAACTGAAGAGCCACATTCAAGAGATCCAAAGACTGGTTGATGACATTTCCGAGTGCTAAAATAGCAAGCAATGTCCATCTTGCATTGGCCATTATTGACTGGTGAGATGTTTATTGAGAATAAGTTTCAAGGTGAGAAGCAGCAGCCCAAAAAGGGCACCTACAACTGCTGAAGTAGTTCAGTTAGGAGAGTGTTAGACTGAAGATCTAAAGGTCCCTGGTTCAATCCCAGGCTTCAGCAACCTCTTTCTGCAGCGGTGGGCTGTTTCTTGGAAACACAGCAGTGCTTTTACCCAATGGAATTCCCTCATTTTGGGCTTCTCTGCAGGAAAAGGCAGCATTGGTTTCTGCACCCACTTGGCCCACCTGAACTTTCTTTCTTCTCTTGCTCTTTCTCAGCAAGGGGAAGAAAAAGAAGCTCTTCCTCAAGCTAGAGTCACAAGGGTGACATCAGGACGACTTCCCGAGCCTCGGCTCCAGTCCTGTGCTCTTTCAGCTGACCCATCGAAGAGCTGTTGCCATGTTCTCCAGGTTCACCCCTCGGTGTGTGCCAGGGTGAGCACCACCAAAGTACATGGAATTTGAGGGTGGGGCAGTGCACTGTGATGGAGTTGCTGTAGTGTAGCAGTTCTCATGGTTACCTAACATGCAAAAGGGCCTCAGCCTAAAACCAGGCAGCAACATGCTGGCTTCCTTTTCCCAGCTCCCCTTGCTGTCCAGCAAGGTGCTCCTCCTTCTGCTACTGGCCTGTCCCTGGAATAACCCCAACCCCCGCATGATAGAGGGAGGTGACATCAGTGGACAAAGTACCTTGGCGTCAGTCTGGGGAAGCTAGAGGAATTAGGCCAGTCACCTTTTGAATGCTTGTGGCTTGGCCTCCTCTGCCCTTGGAGGTTGGCCTGAGGAGGTCGGCTCCTTTGAGTGACTTGCCAAAGGAGGAAGTGAGGCAGGAATGGGGCAAAAGAGGAAAGTCAAGCTGAGGGAAGCAGGGCAGAAGCTAAGCGCATCATTGCA
Source organism: Chelonoidis abingdonii (assembly GCF_003597395.2). Taxonomy (NCBI): domain Eukaryota; kingdom Metazoa; phylum Chordata; order Testudines; family Testudinidae; genus Chelonoidis; species Chelonoidis abingdonii. Next base: position 148,922,960 of record NC_133769.1, on the reverse strand, counting down.
GCTAAGTGGTGTTAGTAGTAGCCACCATTCGTTCTGCAAAGCCTGGGGAGGTGCGGTTGGCTGCTGGGAGGTAGAATCCTGTGCCTGCCTCTTGGCATCCCAGGGGTGGCTACTTGCAGCTCAGGAGAAGAAGCAGCGAGGTTCTGGGTGGAAGGAAAAGAAGCAATGGTGAGTCCTAGTGGGCTGCTTTCTGGCAAGATGATTTTCCGCTTTAGGCTTGGGAGGAGCATGCGAGCTGTGGGTGGAGTTGTTTCAGTGAGAACCGCTTCTCTTGTCTTGCAGACCTGGGGGTACCAGTGACAGCTTGAGGGGGCAGGTGCTGGCTTGAGTGAATGGGATATAGGAAACCCCAGCCTGCCATCTGGGGCCAAGTCCACTGCTTGTCTCCTGTGTTGTGACATCCAAATTTAAATCTTCCTAGCATGTGCTGTGGCTTGTATATTAAGCCTTCCTGGTGGGCTTGGTTGTTGCCAAAGTAGCTCATTTGGGAGTATATTAGATTGAAGATCTGAAGGTTTCTGGCCTGATACCAGGCTTTAGCACCCCCTCCACCCTGAGCATGTCGTGCTGAGCTTTCTTCTGGGTGTGCAGCTGTGCCTTAAACTCACAAATTTTCCTAATTTCAGAGGCAACACTTGCAGAATGGGGTCATGTGCCTGCTACATCATGTGGTGCTGCCAGCGCAGCAGGGAGGTGCCTGGGGCAGCCACCAGAAAGGGAAGGCACGTCCGGCTCTTCAGCGGCAATTTGGCCCACTCAGTCCCTCTCGGAGGGAAGGACTTGCTGCTGAAAACGGTAGAGCTGCCATTGATTGTGGATTTTTTTTTTTTTTTTTTTGCCACTTGGGGCAGGAAAAACGCTGAATCTGGCCCTGCTCCATGGAAGACAAGTTATTAAATCCCAGATGAGTGGAGTTCTATCAGTTCTCAGCCTGAGTCCTTAGGTCTTAATCCTGACGCTATGTCGGGTAATTCCGGTGGGGGTGTGGAGCAGCCGTTTGTTTTCCTGTTTGCCCTCCTCTGCAGTGTGAAAATTAAGGAGGGGAGGCAGAAGCCCCACTTCCCTCCCAAAATGACGTCCAGTGGGGGATGCCAGGACAACAGGGTGGGGCGGCAAGTGGTGGCCAGACTCTCACCGCCAGGCTCTAGTCTAGCTCAGGGTCCAGCTCAACTTCCTCCCCGCACCACTGGCCCCTAGTCCCCTTCCACCACCAGGTCAATCTGGGCACTAGGGAAGGAACAGTGTGAGGCAGCAGGTCAAGCTGAGCAAGGCAGGCAAAAGCGAGTCTTGTCTTCATGGGCCGCTCACAATGACGTCCTTTTTGTGTGCAACTGCTGCAAAAACCTCCCAGACAGAGAAGCAACAGGCCAAAATATTGCCCTACAGCTGCCGAAGTAGCTCAGTTGTGAGAGCGTTAGACTGAAGATCTGAAGGTCTCTGGGTCACTCCTAGGCTTTGGCAGGCCCTTTTGTCCCTCTTTGTACAGTGGTGGCTTGTTCTCTGGGAGCACAGTGGTTCCTGCACCCAAGGTGAGTCCTTGAGCTTGGGCACTGCAGTAGGAAAAGATACTGTGGACTTTTGCCCCTAGTTGGCTGGCCTGACCTTTAACAATGAGGGATGGGAGCGAGGTCAGCTTAGCAGATGTGTTTCTCCATAGTGGAACCAGTGGCGGGTGGGCAGTAGCCTCCTATTCCTTTAACCCGAGCTCACACCAGCTGCAGATGGGGTACACCTTTGTGCGGGGACAGACCAGGAGTTGCATTGACTGGATTTACATGAAGGAGAGCACGTCAACAGCCTAGTGCAGGGTGGTGCCAATGGACAGTTCGGATCACACAGCTCTCACCGTGTGCTCAATGTGGCCAATTCCCTGACCCAGGGCAGAGAATATTGGAAGCTTAACATCCACAGCTTGCAACATAAAGGAGAAGCGGGGTGAGGCCTGGTGGTGTTGGCAGAACGGGAAAGCATCAGAGGGTTCTATAGCAACCAGCGGGATTGATGGGAGTCGGTGAGGGAGGGGTTGGCAGCTTTGTTCTGGCGGCCGGGGAAACACTGCAACATTAAAGAAACCAACGGTGCCAAGTCCTACAGCGTTGCCTGTGGGATTTCCACAAGAGCATCCAGGCACGGGAGCCAGTCAGTGTGTGACTGTACGACTGGATCAAGGGATAGCTGGTCAAGTGCCAGGAGATGACGTTGCAGCTGGCTGATATGAGTGGGAGCACCAAGTGAAGGGAGGGGCGGCCTCCCCTGATATTTTTGTGGCCTGCAAGGAATGGAGACAAAGCAGGGGGATGCGGAGACTCAGGGCAGGACCACAGTCGCTGGAGGAGGAGAGAGAGTCCTGCAAGAGGAAGCCTCTGGAGGGAAGCAATAAGTGCAGAGTGGAAGCCAGCCAGCCGAAAGTCACAGAGGTCTAAAAAATGAAATAGCAGTAGGTTCCATGGTGTAATGGGCAGCACTCAGGCCTTTGAATCTTGGAATCTGAGTTCAAATCTCAGTGGGACCTCCTAGACATGTGTTGCTTTGTGGCAAAGTCCTGGAGCTCAATGTGCTTGACTACCCTCTCTCAGGGTGAACTAGAGTGAGGTTTTTTTCCCTCCTGCTGGGTGACTGATGCCCACTGGAGATGGGTCTTTGGTCCAGCTGGTTTAATGGGCTCGCATCTATAGGTTGGGGTCCTAGAACTTAACACTCTGGCTAGAGATTCCTGCAGGTTGACCATATGGTTGTTTCTCACTGCTTCACCTGATGTCCACAACTTTGGTCCCTGCAGCTGCCACACTCTTCCTCCTGCCCACATGGCATTTAAAGGAAGGAGTGCCAGGGCCAGGCTTCATAGGCAGGAGGGAAGCAGAGTCCCAGGCTGGAGTCCAGCACACTTCTCCTCTGGGCACTTAGAGCCGCTGGTGGTGCTGACAGCTCCAAGGGAAGGCTTATAAGCCACAGAGCAACTGAGGCCGGGGCTAGACGAGGACAGGACCATGCCTATGTGTGGCCAGCAGACAGGCAATAAGACCCCCAGCCAGCCTGCTCCCTGCCATGCAAAACACCCACTAAAAGGCCACCCACAGACCAGCATTCAGGTCTGTGGCCAATATCAGAAGAAGGTAGAAAAGCAGGGCCAGCCCCCCTGGTGGGGCCTCTTACCGTTCCCACTCATGGTGCTGACTTTTGCAGTGAGGCAGAAGATTTTATCGCAAGAGGCTTTTCTCCAGCTGGCGAGAAGCAGAGAAACACCCAGGCCCCAAAGGCGCTATATAGCAACCACCCTCAAGCAGGACTGGCGCACATTTGAAGAGGGAAACTGCTCCACACACTGGCCGGGCAGCCGCCATTTTCTTTGGCAAAGTCAGGAATGGCAAAGGCTAGACTGGAAGCACTTGGGGCTCATGCCCCAGCCTTTGTGACCCCCAACCCCAACTCCTTCCCAGGATCTAGCTGAAGCCAGAGCATTGGCCTGAGTGGCCAAGAAGAGGTTCCAGCCCTGAAGGGAGCAGGACTTTCAGCACAAAGGTAAAACTGCAGCAGCACAACAGGCCCAAGGATTTGAACCCACATGCTCTTGAACCACAGTCAGATGCCTTACCCCATTAGGCCATGTAGTCACAGTGAGCTAAGCTGCTTCACGCACTTCTTTGAAAAGGCAGACACTGTGTTTCTTGGGTCATCAACTGAGGGGGGCTGAGTATCAGAGGGGTAGCCGTGTTAGTCTGGATCTGTAAAAGCAGCAAAGAATCCTGTGGCACCTTATAGACTAACAGACGTTTTGGAGCGTGAGCTTTCGTGGTGTGAATACCCACTTTGTCAGATGCATGTAGTGGGGGGCTGAGACTTTCTGGGCACAAGAAGTCGAGTTCCCAGCGAGATATGAGATTTAATTCAATGGAGCCAAGTGCAGGACTTTGTCAGGGAGGCTCAGGCATGCGGGATTGGGGTTCCCATGCCTGAGCCTCCTCCCGGCCAGCGCTTCCATTTTAGGCGGCCTAGTCAATCGCCTAGGGTGCCAGGATTATTGGTGGGCAGCGTTTTGCAGGGGAGGAAACAGGCGGCTCCGGTGAGCTGCCGCAGTCGTGCTTGCAAATGGTCGGCTGCTCAGCTCCAGTGGACCTCCCGCAGGCATCCGACTGCGGCAGCTCCACCGGAGCTGCGGGACCAGGGCGTGGGATGGAGAAATTGCCGTGTGCCTAGGGCGCTAAAACCCCTAGCGCCGGTCCTGGGGTGCAGCGAGGACAAGGCGGCTGTCTAGGTGCTTAGATATAGTCTCACTGAGGAGGGAGGAGGAATCCTGCTGACAGGCAGTGGCTGTGCAGAAAAAGAGGAGGGGTTCCTGGGACTTTTTTTGCCTTACGTTTGCCTGCCTGCTCGCTCTTGTGGGTGAACAGTGAAGATGTTCTCAACAAACCCAGGTAGCTCAGTTGGTAGAACATCAGATTCCTAATCTGAGGGTCCAGAGTTCAAGCACCAGTCTGGGTGCTCAGCTTTTCAAGTTGCCTTGTGTTCCAGTACCCAAATGCTGTTTGCAGCCACATGCAGATTCCAGAAACCATGGCCATTTGCTGGAAAGGTTCCTTTTCTCAGCAATCAGGAGAGAGGCCACATCCACAGGAACAGGTAGAAAGCACAATCTCTGGCTGCCATGAAGTGCTGTGGGGCCAGGTGCTGAGAAAGCCCAGAGGAGAGCAGCAGAGGTGGGTTGGGGAGGAAGAGAAGCAATGAGTACAGAGGGCAAGTGTAAGGGGAGTCTGCTCTGGCTATGGTGGGGGAACTTCCCTGGCATGACCCCGTAACTGGCCAGTAGAAGGATCTGAGTCCCCACCCCCTTACCCAGAGGCTGCCTGACCTCAAGGACTCTCTTTCTACTCTCGTGTGTGGCAGAGACCTCGCAGCCCCAACAAGGCTGGGCCCAGGATTCCTGGGGGGCTTGTCATGATCACTTGAACACGGGCTATAGTGTCCCCACTCTGGGGTACTCTCTACACTCTGGGCACTTCCCTGACCCACTCCTCATGGCATGTGCTTCAAGCAAATACCATTTAGTACCCAGCAATCAATGTAAAACATAAGGAAAGATGGGAAAGAAAAACATGTCACCCTGTCCTGTGGTGCAGGGAGATCACAACCAGCGTCTCTGGAGTGTCAGGGCAGGTCACAGTCTCTCCCTCACATGTCCCAGGCCTCCTTCCCAGGCCTTGGCTGTGCTGCAGGGACACTGCCATGGCCTGGACACTTGCTCTGGCAGTGGCCACATGCTCTAGGTGAGAGGCCCCTTGTTCCCAATGCCTTCCACTCATGTAAAGCTGGTCCTATGGTGTAATGGGCAGCACTCAGGACTTTGAATCCTGCAATCTGAGTTCAAATCTCAGTGGGACCTTGTGGTAAAGCCCTGGAGCTCAAAGTGCTCAACTTCCCTGTCTCCAGCTGTGCAAAACTGGATCTTTCTGCTCCTGCTGGGTGACTTGTCCACTGGGGCCAGGTCTTCAGTTGGGATGGGCACAATGGGTTGGGGCTCTAGAACTTGCTACTCTGGTTGCTGATGCCTGCAGTCCTGTGATTTGACCTGGTGGTTGGGATTCTCACTGCTTCACCTGTTGCCCACAAGTTTGGCCCTTGTGTTTGCTGCTGTGCTTTTCCTCTTGCCCACATGGTGCTTGAAGAAAGCAGGGCCAGGGCCAGGCTTGATAGGCAGGAGGGAGGCAGAGTCCCAGGCAGGAGCCCAGCTACACCTCTCCTCCTGTGGGCCCCTAGAGCGGAGGCGGCTGGTGCTGACAGCTCCAAGGGAAGGCTTAAAAGCTACAGGGCCAGAGGAGGGGAGGATCATGCCTATGCATGGCCAGCAGACGGCCACAAAGACATCCGGCCAGCCTGCTGCCTGGTATGGCAAACACTCACTGAAGATGTGCTTAATCCACTTGCTGATCAGGAGGAAAATTTGTCAAAATGTGTGTGCGAGGAGAACCCGCTTGGCTCGGAAGGAGCGAGGAAAAAGAGCGAGTGAAAAAAATAACTTGTGAGACAGCAAGCAAAAAGAACGTGAAAGGAAGAGAAAGAAATAAAGGGCGAGAAAAAATATTAGAAAAAGAAGGAAAGAAAGCAAGAGCATGAAAGGTAGAGGGGAAAAAAGAAAGCAAGAACATACAAGCTAGAGAAGGAAAGGAATGAAAAAAAACAAATGAACCACAAGCACTAGTTGAAGCTGGAATGGGAGAGTCAGAGAAAGGACAGACTGACCCGTTAAGCAAGGTTGCAGCCCAGATTCTCCATGTTGGGGGAACAGGCCTCCCATTTCCATCCTGGCCCTGCTTGGAGGGACCATCCATAGGTGACTATTGGCACCCCCATGCTCTGAGGAGGGGGCAAGCCCTCCCCATACCTGCCCCTCGGGACACGGGCTCTCCCCAGTCACGTTGCCCCCTGCTGGATAGACCCCTCTAGGTCAGAACCAGTCTCAGCCCGGGTCAGACCCTGGGAGCCAGCCCCCTCTGTCGCCACGGCCATGTCTATTGGTCTCCTGGAAAGGTCCATTCTCACTGGTAGCTGTCCAGTGGCAGTGAGTTCCACAGGCCTCGGCACATGCTGTGTGGGGCAAGAAGTCCTTGTATTGGGAGGAGTGGGAGTGAACTGTGTGTAGTTGTGTCTCTGAGCACGATTGTGAATAGTCTGATGTGTGTGTGTGTGAGATTGTGAGTGTGACTGGGAGTGTGATTGTTTCTCTCCTTGGGGGTTGGGCTAGCATGCCCCTCTGGGTGTGTTGTATGTGAGTGTTCTTGGGATTGTGCGAGTCCCTTTGTGCATCAATGTGGGTGTGTCACTTGCTGTAGGATACAAAATCCTGCAAAGCCAACACACACACACACACACACACACACACAGAGAGAGAGCGAGGCTCAGCCTCAGCAGCAGGGGGCAGCAGGGACACACACATCTCTCCTGGGCCAGCTTGGACAATTTCCCATCACCACCTGGCACAGTGCTGGTGCCCCCATATGGGGGTGGGCAGTGACCGGGCAGGAGGGCAGATGTGCTGGATTCAGAAGGAAGCACTTTGGGAAAATCAGTCAAGGCCCTTAGCAGAGCTGGAACATGGACCCAGTGACCCCTGCATCACCCTGGGACAGGAATGGGGTCTAGTGGTCAGAGCAGGGAGGGGGCTGGTCACCAGGACCCCTGGGTTCTATCCCTGGCTCTGGAAGTGGAGGGGGGCTAGAGCAGGAGGACTGGGAGCCAGGACTCCTGCATTCCATAGGGGAGACTTTTTTCCTGTGCTTCCCTCCCTAGAGATCACAGCCCAGCCCCCTAGTGGAGAGTGAATGGGAACAGCAGAAATGGCTGGCTGGCTGACGCTGACACACACACACACACACACCCCGACAGGCCCCTGCTAGGACAAGCTCTCCTACTCCCACTGCTTTTCTTATCACCATGAGCTGCTCCCCACCAGGCACCACACCCCATTCACACACCTTTGGTCAATATGTAGCTCAGTGGCAATCACTGCCTCTGAAGTGATTCCGGTGCAGCACTTCACAGCATGAACTCCCCACCGGATTCTGTCCACATGCAGAGAATTCTCTCACGCCGGGCCCTTCGGTTCATCTCGCTGCTCTCCGCACTGCAAACCCACACTGCTCATCTGCATAACTCCCGCCCATGGACACATGACACACCTTCTGGCGTTTTGGGTCTCAAGTGAAATGAGTTGCCTGCGGGGGAGTGAGCATATCACCGCTATGTCTCAAACCCCCACCTGCACGTCAGAGCCCAGCACCCACAGGCCAGCCCGGCGGGATTGTCTGTGAGCCCCACGCTGGGGGCGGGCTTCAGGGAAGATCCAGCCCCATACACAGCTGGCAGGCAGAGATATCTGGCGGGAAAGGATTGTATGGTAATGGGGTCGGAGAAAGGGGGAAGGAGAGACCCAAGCCCACCGACCTGTAGGGGCAGGGGATATTGGGGTCAGGAGGAAAGGAAAGGGCGGTTGGGCAGAGAAACCAGCCTAGGGTGCAGGGGAAATGGGGTGGTGGAGGAAGCTGGGGAAGCAGGGGATGTCTGTAGTGAGGGACAGGTGGTTCAGCTGTAATCCGAGCCGGCAGGGGGAGGGGGGAGCTCCTGGGCAGAGAGTAAGGTACAGAAAGGATCGGCCGGGGGAGGAAAGGCAGACAGGTTTGGGTTTGGGCTGTGGGCGGAATTCAGGGTATCCTAGCTGGGATCCAAGCACCCTGAACCCCCAGAAGGACTCAGATGGAGGAGTCCTGACTGTGCCTGCAAGCTCTGCTGTAACCTGTGTTCCTGTTGCCAATAAACCTTCTGTTTTACTGGCTGGATAAAAGTCACTGTGGGTCCAGGAAGAGGGGTGAGCAGGGCTGGAACCCCAGACTCCGTGACAACTGGCGCAGCGGGGAGATACTGCACCCCGTGGACGGCGCTTCCTGCAGTAAGTGACTGGGAGCAGTAAAACGAAGGGGTGATTAAACCCCTGGGAGTGTGTGCCCAGTGAGAAGGACTTTGCAGTAACAGGGTCCCCTGGGGATTGCAGCACGAGCGGTCCCGGGGCGGAGGAGTCTGCAGCTCGACCCTGGCAGAGAGGTGGTGACCTCAAGAAGGGCTGGTGCACTAGGGTCCCCCGGAAACCGTGGGGAGCGGCGAGCACCCCGACCTGTGAGTGGGCCAGCAGGAAGATGTACGCCAAGCGGCGCAAGTGTGACCTGCTGGAGCTGTGCAAGCAGAGGGGGCTGCGCACAGGGAGGCTGACCAAGGACCAGCTGATTGCCCAGCTGGAGGAGGGAGACCGGAGCCCTGTCTCTGAGGGAAGCAGCCTGGCAGATGCAGCGCAGTCACCAGTGTCTGTCCCCTGGGAGTGGTCAGCCGGCGATGAGGGCTTCCCGAGACCCCCCCTTCCTAGGCCTAGGGGAGGGCGGGGAGGAGCCCAGCGAATGCCGAGGGCACCGTGACCCCCCGGCCAGCAGGGGATCCTGGCAGCGAAGCTCACCCCCCAGCAGGGGATCCTCCCGGCGACGCTCGACAGCTGTGGAGCAGCTGTGGCTGGAAGAGGTTAAAGGAAGTTGAGACGGGAGGAGCTCGAGTTAAAGAGGCAAGAGCTGGGAGGAGAGGTGATACCAGCGTAAACATGAGGAGAACCAGCGCAGCGTGAGCTGGAGGAACCAGCGTGAACATGAGCTGGAGGAGAGGAGAACCAGCGTAAACATGAGCTGGAGAGAAGGCCGTAAACAGGCTGAGGAGCCGAGCTGGCCCGGCTGAGGAGCGTGAGCCCCGGCTGCGGTGAGTGAGGGGGGACCCAAGCCTACACGAACTTTGATAAGCGCTTGCTGCCCCGGCGTAAGGAGGGGAGGACATAGATACCTTCCTGACGGCCTTTGAGAATGCCTGCGAGCTGCAGGGTTGGCCTGCAGAAAGGATCTCAGTTCTCACCCCTTACTGGACTCCACAGCCGTGGAGTGTACAGTCCGACTGAAAGGGCGGAGGCGGGGGGACTATACGAACTGTTCAAACAGGCCCTGCTCCGCGAGTTTGGGCTGACTCCTGAGATGTACCGGAAAAGGTTCCGGAGTCAGCGTAAAACCCGTGAGATCACATACCTACAACTGGTCAACCGGGCCCAGGGATGCCCGCAAGTGGACAGCTGGGGCCCAAACTAAAGAGGACTTGCTGGACCTATTCATACTGGAGCACCTGTATGAGCAGTGCCCATCTGACCTGAGGCTGTGGTTGAGGGACCAGAAGCCGGAGAACCCGCAGCACGCAGGGCCAACTTGCCGACCAATTTGTGGACAGTCGCGGCAGGGGATGGAATGGCAGGGAGGAGTCTCGAAGGAGCAGGCCTGCTCAACGCAGAGAGAGTCATCATGGGACCTCCCAGCGGGGGCCTATGGAGAACCCCCCAAAAGGGGAACATCCAGTGTCAGGTCCCTCCGACCCACTCAGGGGACCACGAGACATGGGCTGCTATCAATGTGGCCAACGAGGCCACATACGGGCCCAGTGCCCCCAAGCTCAGGGACAGACCAAGCAGACCCAACCCACAGACGTGGGTGGACTGGGTAAAAACCCAATCGGAAGATGGGCTACATTCCGGGAAAGGGGGGCTGGCAACATACCACCTATGAAGGAGGAGGAGGTCCCCAGGTCAGCTCCTCTGGGGGCTGGAAGCTCCAGCCTCGGGTTCTTAGTTTAACCGGGTGGGCGCGGGCTGCCCCTCCGGAAGAGTGCATTGTTTCCCTGGAGGTAGATGGGAGGGAGGTCACTGGGTACTGGGACACGGGTGCAGAGGTGACGCTTGCCCGACCCGAGGTGGTGGGCTCAGATCGGATGGTGCCCGACACCTACCTGACCCTGATGGGCGTGGGCGGGACCCCATTCAAGGTGCCCGTGGCAAGAGTACATCTGAAGTGGGAGGCCAAGGAGGGCCCCAAGGACGTGGGGTACACCCATATTTGCCCACAGACGTGTTAATGGGAGGGGGACCTAAAAGGACTGGCCTAGTAGCACTCAGAGTGCCCTGGTCGTGACTCGTAGTCAGAGTCGGCAAAGGGCACTGCACCCCGACAACGGGGAGGTACTCGGCCCAAGGTGCAGGACCCTAACCTGGGGGGCGGGGAGCGCCCAGGGGCATGGCTCAGAGAGGCTGCGACCTCAGGCCCAGCCAGCAAGAGAGAGCTGGTCCCCATCCCTGTCCCAGCTGCTGAGTTTCCAGGCGGAGTTGCAGAAAGATCCCTCCTTGCGGAAGCCCAGGGACCGGGCTGACCTTAGTGCGGAACAGACCTGAGGAGAGGTTGCAAGGAGAGGTTCCTGTGGGAGAAGGGGTTCCTGTACCGAGAATGGGCTCCCCCAGGGGAGGTAGAGTCATGGGGATCAGGAGGCAGCTGGTGGTTCCCCAGAAGTTTCGCCACAAGCTGCTGTACCTGGCCCATGACATCCCTCTCGCAGGACACCAGGGAATCCGGCGTACCAGGCAGAGGCTGCTACAGAACTTTTACTGGCCTGGGGTCTTTACCCATGTCCGACAGTACTGCCAATCCTGTGACCCTGCCAGAGGGTAGGGAAGGCCCGGGACAAGGGGAAAGCAGCCTTGAGGCCTTTACCCATCATAGAAGAACCTTTCCAGAAGGTGGCCATGGACATAGTGGGACTCTCAGCAAGATGACCGGTCAGGGAAAAAATACATCCTGGTGGTGGTGGATTTTGCCACTCGCTACCCCGAGGCAGTGGCCTTGTCCTCTATTGAAGCAGACACAGTGGCAGATGCGCTGCTGACAATTTTCAGCCGGGTGGGGTTCCCAAGGAGGTCTTAACGGATCAGGGGTCCAACTTCATGTCGGCCCTGCTCCGGTCCTTATGGCAGAAATGTGGGTGGCAGCACAACTGGGCCTCAGCGTATCACCCCCAGTCCAACGGGCTGGTGGAAAGGTTCAACGGGACGCTGAAGATGATGCTAAAAACATTTATGAACCAGCACCCGCAGGATTGGGACAAATACTTACCTCACCTGCTGTTCGCGTACAGGGAGGTACCCCAGGAGTCTACCGGGTTTTCGCCTTTCGAACTGTTGTATGGAAGGCGAGTAAGGGGGCCCTGGACCTGATGAGAGATGAATGGGAGGGGAAGGCCACTCCCGAGGAGAGTCAGTGGTGGAGTATGTCCTGACCTTCCGGGAAAGACTGGCCGAGCTCATGGGCCTGGCCAGGGAGAATCTGGCCCGAGCCCAGAGGAAGCAGAAGGTCTGGTATGACCGCACAGCACGGGCCGGGCCTTTGCCACCGGGGATCAGGTGATGGTTCTCATCCCGTGAGGAAAAACAAACTCCAGGCCGCCTGGGAAGGACCCTTCAAGGTTATCAAGCAACTGAATGAGGTAAACTATGTGGTGGAGCTGTCAAACCGGGCACATCACCGCGGGTGTACCATGTGAACATGATGAAACCATACTATGACAGGGGAATGTGGTGTTGGCCGTGTGTGGACACTGGGAGGGGCAGGGAGATGACCCTTTAGTGGATCTATTCCCTGGACAAAAGCTGGTTCCCCCCCTGGAGGCGATTCCCCTCTCTGATCAGCTGACCATGGCCCAGCACGCTGAGATCAGAGGGGTGCTGCATCTGTACCGACAGCTGTTTTCCAACCAGCCTGGACGCACTAATTTGACTGTCCACCGGGTGGAGACCGGGTCACATCCCCTATAAGATGCTCCCCTTTTCGGGTCACTGGGTAAAACTGCCCAGGATCTGGAAAGAGAGGTCAGGGACATGCTGGCTTGGGTGTGATCCAGCAGTCTTCCAGCCCTTGGGCTTGCCAGTGGTGCTGGTCCCAAGAAGGATGGGTCAATCCGGTTCTGTGTGGACTATCGAAAGCTCAATGCCATCACCGTATCTGATGCCTACCCCATGCCCAGGCCTGACGAGCTCCTAGACAAGCTGGGAGGTGCTCGGTACCTCACCACCATGGATCTTACAAGGGCTACTGGCAAGTGCCGCTGGACGCAGATGCCAGGCTGAAATCGGCCTTTATCACCCATCTGGGGCTCTACGAGTTTCTGACCCTGCCCTTTGGCCTCAAGGGAGCGCCGGCCACCTTCCAGCGCCTGGGTGGATCAGCTACTGAGGGGGATGGAGAGTTTTGCCGTGGCTATATTGACGACATCTGCGTCTTCAGCCAGACCTGGGAGGACCATGTGTCCCAGGTTACACAAGTCCTGGACGAATCCGGAGGCTGGGTTAACCGTAAAGGCTGAGAAGTGCAAGGTGGGGATGGCGGAAGTATCTTACCTGGGCCATCGGGTGGGGAGCGGCTGCCTGAAGCCGGAACCAGCCAAGGTGGAGGTGATCAGAGACTGGCCTGCTCCCAAACCAAGAAGCAGGTCCAGGCCTTTATTGGGATGGCGGGGTACTATCGAAGGTTCGTGCCCCACTTTAGCGCCATAGCCGGCCCCATCACTGAACTGTGCAAAAGGGGAAGCCAGACAAGGTAATCTGGACCGAGCAGTGCCAGGAGGCTTTCCGGGCGCTGAAGGAGGCTCTGGTCAGTGGCCCAGTTCTGGCGAACCCAGATTTTGACAAACCCTTTATGGTGTTCACCGACGCCTCAGACACGGGACTGGGGGCAGTGTTAATGCAGGAGGATGAAAAGGGGAGAGACACCCCATTGTGTACCTGAGCAAGAAGCTGCTACTCTCCGGGAGCAAAACTATGCGGCCATCGAGAAGGAATGCCTGGCCATGGTGTGGGCCCTTAAGAAGCTAGAGCCATATCTCTTTGGGCGACACTTCACTGTGTACACCGACCACTCTCCCCTGACCTGGCTGCACCAGATGAAAGGAGCCAACGCCAAGCTCCTGAGGTGGAGCCTGCTCCTGCAGGACTATGACATGGACGTGGTCCATGTGAAGGGAAGTGCCAAACCTGATAGCGGACGCGTTGTCCCGGAGAGGGGGCCCTGAACTTCCCCAGGTCACTGGGCAGAGTGACCCCGCTCAGTTCAGTTCCGAAGGGGGGGGAGCGGGGTGTGATGGAGTAGGGACTGTCGAAGGATAGGGACTGTGTGGGGAACGGGAAAGCAGGGGATGTCTGTAGGTGAGGGACAGGTGCTCAGGCCTGTAATCCGAGCCCGGCAGGGGGGAGGGGGGAGCTCCTGGGCGGAGGAGAAGGGGACAAAGGATTCGGGCCGGCGGGGAGGAAAGGCAGGACAGGTTGGGTTTGGGGCTGTGGGGCGGAATTCAGGGTATCCTAGCTGGGATCCAAGCACCCTGAACCCCCAGAAGGACTCAGTGGAGGGGTCCTGACTGTGCCTGCAAGCTCTGCTGTAACCTGTGTTCCTGTTGCCCAATAAACCTTCTGTTTTACTGGCTGGATAAAAGTCACTGTGGGGTCCAAGCAGAGGGGAGCGGGGCTGGAACCCCCAGACTCCGTGACAGAAACCCAGCCTCATAGACCCCTAGAGGCAGCAAGATGTAGGGGGGCGGGAGGGGGGATGGCAGAGGAGACACTCATCTCCATAGATCCCCAGAGGCAGGAAATGAGGGGAGAAGGGAGGAGGGAGGGATCCAGCCCTATAGACCTGTAGGGGCAGGGAGATATTGGGGGCAGGAGGGGAGAAGGGGGACTGGCAGAGACCCAGCCCTGGGTGCAGGGGAAATGGGGTGGTTTGGAGGGAACTGGGGAGGAGAAGAGACACATGGCAGGACATATGTTGGGACAGGGAAACTGAGTCACTCCAAATACATGAGAAGCAGGGCAGGGTAGAGGCAGATCATGCTGGTCCCAGGGTAATTTCGGGGGGCAGGACCGGCTTTAGGAAGTGTGGTGCCCAATTCGAACAGTTTCGATGGGGCCCCAGCAGGGGTGACTAAAAGAAAAAAACACTTAAAAAAACAAAACCCTTTCATTTCTTCCATGTATTATTTACTTTCCATGACTATATACATAATAACAAAATTATATATTACATACATTGTATCATATATTAATTAGCTGATTTGCACTTTCATATTAGGAAAATAATTTGTTTTGATAATCGTACAACTGATTTTCTTTACTAATGTTTATTTTATTAAAATTTATAAAATATTTCCTTATTAATATAAAATCGCCCCTCCTTCCCCCCCGCCGCGCCGCCCAGCCCCATGGAAACAAACCGTCCTTCCCCAGCTCCGCCCCGTCGAAACAAGGTTGGTGGGGGGTTGGGAAGAAACGGCACACATGGGGTGACCAGATCACAGCAGTAAAACAGGACCTGCCCCCTCCCTGCTCAGCCCCACCATCACACCCCTCTTCACCACCTAGCCCCCTGCTGGCTTGCTGCATCCCTCCTAGTCAGTCCCCCACCCATCGCTCACTTCCTTTCACCTTCTCCCTCATCTGCCAGAAACCACCATGCCTGCCCCTAGAACTCCTGCTGGCTCAGTGCTTGCCTCTGCCCACCCGCCACTTGCCCCCAGAGCCCCCCCCCTGCTCTGCCTCTTCCTGTCCCTGCTCTGCCCCTCACCCAAATCCCACCTGCTGTTCCCTTCTCCCTCATCTGCCAGAAACCACCATGCCTGCCCCTAGAACTCCTGCTGGCTCAGTGCTTGCCTCTGCCCACCCGCCACTTGCCCCCAGAG
>NC_133769.1:148865191-148906579 GCF_003597395.2 Chelonoidis abingdonii | reverse complement strand
AGTATAAAACCTCATTCAAACACCAAGGGGTTACTATATTACTGCACACAGCAGTCAATCAATGCAATTGTAGATAAATCTTCGCATTATTATTTTTGTATTTACTTTTATATGACTTTGTATTGAACCTTGGTAATATGTTACAGCAGGCTCCAAAGGTAGTGTAATTAAGGTAAAACAAAAATGTCTTTTTGCTAGGAGTAGAATAAGATCTTCCCCCCACTTTGTAATCAATTGCCCTGTTGAATGAATGAGGTGTGAATGAGGAAGGTGTGTAAGGCAGCACCTCCAGAAAGCTGCAACCCTTGGAGAGGGGCTGGGAGCCAGACCAAGGAGAGTTTTGCCCAGGCTGAGTGGGACGGAGTTTGGGTGCTGGGTCCAGGCTCCGGGCTGGAGCACGTGGTGGAGTGCAGGAAGGGTGGAGGGGTGCAGGCTCTGGGACAGAGTTTGGGGGCCGGAGAGGGGGTGGTGGGTGCTGGGGGGAGGGGAGGGGACTGCCATCACATGTGGCTTCCTTCCTCCTCTGCTGCCCCTCACCATAGCCTCGGTGAGGAATGGGGCTGCCCCTTGCCTAGTGTTTGCAGGAGTGGTGGCTGAGGGGAAACCTAGTCAAACTCTGGTTTTACTCTTTTGTTGATGGGTCACTTTAACCCCTTACACACCCTTTCACGCCTCTCTCACTCCCCTTTTCTACTAGGCTTGTTTGAGCTTTTAGGTGGAGCCAGATGAAAACCACAAACCCCAGTGAGAGCAACAGACTGGAAGACTAGACTGAACCCACCACCCAGCCTAGTCCATCCCAGAACCCAGGACTGAGGGCAAATGTCCCCCTACCCCCAGGCCACCTGTTTCCACTCATGGCCTCTCCCAGTGCTGCCAGTGATTCTGTATGGCTGTATCACGCGGGATTTAAACCAGAGCCCCCGCCCCCCGCTAAATTCACCCCTATTTTGCAACCACTCTGCATCAAGAGCACCTTCCTTCCCTGCCCTAGAGCTGCTGGATGGCTAGAAAGCTGAGTTGGGCATTTGATTGATCTGGAATATTATCATGCCCCCCACCTCCAAAAAATCTTAATATCCACACAGCTTTGGGGGAGGGAATAGCCCACCCCCCCAAGCCTGTCTAATTTATTGTTGTAGGGCAAACGAAAGAGCCATAGTTTAATGGAAATAGTCAGCCCCTACAGCGGTCTTGCAGCAGGGAAAGCAGAGTTGATGGAAAGGGAACTGGTTTGGATAGGAGCCCCAGTCCCCTTTCTTTGCAAAATAATTTGGAGAGGGGAAATCAGATCACTCCGTGCCTCAGTTTCCCCTCTTGTGTGTGTGGGGGAGATAAGTCTCAGCCTGCCGTGTTGCAGACCTTTCGCATTCTCCCCTTTTGATGTATTTGATTTCCTCCTCCAAACCTCCCTTTCTCTCTCACCTGGCGTTCACAGCACTAAGTACCGGCTCGGGGCTTTTTTCCTGGGTTACATTACACGATCCCGACTTTAGTTTTGAAACAGACACAGGCAGGCACAAACTCACCCTCAAACAGCAACATCACTGAAAATCACAACACCAACCTAATATTAAAAACCTGCCGGGAATCACAGGGTCAAACACTCACCATTGGAAGCCCCAGCAGCTGCTCAGGTGGCTGAGGTTCACTGCAGAGAGTCGTGTCTCCCACCAGACCAGAAGACCCCTTGGCGTCCCCTCCAGGTAAGTGTTGGCGGGAGGGGAAGGGAAGGAAGCCTGCAAAGCACATGTGCCTTCTCCCCCCGCCCCACCTGTAACACCCACGTGGATGTCTCTGCCTCAGCCCTCTGCCCGCCAGCATCTCTGGTTGCCTAGGAGCAACAGCTGCTGCTTCCTGGAGACGCAGAGCTTTGCTGCTGGGAGAGAAGCTGAGGGCGCAGGGCCCTCTCAGGTGTGGGGCCCAATTCGGGGGAATCGGGCAAATCAGCCTAAAACTGGCCCTGTCGGGGGTTCTGATTCCCCACGCAGCCAGTGGGCTCACCTCTGGGCTGAGGAGACCTGGGGTGGGGCGGGTGCAGGGGCTCTGTGTGTGTCAGGCTGGGGGAGCTGCCTGGATAGAGGTGCTGGAAGCAGGGGCGGCTCCAGGCACCAGCACCCCAAGCGCATGCTGGGGCAGCAAGCTGGGAGGGGCTCTGCTGGTCGCAGGGAGGGCAGCAGGCACCCCAACCCCTCCCCCACTCCCCTCCCAGAGCTGGGGGAGAACCCAGGAGTCCTGGCCCCCAGGCCTGCCCTCCCTCGTATTGCCATATGGCTCCATCCAACAGCCCCCACCCCCCGTGGGGCAGTGGCCCGGGGCGGGGAGAGACGAGGCCAGGGGAGAAACAGGCGCTCGGCAGCCCCCACCACACAGAGGGCGGGGGAGCAGGGCCGAGACCCCGGGACACGCGAGTTCGCGTCAGGAGCCAGAGGAGGCCGAGGCTGGAGCTCTCCGGGGAGCGGGGCGGGGATGAGGAGTTGTTGGGGGGGAGGTGTCAGGTTGACCCAGGGACCCGCCCTTACCTGGGCTCGAGGGGACGGAGACGCCCCGGGGCAGGCTGGGAGTTGTAGTTCCTGGCTCCTTTCAGAGCGGAAGCGAGGAGGCGGTTGCTCAGGCAACGGGCGCTCCCATACAGAGGGAAGCGGAAGAGGCCATGTGCCCACGCGCCCCTCCCGGTGCACACTGGGAAGCGTATTTCTCTCTCACACGCGGCCTTCTATTGGAGGAGGGGCCGTAGCTCGTTACTTCGTCGCGCCCCTCCCCGCTCCCTGATTGGCGGAGAGAGCGCAGGCTAGAGACTCGGCGCGTGGGATGAGGCCTCGGTTACCTCATCCTGAGGCTTCGCTGCGCCCCACCCTTTGCCCCGGGCGCGCGCTGCGGCCGTTGGGATTCGAATCCCGCTCGCGGCCAGGGGCGGCCCCAGCCCCGCGGGGGCCTGGCTCGCTCAATCCCGCGCGGGCACCCAGCGGGAACCGCCATGTGCTGCTGGCGGGCCCGGAGCGGGGGGGACGGCAGGACTCGGGGCGACGGCGGGGAGGCGCGGGAGGTGGGACCGGTCCGGGGCGCTGAGGGGCGAGCGGTGAGTGCGGCTCCGCACGGGAGGGCTCGGGGCTCAGAACCCCAGTTCCGGGCTGCCAGGCCCAGCCCTGGTCCGTCGCCCCTGCCCCCGCGAGAGCGAGCCCCCGGGACAGGGGGGCACATGAGCAGCAGGCATGGCTAGCGGAGTGAAAGGGGACGTTTCCTTCCGCCAGCTGGCCTGGGGGCGGGCACCGGGCGGGGGTGGCGTGAGTCTGACTGGGAGCCGCCCCACAAGCGGCAGCCTGGGGCAGGGCCCGGCGATGTCCCATCCCGTGTGCGCAGGGACCGAGGGGCAGAATCAGTCTGTGAGTTGCCTGCAGTTCAGGTGCTGCAGCCTCTTCCCGCGCATGGTCACTTTCTGACCTTCACAGCAGCCCGGATCCACCTCCGCCTGCCCCGCCCAGCTCACGCCATCCCCGTACCTCTGTCGCTCCCCCCCCCCCTCACTCACTTTCCCCAGGCCGGGGCAGGCTCTGGGCTGGATTAACATGGGGGCAAATAAAATCAGGACATGTCCCTGTGGAGAGGGGGTTTCAGTTGTTGCTAAAAGGCAGGGGGAGCCCTCAGTCTCTGTCTGATTGTGTCTCTTTCCTCAGGATATTGGGGTTGAGTTTCCTGGGTGAGATGCTGCTGATTCAGAAAAGGATTATTTTACTTTGATTAACAATTACTTGGATAACATCACATGTAAGAGCACAACAGGTTCAAATCACCTTATCCAATATGCAGAAGAGGTTTGAAACTCTCTGTGCTATGCACATCAATTGTGTGGCTTGAAACTGCACTGGTGGCCAAACCAGGACTGAGGAGCCACAAATGGGACCCCACATGCGCCTACTGAATGTTAGGTGTAGCTGAAGATTGAAGCCAAAATACGTAAAATCATCATACTTAATTCCTGTTTTTGGCTGTGCTTCAAATAACTAGGAGAGTACAATTTGTCAATGTCTTTCTTATCATTAATGCTTATTCCCAACATGTGGCTCTATCAACTGGTGAGTTTTGCAGATCCATTATGGATTGTCCTGTAAAATGTTTACCAGAGAAGTCATATTGCTGTGACATCTGTGTTTGACCCCTTGACAAGTCAAATTTACTGTCACCACATTCCAAATGAAAGCTTTTGGGTTTGCAGCATTGTTTTCTGTATGTCATGATAAACAATGGGATCTAAGTCATGCACAAAGGACAAGCAGGTGTGGGGCATACTTAATTGACGTGCATAGCACAGAGAGTTTCAAACCTCTTCTGCAAAAAAGAATTAGACATTTATATGGCCAATATCATCCAAACGTCACTGGTATACAAAATGTAGAAGGGATATAAATCCTCATGCTTCAGAATATAAGCCTACCACTAACTGATGGGGGGGCAGGAAGGAACTTCTATGGGCAGGTTAATCCATAATTGTTTGGTATGGGGTTTCTCAGACTTTCCTCTGATTCAGCTGGGCCTGTGACTTGCCCTGAAAAATAGATCATTGGTGGGCCTTTATATTATCGGGCTGATCACTTTTTGTTTTGCAGTAGTTTTTAGATGTCCCAACCAAAATTCAGGGTCTCATTACAAAAACATAGTAAGAGATTGTATTTCAGGCATGGGACAATCTAAACAAATAGACAAGATAGGCAAACACTAGGATAAAGTATTATTAACCTGCATTTATAGATGGGGAACTGAGGCAGAGATGAAGGACCAGATTTTTAAAGGTATTTAGTTGCTTAAGATGCAAGCAGATACTTAAAGGTACTTTTGAAAATTTTACCAGCAGGTTAGGTGCATAACACCTACCGATTTCAATAGGAGTTAGGCGCCAAACCTAACTTAAGCACTACTGGTCTGTTTTCCGTTCGAATTTTCACCAAAACGGTTCTGCTCACTGATGCCTAGAATATTCTTGGAATTTTGGAATTGATTGGATGTGGTGTTCACAAGTTCATGTTACAAACAGAGAAATACCATCAAGTAGAGTGGAGAACTCACATTATTCAGAAAACAAGTTTTCAAATGTGATCTGTGTGAGGAAAACTTCTTCATATAAAGAATATTTCTTCTCCCAACCTGCCCTGCCTCACACCTACGGTACCCCGCAGCAACAGGAGAGCTCAGTGACATGAAAAGGTAATTTTAGTACAGGATTAAGGGCATGGGTGCAGACAAAGTGGTTTAAAAGTGATGGGTGCAATCTGTGACATTGCCAAGGAAACAATTGTGACATCTCATGCAGAGGAGTGTAAACAAGAAGCAGGCAGCGTTATCTTCTGCAAATATAAACAACTTGTTTGTCTGAGTGATTGGCTGGACAAGATATTATATTACACCCATAACATCACAGGCCATAGATGGTCAGAACACCTGGCTTTCTGGTCACCGCTGTGGTGATGGCACATTCACATCACTGGTATCTGATCGCCATAGATGGTCAAACCTTGTGAGATTTTTCCTTATATGGACACTCAGAGCCACAAGTAACATGGTGACCCATCTCAGGTGAGTATTAAAGAGATTGTGTGACACACCAGCCAGCCTTTGCTTATAAAAGCTGGAGCTGCCAGCAGGGCCGGCTTTAGGCCAATTCAACCAATTCCCCTGAATCGTGCCCTGCCCGTAAGAGGGCCCTGTGCCCAAGCCCCAATACGGCGTACTGGCAAGAGCCGGTGCACTGTACTGGAGTGGCCCGGCTTCTGCAGGGGTGGTATTTAAAGGGCCTGGGACTCCCCTGCTTCTACCGCCCCGGCCCTTTAAATAGCCAAGGGAGCCCTGGGGAAGCGGTGCAGCTTTGATGGCTATTTAAAGGGTGGGGCGGTAGAAGCAGGGGAGCCCTGGGCCTTTTAAATAGCCCCCGAGCCCTGGCTGCTGCTGCTACCCTGGTGTGGAAGGGAGGAGGAGGGGGCACCCACCGTACAGAGTGGGCTGCACCCCCTGTACCTGCACCCCGTCTGCAGCCAGCCCCTGCTGCACCCCCTGCTCTGCCTGACCAGCCCATCTCCAGCCAGCCCCGCACTCCTTGCCCTACCCCCAGCCTTACACCAGCCCATCTCCAGCTAGTCCCACGCTCCCTGCCAGCAGCCAGCCTGTCTCCTGCCCACCCCTGCCACATCCCCTGTCCTGTCCACCTCTGCCACACCCACTGTCCTGCCCGCACCAGCCCCGCACCCGTTGCCCTGCTTGCAGCCAGACCCTACCTCCAGTCAGCCCCTGCCCTGCCCTGCCCTGCCTCCAGCCAGCCCCATGTCCACTACTGCCCTGCAGTTCCCAGGGCAGTAACTCTGCACACCTGCTTCAATGAGGAGGGCAGGGAGCAACTGGGACTCACACGTGCACACCCTAGGGTGACCAGACAGCAAGTGTGAAAAATCAGGACAGGAGGTGGGGGGTAATAGGATCTGATATAAGAAAAAGACCCAAAAATCGGGACTGTCCCTATAAAATTGGGACCTCTGGTCACCCTAGCACATCCCCAGGGAGTGGCGGGGACCCACACATGTAAAAAGGAGCTCATTTCTAGTTCAGGCCCATCTTTTTTAAAAAAAAAAATTAGGTAGAGTTAACATACATTTATATTTTCCTGGACATGTCAGGCTTTTTGGTTCTTAAATCGCCATCCGGGAGGAAAACACAGATGTACGGTAACCCTATTGGCATAAAAAATACCTACTGTGGCACGTCCCTTAAATCAGAATTTTTTATAGGGAACCAGTTGCTAAGAAATGAAAGGCTTTTTTTTACTTTTTTTTTTTTTTCAGTTATCCCTGCTGGGGCCCCACAAAAAATGTTCAAATAGGGCCCCACACTTCCTAAAGTCGGCCCTGCCAGTTCAGCTCAGAAGCTCCAGAAATCCCAACAAGAACAGACTGGCTGCCTCCTGTAGGCAAGACTTGAAAGCCAGACGCCTAGTGTGATGGAAACAAATAGAAGGCGCAGAAGCTGTGACAGGTTAGATCACAGGGACCTCTGAAAGGGAGGGATGGAACTAGGGTGACCAGATAACAACTGTGAAAAATCGGGACAGTGGTGGGGGGTAATAGGAGCCTGTATAAGAAAAAGCTCCAAATATCAGGACTGTCCCTATAAAATGGGGACATCTGGTCACCCTGGATGGAACATTTTTACAGTTCTTGGTAATAGCAACACATTAGTTACAAAAATTACCATTAGCAATAACAACAAATTCATTGCAAGTGTCCACCTTCAATCATTTTATCATCATGCCACACCTTTGGCTCAATACCATTGGGGTTTGGGCCTTGTAGGGTTAACCTGTGGCTTCCCTTTGCAAAATTAAGTTTGTCTTTCCTCCTTGTTCTGAAGGATCAAACCCTGATTTTTCTTGCATAACAGAATTCACTGGCTGATGGGGTGGGCTGTCTTTGCTAACAGCTATTAGCAAGTCTTTCCTCTCCCTGCCAGCCAAGTAATTTGCATCAACACAGATGCACAGACTGCTCACTTAAAGAATCAGAATGGAGACATTCCTGTTCCAACATCATTGTCTTCCCAACCAACTGGCCAAACGCAGCCACTTGGTTGTAGAGCTGCTCAACTTTCTTAACAGCTCTTTCTCCATCTGAGACCTTTTCAAAGCTATCCACACTGGCTCTTTCAAAAGGAAAGTCAGTGGATTTTTACATATCTTCCTACCCAGTCTTTAAAGGGTTAAGTCAGTCTGTGAGTTAATTAACTCTTTCTGGCCCTGTCGCCTTCCAATGAGGTATTATATTACATCCATAACGTCACAGGTCATATATGGTCAAAACAGCCATGGCAAGGCTGGGACCGGCTGGGCCTGGAACACTCAGCTGGGGCTGGGCTGGAGGGACCACTTGGCTGGGCTGGGCTGGGCCTTGCCATGCCTCCCTGGAGCCCTCCTCACGCTCCTTTCCCCTGTACAGCCTTTTCCGGCTCAGGTGGTAGCTAGTTGATTTCTCATGATGGCTGCTCCTGTTCTCTTCCACCCAGATACAGATACAAAAGTGATACATTTATACAAATAGGATGATCACACTCAGTAGATTATAAGCGTTGTAATGATACCTTACAAGAGACCTTTTGCATGAAGTATATTGCAGTTACATTATATTCACACTTTTTAGCATATTTTTGTAAAATCATATAGAGTGGAACATGACAACAGCGAAGACAACGACAGCAGAGACACCTCCGAAGAAATGCCCTAGAGCCCTTGGGCTGTCACGCTTCAGGAATGTGTGTGAGGTACTAGGAGACTTGGAGATGGGAAGTGTCCTGCTGGCTGTAGGTCAGTGTTGTGAATCCCCAGTTGCTAGGCTGAGTTTATCCATCCCCTGGCAATAAAACATTGTCTTGTTTTCACAGCCACTTTCGATCTCCTGGCTTCTACCCCTTACCCTGCTGGCAGGGCATTGTGCAGCACCCTTTCCAGCCCACCTGGGTGCAGGAGATCGAGGAAGAGAGCATCTGCCATCTAGCTCCATCCCATCTAGAGCAAGTGAGTGGAGGTCTCCAGAGCCATCGCCAGTGTGGTGGGAATGGCCCAGCAATAGGGCGTCCAGCCCTTCCCTTGCAGGAGATTGTTCCCAACGTCGAGAGTCTTTGGGGAGGGCAGAACCTGCCAGGTGCTGAACACCCACAACCGCAAACAGTGAAATCAGTGGGAACTGAGGATGACTCCTCCCTCCTAGGACTGGCATCTCGTGAACAAACTTTCATTGAGGACTATCTGGGTTCTGCTCTTTCTCTGGCCTGAGAGGAAGCGGGGCCTACTGGGGTGGAGGGAGCTGCTTGTCTAAACTAACGGAGAGCCCCATTGCTCTGAGAGGACGAGACTCTCCCAGTTTCACAGGGCCCTATTGATGAGGGGGAACATTGGGAGCAGCCTGTGCTGTGAGCTGCTGCCAGTGCGTGTGGATGGCGGCCCCCCTGCCCTGGAGAAGGGTGTGTGGTGAGGAGGAATTGCCTCATCAGAGGGGACGTGGGCAGGGGAGCAGGCAGGCCCATTAATGAGAGGCTGCCTTGAGCCCAGACTCATGGCTGCTCCCCACTCAGTTCCAGGATGGAGCGGCTGAAGTGGATGCTGAGGAGGAAGGCTGGGCAGGTGGCTCTGGACCCAGTAGGGAGCAGCGTCCATCTTGCCCAGGAGGAGAGTGGCCCCTCTTTCCTGCAGGCGGGGAAGAGGCCAGTGGGCAGGCAAAGTGGAGGAGCTCCCTGACCTTCTGGAGGAAGATAAAAACACCAGCTCCCTTAGCAGGCCATGAGGCACATTCTGGTCCCAAATGGAGGTGGCCCCGGGTGATGCTATGTAGGAGGGACCCAGGAGAGGGCGGGAGCCGGGCAAGGTGGCTCTGCGGCTTCCTTTCCAGGGAGCAGAGGAGCCAGGAGCCCAGCCCCTGGGCCCAGCAGAAGCCTTCCACCAGCCTAGCCACTGAGGAGCCCCCAGCCAGACCAGAGCAGGAGCTGGGCAGCTCTGGCACAGGGACCAGCAGCTCCGCCTACTCCCGAGGGGCTAGCAGCTACTCTGTGGGGTCTGACAGCCCTGAGGCTGAAGTCTCCCTCTTTGCAGGTGAAGAGAGACCCAGGGGACAGGGGGAAAAATGGAGGCGATGGGGGGCTAGTAACACCCTGTGCCCATTGTTTCACCAAGGCGTCAGGACTGAGCCACAGGCGCCCCACTAACACTAGTGGGGGTGGCACAGCCACACCCTGTAGCAGGGGATGCTGGGCAGAGTCGGGGGAGCGCCAGCCTTCCCTGATGATGTTGGGGTGGGGGGGGCTGATGGCCACGGGGCCCTGAGGCTGATGGGCCTGAGGGTGTTTCTGGAAGGGGCAGGGTGGGGCCCTCTATGCCATGGGCTTCCTTGTTGAGGATGGTGGACATTGAGCCATTTCTCTACACTGCATCCCCCCAGTGGCAGCAGGGATTATCCTTTCTCCTTCTCTCCCTTGTGCAGAGCCCCGCAGTGCCCAGCAGAAGTGGGCTGAGGAGGAGGAAGAGGAGTGGGTTGAGGAAGAGGAGGAGGAAGAAGAGAAGGAGGAAGAGGATGTGTCCCCTGAACAAGACACCATCAGGGTCACCCAGGAGCACCTCCAGGGCAGAGCTGAGGTACAAAAATCTTCCAGCTGTGCTGCCCCCCGAGTCTGTCCTGCCCCTTGTTCCAGCCCCACCCACACAGGGGGGGTCTTGTCCCAGAGAATCCATCACCTGCAATGGGGGAAACTTCTCCCTCATTACCTGGCACCCCAAAGTGGGAACATTTGTCTCATGCAGGCCAAGGTGTCCGCTCCCTGCAGACACTGTCCCAGTTACAACCTATCTGTGCGGGACGACACTGATTTTGGGAAGCAGGGCGGCTTTCCCTGTCCAACTCCATGGGGTTCCTGAGCCATGGAGCTGGTGTAGATGGGTAAGGGAGGTCCCTTCCTAACCGTCTCTCTCTCTCTCTCCCCCCACCCCTATCATAAGCATCTTTCCCAAATCTGGACCTTAGCGTCCAAAATCTGGGTGCTTGTATGAAACTCCCCCAAGCTTATTACCAGCTTGGATCTGATCTCACTGCCACCAGCCAGGAATTTCCAAGGCCTGACTCCCTCTCTGGTCTCCCAAAACCTTCTTTGGGGGACCCCAAGACTCAGAAGCCCTGAGTCTCACACCAAAGGGAAAACAACCTCCTCCCCTTGTCTCCTCTTTATCTCATCCCCAGCTCCCCCTCCCTGGGTTATCCTGGGCGATACTGTACTTAAACTCCCTGAATGCAAAACAGAGAGGGCAATTTACCTTCCCCCCGTCCTTCTTCCCCTGAGGCTATGCATTCAAACCTAGTCAAGCTAACACAAAGAGATTTCCCCCCTCCCTTCGTCCTTAGCCTTAACCAGAGAAAAACCTCAAACAGGTTTTAAAAAATCTTTATATAAAAAGAAAGAAAAAGACATAAAAATACTTCTGTATCAAGGTGACAATTATACAGAGTCAATTGCTTAAAAGAAAAAATAGAATAAACAGCCTTATTCAAAAGAGATACAATTTAAACATTCCAGCACACACACATGTAAGTACAAAACAAACATATAAAACCTATATTTGCAAACCATTGTCTTAAACAACTGGGAAACTGAAGATGAGAAGCTTACAGATAGAAAAAGATCCCCTCTCATAGCTGAGAGCCAGACAAAGACAAAGAACCAAAAAAATTCCCTCCCCTGAGCTTTGAAAAATCCGGTTTCCTGATTGGTCCTCTGGTCAGGTGTTTGGTTCCCTTTGTTAACCCTTTGCAGGTAAAAGAAACATTAACCCTTAGCTATCTATTTATGACAACCCCACTCCTAGTTGGTGAAGGACAGGGCCCAACAGCTCCTCTTCCTCCATGCTGTCCCACGTCTGTGCTTCTTGGCACAGCAGCAGGGCTGGACATTCTGGAGCCCCACGTCTCCAAAGCAGCCCTTGTGGAGAGCACTGCAGTGAGTGGGACCCCGTGTCTTGCCTCTGGGGCAAGGGACCCAGAAATGGGAGGAAGAGTTAGTGGGGCAGAGGGGGAAGCAGAGGACAGTGGTTCCTGGGGCTGGAGAGCAGGGAAGTGAGAGCTTCTGACACCGATCGGGAGCTGGCAGTGGGGGAATTGTAAGGCCGAAGGGGAGGGGATGTGAGGAACGCGAGGCCCAGCTGGTTGCAGGTGGAGGTCACATTGGCTGTTTCTGCAGAGCACTTTGGCCTCCTCCCTGGGAAGTGCCTGTGGGACTGTGGGGCCTGAGTCTCACGTGCAATTGTATCTTCTTGGGGTCTCTCAGAGCTGATTGAAAATGTGCCCATAGTGCCACAGCCAACTTCCATCATCTCCAGCTCCATGGCCGCAGTTTGCAGCCTCAGGTACCAGGACTGTTCCATCTAGCTGCCCTAACCCTGGTGCTGATCGGGTCTGGAGCTGGGAGTCCCAGATCTTCTCTGGCCTAGAATACCCCCAGCTGTGGCTGTTCGCATCCCCCAGCAGAGGAGGCGGGAACATCCCCTATTTCCTGGCTGGGGGGTGATTTCACTCCAGTAACTTTCGAGTGGCCATAGGGAGGGGATCATGTCCGTGGCAGTGCCAGCACCACTCCGGTGCTGCCAAGGATAACATGGCCTCCTCTCTCCCCCCAGCAAAGTGAAGCCGCCACTTGCCCTGAAGCTGGAATCACGCCTCCTGCGGGCTCTTCTTTACACCATCTTCACCATGAGCACTGGGCAGGATACTACCCACTTCCAAGTAGGTCATGATCCTGCTTCTCTGTCCCAGGAGCAGGAGCCGCCTCTGGTCCCTGCTCCCTCGGTTTGCTGGAGCTGCTGAGAATAGGGGAGAGGTGCGCAGAGCTGGGAACAGGCCTGGGACAAACTGGGAGGGAGGGCCCCTTCCCTCCAGGGGGGATTGTGTGTTACCCCCGTGGCTGATCCCAGCCTTCCCTCTCCTCATTCTGTGCTCTGCTGCCTGGACTCTCCTGGCGATCCTACCTCCCATTCATTGCAGTTTGGCTGTTTCCTAGTCAGCTGGGTACCAGGCCCTGCACTGAGAACTGCTAAGGGCAAGGCTTCAAGAGCTAGCAGGCATCCGGCCATGAACTCTCACTAAGTGTCCTTGGAGTGATGTGAATTTGAGAGGCCAGGATGTGCCTTTTGAGTCTGTCCAGGGCTCCCAGAGAACTCCCCTAGTCCCGTGACTGGTGTAGCCCCAGGTCCCATGACTGATGGGTGTTCCCTCTTCTTGCAGGCTCTGCACAACACCTCTTTACAGAGCCTGGACGCCATGCTCGGGTGCCTGCTCACCGAGACCCCCACCTCAGACAAGCTGCAGCACCTCCTGGAGGTGAGTAGAATAGGCCGGTCTGGGGCGGAATTTCCCCTGAACCCCGTCAGAGGACTGCAAAGGAGAGACTAGGCGCGTCTCGTTTGCATTGTGTCCTCCCAGGTTGGACCCAAGTGGCCCCACATTCCCAGAGCTGTCAGTGCAGTGCAATGTTGGGACCTTTACGCCTCCTGGGGCGGGGGCACAGGGGAGCAGAGGGAAGGAGCTGTGACTGTCAGCAGGAGCTCTGCATGGTGGCATTAACAGTGAAAACCAGGCCTGGCTGGGGACTGAGTGAAACCCACCCCTGTGAGATGATGGACATAGACCTCTGAGAAAAGTCACTGGCCCCTTTCTAGGGAGATCCTGAGATACAGGAGGCACCTCAGAGAATCAGCTCTTCTGTCCTAGGAACACTGCAGTTCCTGGAGGGATTGTCCTCATGGCTACTCCATCCATCCTACCAAGGCTTTTGCAGCTGGCGTCTGGGGTCCAGGGATGTGCCTTGATCCTGACGTGCTGTTCATGGATCAGGGGTTCAGAGCAAATAGACCAGCCCCAAGACCGACCATTGCCCCAGCCTGGCGAGACAATGAGCTTGTGCCCAGCAAGATGTGGGCAGTGTCATGAACCCTCACATGAGGAGTCAGCTATTCCTCCCGAGCACAAGGTCTCAGCCTCATGGGGAGAGGGAGAGGCTCATGTGTAGAGCATGTATGCCTGCACGCTGACCCTCCCCTGCCTCCTTCTCCCGCAGCATGACCAGTTCTGGCTCCACTCCAAGAACACCCAGGAGAGAGCTAGAGCCATATGGAGCAGCGCTGCCCTGCTCCAATTCGCCACCTCCCTCCCTGGATTTAACGTAAGTGACCTTTGACCCCAGCATCCTGCAGAGTCAGGGCTTGAGTCAAGTTCCTCATCCTCTGGCTAATTGGTCCCCTCCAGGTCCGTAAGGGACTGCCTCCCATAGGCCACTGGCTGGCAGGGTCATGCCTGGCCTCAGGGCCCTTGTTATTCTGGAGCAGCCTGGCAGCGAGTGCTCACAGAGGACCCATGCCCTGGTCCCTTTGCTCCAAGCTCCCTTGCGGGCAGAGAGAAAGAGAGCTCTAGCTCCTCTCCCTCAGCACCTCCTACAGATGGATGGGAGCAGAGCTGTGGCCCAGGGGAGCTGGAGAACTGAAGGGAGATGGATGGATTCCCCTCTTCTCTTCCTCCCACCAGACCTCCTCCGATTTCCCCAAAGCAGGCAACTCTGTGCTGCAGCCAGGTCTGTACATCTCTGACCCAGCCAACGACATCAGCCAGCAAGCCAGGAGCGGGATCTGTTGGCTGCAGAGGCTCCTGCTGCAGAGGACGGGTAAGAAACCCAGCTGGGCAATGGGACCTCACAGAAGTGAGTCCCTTGGCGACTAGCTCCAGCTGGCCATTGGGACGCCAATAGAACTAAGGCCTCTTCTGTTAGACCAGCTGCAGCAGGGCAGAGGGACCCCAATGGAAACAAGGCCCCTGTTTTGGGCCCCCCACTTGCAGGCCAAGGGACCCTGCAGAAAGAAGCCCCCTCCTCTGAGACCGACCCCAGCTTAGATGATGATATCATAGCTTTCCCACTCCGATTTGAACCTTAGCGTTCATAACCTGAGAAGCTAGCATGAACCCCTCTAAGCTTAATTACCAGCTTAGATTTGATCTCGCTGCCACCAGCCGAAAATTCCAGGGTTTTGGCTCCCTCTGGTCTCCCCAAACCCTTCCCTGGGGAACCCCAAGACTCAGAAGCCCTGAGTCTTACCACAAAGGGAAATAACCCACTTCCCTTCCCCCTCTCTCTCCCACCCAGACTTTTCCTCTTGGGCTAACCTGAGAGTTACTGAAATGGCCAACCGCTTACATCACGGATACCTTGACATCACAAGAAGCATTCTCTCCTCCTCTTCCACAAACGAGACAACCAAATACCAGAAACAGGAAAGAATCTCTCTCTCTTCCCCCCATTGTCTTCTCCCTCCCACCCAATTCCCTGGTGTTGCAGAGATTCACCCTCCGTAGATCTAACACAAAGAGGAATTTCCCTCCCCTTCGTTTCCTTAGCCTACCCCAGAGAGAAAAAAACTCAAAACAAGTCTTAAAAGAAACTTTATATAAAAAAGAAAGAAAAAAGACAAAGAAATTTCTGTATCAAGGTTGACAATAATACAGGTTCATATGCTTAAAAGAAAAATGAATAAACAGCCTTATCCAAAAAGAGATACAAGTAAAAACATTCCAGCAACTACACATATTAAATACAAAAAAAACCAATAACAGCCTATATTTTTCTACCTTTGTACTTACAAACTGGGAACTGAGATTAAAAGCTGTGAAGATAAAAGAAAAAGATCCCCCTCTCATAGCTGAGAGCCAGACAAAGACACAGACACAAAACATTCCCTCCCTCAGCTTTGAAAAAACTGGTTTTCTGATTGGTCCTCTGGTCAGGTGTTTGGTTCCCTTTGTTAACCCTTTACAGGTGAAAGAAACATTAACCCTTAGCTATCTGTTTATGACAGATGAATCACACTCCTCTCCCTAATTCAGAGACAGAGGAAGGGGGCAAACATCCCAGGGAAATTGGCTGCTTTACTTCAGAGCCTGGCTCTGTCCCCTAGCCCACGGAAATCAGCCCACCCAGGGGACTGCCAGCTAGTGAGGGGACAGGAATGGAGCTACTGAGACACATGGAGGGAAAGAGCCCATCATGAGGTTGGGGCAAGAGCAAAGACCACAGGGGAAGGACACAAAGCTTTACATGTCTCTGGTGGAGAATTCTTCACCAACCACACAACGTATCAATAGTGATAGTGAGGTATAACTCCCCCAAATATGCCCTTTTATTTCTTTAATCTGGTGGCACAGATTTAAATTAGGGACTAAATTCAGGTGCGGCTTAGAATCCCTGTAAAGCACCAAATGTCAGGTATCTATTGAAAATAGGTCTCTTTCTGCAGCTATGTCACATTCAACACAATTTCATTTTCTACATATTTGTGCATCTCCCGGGGTGAGCTGAACAGAAACATCACTTCCATTTTCCCCTTCCCTACCTAGATAGGAATTGCATTTCCCAAATAATAGGCAACATGCACCTGATTAGGAAGGTGATCTCTTCAGGAGTCACCTCCTGCAGGGCCTGGGCCACAACTGCTTTGGGAGCCAAATGCACGAGTATTTTGCTTAGTTCCAAGCCATTTACTAGGGACTAGTCTTCTCAGCCCTTTAGAAAAAATATTGACCTAACCAATTGAACAACAGGGGAATTGGGATAGTGATGGGGAATACAGAACAGGGAGTTGCAAAAGGCAGAAGCAGGCAACTCATCGAGGAGAGCTGAGACACCACAGTGAACATGGTGCAAAGGTGGCTCTATGGGAAATCGCAATTGTGATTTTTTTAAAAACAATCTTTGGCCAGCCGGAATCAAGGCATTTATTACAATTCTCTCATATGTGGATTTTCTTATGTCTAACAAGGTTTGAGCTCCGATTGAAGCTTTTCCCACACTCAGAGCACGTGTAGGACGTCTCTCCACTGTGGATTCTCTGATGAGAGCTGAGCTAAAACTGAAGCATTCCCCACACTCAGAGCATGTGTAGGGCACCTACCCTGTGTGGATTCTCTGATGTGTGATTAGGGCAGAGCTCTGCTTAAAACTCTTCCCACACTCAGCGCATGTGTAGGGTGTCTCTCCTATGTGGATTGTCCAATGTCTGATAAGGTTTGAGCTCTGATTGAAGCTTTTCCCACACACAGAACACATGTAGGGTCTCTCTCCTGTGTGGATTCTCTCATGTGTGATGAGGGCTGAACGATCCATGAAGCATTTCCCACACTCAGAGCATCCATAGGGTTTGTCACCCGTGTGAATTCTCTGATGTATGCAAAAGGCTGATCTATAACTGAAGTATTTCCCGCACTCCGAGCATGTGTAGGGTGTCCATCCAGCATGGATCTGCTGATGCCTAATAAGACTTGAGCCCTGGTTGAAGCTTTTCCCACACACAGAGCACATGTAGGGTGTCTCTCCTGTGTGGATTCGCTGATGTGAGATGAGGACTGAGTTATAACTGAAGCATTTCCCGCACTCAGAGCACGTGTAGGGTTTTTCTCTTGTGTGGGTTTTCTGAAGTCTAATAAGGCTTGAGTTCCGATTGAAGCTTTTCCTGCACTCAGAACACGTGTAGGGTGTCTCTCCTGTGTGGATGCTCCTATGTCTGATAAGTTGTGAGCTCCGACTGAAGCTGTTCCCACACTCAGAGCACATGTAGGGTTTCTCTCCCCTGTGGATTCTCTGATGTGTGAGAAGGTCTAAGCTCTCATTGAAGCTTTTCCCACACTCATGGCATGTGTAGCATGTCTCTTCCAAGTTGATGCTCTCGCGTGTAATAAGGTCTGAGTAACTACTGAACTTTTCCTCTGGCCTGTGCTTAGTCTCACAGGCTTTTGCTTTTTCTGGGAGTGCACAACTCCTGGAAACATTCCCTTTGGATATTCCTGATAACATCCCATGTGGTTCTACTTGCTCAGCATCTTCCTGCTGGGGACTCTCCTCGTTCTCACTCACCATCTCATCACCTGATGGGAGACAGAGAGAATCCAGACATAGGTCACTCCCTGTGCTGGAGAGAAAAGAAATCTCAGAGAGAGAAATGGGAAAAGGTGTGAACAAGCCAAAATATGTGTGGGAGAGATCAAACCTATCAGGAGCTGATTTTCTCCGAAGGAGAGAGAGGAAGGGATCAGTTCTGGGCGTGCATCTCACCAAGGGAAAGTGAGATTGGGGAGGGACCTGATGCCAACTGTCAGTCAGGATAGGGAGGAAGCCTTGAATGACATCTGCCTAATGATTCCTCATCTGCAGGGAACAATCCTGAACTTGGAGAGCTCACAACTTGGAAAGTCTTTGTAGGGCATCCCAGGGTCGATGCAAGGATATTTTGCGCCCTAGGCGAAACTTCCACCTTGCGACCCCCTTTCAAAATAAATCACATACATTATACACAATACACTGTCACAGAGTAACGTTATAATTTAGAATTTATGTTTCTGCGCTTTAAGTTCAGCAAATTTAGAAACAAGTTCCTCCAAGTCAATGCTGTGAGCAACGTCATGTTCTATTGACAAGGTAGATAGCCCAACAACTCTTTGTTGCAACACTGATGTTCGCATGTATGTTTTTATCAACCTGAGCTTTGAGAAGCTTCGCTCACCACTGGCCACAGAAACTGGGAGAGTCAAGAGGATGCGAAGAGCAATAACTATGTTAGGGACACTATCTGTCAGCTTATTTTCCCATATAAAGTTCAATACATCTTGAGTGATGAAACTTCCTTTGGACTCGTCTTGCAATAGCTTGCAATTCAGTGCACAAGTCAAAGGGCATCAATATCTTTGGATCACCACGTTGCAAAGCTTGCTCCAGATCAGCAATGTTCCATAATGTGCTTTGGTGTTTTATTTTGCAAACTGTTAAAATTCGTATATAGAGCCAAATGCTGAACTAATTTGCTGCATCAATGTGAATTCTCTTCAACTGAAGCGTATTGCGGCGTCGATGACTGCAAAGTAAAAGTTCACTTTGAATTTTTCTTTGGATAATAAATAGTTTGCTATCTGCTTCAATGCGAACTGCTTCCTCTTCTTTCAATACGGATGGATCTGGTTCAAAAAGTGTCGGACATCCAATTCCTCCGCAAGTTCACTGCATCTGCCAATGTTTTCTCAAAGGCTGTGTCACTTCTGCGCCCTACAAGAACTTCTTGGTTTCTCAAGTTGATTAATGGCATCACATATGTTGAATCTTTTGCCTGAAGTTGTTTGCTAGTCATGTTGAAATCTCAAACAATATGTCATACCACAAAACAAGAGAAACAGAAACTTGAAACTAGAAATGGCTTTTGTAAGAGCCTTTGCATCAACTCGTGACGTATTGCCAGATGATCACTGTTAGAGTAGTGTCTTCATAGATGTCTGATCCAGCATCATAGATGTTACCAAGCTGTAGCGAAGAGGTTTCAAGGCATCCGATTCGACTCCCACCTTGTTTCACTCAATGGTTTTAACTGTGAGATTAGATGACGTGGCGTGTTAAACTTCCCAGCGATGTGTAGAAGCTGAGAATACAACATCACATGTGAATAAATCAAAGAGAAAGCGGTTGCTTCCAAGCAACACTTGCAGCATCATTAAACAACCAAATTCAATGAAGTGCACTGCAAGAACGAAAAAGGCTCGTGATAATATCCAAAATTCTTCGTGGACACCATTTTCTTTCCTTTATTATTGCCCCATTGTCGTAGCCTTGACACGCTAAGTTTTCTTATGTAGTGACATCTCTTCTAACTGGTGAAGAATAGATTCTGTCATACCAGCTCCAGTTGTCTCCATAAGTGACACAAATCCGAAGAAGTGTTCCTTTACATACTGATTCATCTCATTCTCCGTCTCTGAACTAGGCCTATCCACGAACTGAATGATCATGGTCATTTGTTCTAACTATGGCTGCATCGTTGGTGTACAAATCTTAGAAAACGATCGAAAAGTATTTTGCAGCACGAGCAGATGCTAGGATTTTTTGTTTGATGGCACTGGATAGAAGCTGAATAAGCTCATTCTGTATGTCTTTCCCTAGGTAATGTACATGCATCTCCTGATCCTTAATCCTGCGAAGATGCTCATCCATAAGCGGGTCAAACAAAGAGAGATATTCAACAAATTTGAGGAAGTTCTCATTATCAGAAGTGTGCAGTTTGTCATGTGTTCCCCAAAAGGCCAGGTTTTGCATACCAAGAACTCTGACCAAAGCAATCAGACGTTTTAGTATTTGCTGCCAATACTTTTCTTCTTGCTTAATCAAGCACAAACGTTCTTCATCAATTGTTCTCTTGTATTTCAATCGCAGTTCAAGTTCCTTCCATGTTTGAACATTTGTCAAATGTTCACTGCTTTTCTCGTGCTGTGAAAGAATTTCAGACATGTTCTTCCAGTCTCTTGAGCCTTTTTCAGAAAGAGGTGATGTGCCAATAGTACTACTGCCAAACAACTTGCAGCAGAAACAAAAGACAGAATCACTTGATGTGGAATACTGCAGCCACTGACGGTGCATTTCTTCTCCATTGACAAGTCTACGTTTGTAATGAATTGTCGAGAATTTTCTTTGCTTACTAGCTTTGGGAAAATCGAACTGCTGAACTTGTTCCGGCCCATGTTCCACCAGAATTTGTCGGACTTGATCATCACATTTGGCCCAAGTAGCAGGATCACTAAAGCTCAAATTCAAACGAGTGACATTTTTGCTTTCACGGTCTTCCAAGTTTTGATCCTCCCATGGCTCATTTGATTCATCTTCAATATTCAGAGTATGTTCTTCAAACTCTTCTTTAACTTGTGAAACTCCCATCCCCACCTCTATCTCTGCTTGATCCTTTGGCATTGAACTACCTTCATCTCTGGCCAGTGGATGGAGATATTTCAGAAACAAACCTTCTTGCTTTTTTTCTTCATTTTGCTTATCAGCCTTCCGCTTACGAATTTGTGCCCCAGACAATTTTTTTTTTATCTGCCATAAGGCTCCATCAATGGAAAATGAAAAAAGAAAAATGAAATTATATTCCTTTCAGTTCTTTTTCATGTTCACTATTAAAAGTAAAGGATAGAGAATACATGTCACTTACTGTAAGTCACTATTTGAATTTTATCAACTGTTTGACGTAAATATTGATTAAGAGATCAAGATGACCTTCCCTTAAAATTAAGCAATGTTGATTGTAATCAGAAATACATCCTTTTTAGTCACGTATACTTCCTTCCTTCATTCTTTCATATCAAAATCTGACTGGGAGTGCTGCAGAACCCATTCTGTCCAACCAGCCATGCACCTCTGAATGATTAAAAATATCAAATGGTACAAGCTCAATTTGAATGAAAAGTTCCATATTCTAACTAAATAGGTCATATACTCTCAAATGGTTGCCTAGTGCTCTCTGCGGTGGTACGCTCATCTGCTCTAAATGCCTACTAACTTCCCTGTGAGAATAATCTTTGACTTTGATCCAATGAAAGCAGGATGTAAAAGCCCCGCTTTCCTCCCCGAAGATCTAGGACATGATGACTGGATGACATAAACAGACACCTGTCCCTCACAGGCACTACCTCATAACATGCCAATTTTGCTCAGCAGCGGGAAGCTCTGAATCCTTTAAATCTTGGCCCCAGTCCAGCCGCCGAAGCTGCGGGCAGGATTCAAAGGGATCAGAGCTACCCACCGCTGCAGGCTGCCCAGAGCCCTTTTAATCCCGGCCGCAGAAGCCAGTGCGGTCTGGTACGCCGTACCAGACCGGCTTACTTTCACTTCTGGTGGAGGCTGGGCCAAAACCCTGCTGTTGTGCCCATCGCCGGGCTTGTGCCATGTGAGCGCTAAGCTGCGGAGTTCTGCCCAGCTGCCGGCGCTCCCGCTGGCAATGACAATAATTGCATGGAGCGGCTGCTGCACTGGGAGAGGGAGTCTGAGCCGCATGTGTCAGTGCGCCGCCGGCAGCCCGGCCCAGGCATGTTGTAAAAAAAAAATTGGGGCAGCGCTTTTTGGCACTCCAGGCAACTGCCTAGTTTGCCTTAATGCTAGCACCGGCCCTGGGGCATCCCAAAGGTTTCCTATATTCATGGACAGTTTTTGAGATGGTTCACCCAATTCCTCACCTGTGCACACAACTCTCAGGAGCACTTTTTTTCAGAGCCAAAGAGGTCTGAGACCCACGGCTGTTCCCCTCATTCCAGCTGTGAGATCACATCAGGTTTGGAAAATGGAAACCCTGGGAACGCAAAGAAAACAAGGGAGGTCCATGGAATTTGTGGGATACTTTTCACAAGGAATATTCCATGGTTTTAACCCCAGCTCATTTTTAAGACATAACACCCCAAGGCGGGCTTCCTTGGCTCAAAGTGGCAGGAGAGTTATTATTCTTATAAATCATATTCATGACCTTAGTGCCTAAGAGCCAACTAACTGTGGGCCCCTGTTGTGCTAGGCACAGCACAAACCCAGAATAGATGATGACCCATGCCCTGAAGAAATTTACAATCTAAATAGACAAGACAGACACAGATGGGGGAAGAGGTGAAACCCACCAGCAGAGTGAACTATGTGAAGGCAGAGGGACAGATCTGATGAACACAGGTATAGATCTTGAGATTATTATATTTAATGTTATGACTAGGGCCAGTGTTTTCCGGAAATTGCTGCTATTACTACATTTCCCCCTGAAATTACTCTTCATTTCTGGAATCACCGTTCGTATCCAGAATAGCTGATCAGAGGGTGGGTGGGGATGCAGGGTCACAAACCCCAGATTTCTGCCTGGAGACACCTGACTCCTCCCCAGGGCACAAAGCAGAGGTTGGAGGCTGGCTGCTTTTGAGAATTGCTGCCAATTTCTTCCCTCCTCAAACAAGTCTGGGCTCAGAAAAAACACTCTGGAGCTTCCCTTTGGGAGGCGGGGTACTTGGCAGTGGGAAGCTGGGCACCCTCATCATGCTGCAGAGCAGACAATGCTCGCACCTGCTCTCAACTGCGTCAACAGCACCTCTCCCTTGCTCATCACCCCTGCACACGGCTGGTTCATGTCCCATCTCCCCAGCACACAGCAGGCTCTAGGCTCTCAATGCCCAGTGTCTAGGACCCACCTTCCCCACACAGCTGGCTCCTGTCCCCCCCACCCTCCAATGCACTTTCGGGCTGTAAAGGATTATATATTGCTCACGCTTGTCAATTACTCTGTTTTTGTTGCCAGCCAACACTGGCCCTACTTATGACTGTTATCTGTATCTTTGAGCCAGCCCTTGAAAGCATGAATACGTCACAGACTGTGATGCTGAAATGGGCCAGATGATACTGGCGAGGTTGAGGGATGGGTTTCCTGTGCAATCTGGTGTCACTAAGGCTGGATCACAAGGCTGGTTATACAGAACTCCATCTTCTGAAGCTTTGCCCCACACAGAAAGGGCCAGTGATGGATTTTACCTCTTTCAGGAGACTGAAGAAGACAGACAGACTTTTTGGGGAGAAACAGCTGAGTTTGAGCTGACTGAGGGGGGTCTTTTGGGGCTACAAACTGCCATGACCTGATAACCCAGATGTAAGCTTTTAAAGAAGGTTTTTTAATACACTTTGGAAATAATCAGGGATTCCCACGAGGGCTGATGGTAAATATGCATTTTGATGCTTTTCTTGCTTTATATCTTTTCCCCATAAGGCACAATGACACTGTCATGGATCCACAGGATCTCTGCAATGCCCTGGCTTTTAAACAGTCCTTGGGAGGTGCCCCTTGAGTGCATTACACCCCCAAGGGCTCCCACTCTTCCACAAGGATAAGCCATGTAGCTCCAACACCTGAGACTGAGCCTCTGGTTTCAACACTCCTATTTCAACCTGTGATCTCTGCAAGCAGGTCCAGCTGAACGACACTCCTGTTCACAGACTGTTCCTCATTCATGATTCGATGCACCTCAGCAAGTTTTTGCTGTGACACTGGGCAGACTTTTAAAACAGAGCAGGGTTTATTACTCAACCGAAAGACAGCATTGGAAGTCTTTAGATTAGCACAGAGAAGCAAAGAATACAATATAGTCCATACTGGCCAATGCCCTTGAGCCACGCTGCTGTAGAAAACAGTTTGGTTTCCTTTCACTGTACCTGTCCATTTGTCTTCACTCCAGCAGAGCTCCCTGCGTCTGCGAGCCCAGTTCTTCCTGCTCCCAAAAACAGAACAAGTCCACGTATGCTTCACTCAGCCAAGAGGAGATCCTCCCGTGGCCAGGTGACAATTATGCCCTTGTCTCTGTCGGGTATTCCACTGATGTAGGTTAGTCCCAGCCAGTCCTTAATGACCCATTCATATCATCCCATGACAGCTATGTAATGAAACCACTCATATCTCTTGCTCTTTCTAATCATAGCAATTCCAATCAGAGCAGGAAACTGAGGTATGTATTGGCATCATACAAGTATCACCAAAATTCCCGCCTCTATCACACACACACTGCTCACAGTCCTTGGTGAGAAAGCAAAGCACAGGAACTGGAGGTTAGTCAAGTGAACATAGTGTAGGAGAAGCTGTAATCCTCAAACCTGGTCAAAAAGGAGAGGCATGTGGGTCCCTACCCACAGAGAGGGGCTGGCTAGAGACCTGATACCTGAGAGGCCATTCCTTGAGCAAACCATGGAGGCAAGACAAAGACTTCGCTACCCCAGAACTGTGACATCACAAAAGCACGTTGGGAAATTTGGAAATCTAGTGATTCAAGTGTAATGGGAGGGAGAATTAAACTCCCCCAGTGTGTGGAGATGGTTGGGGAATTAAACACTGAAATTCAGGAGCAACAGCCTCTAATTCTTCCAGAAAAGGAGAATGTAAGAAACAAGAACTGGGACACGCAACCTCAGGAGGGACAGGCTCGAAGATCCAAGGAGCCCGGGAGGATGACAGCTTGTGGCTGCTGCAGATGGGGAAGGGGGGCCAAGAGTCTCTCCAGACTCTCACTCCTGTTGACACCAACCTGATTTTATGATCTAGGACATATCTCATGTTTTGTGGGCAATTTTATACTCGCTAGAGATAAAATGTCATTATCAGAGAATTGCTTATTAGCTTGGAACATGCACGGAGGGGCAAGGAGGTGAACATAGATAAATGGGTCATGAAACTTGCTACAATTAAGGGCCTTATATTAGGTGGAGGCTCTGTGGGAATAGTTATGCTGAAGTCTGGGATTTACGGGAATAGGCCTAAGGAGCGAATCCCAGGTCAGATATTTTGCACCCTCATTTTGAGAGACTAACGAGGAACCACAAACAGGTGCAACATGCCACAGGATTCTGAAAGAAGGAAGTTTGGGGTGGGCTTAAGCAGTTAGGTTGCTATTCAGTATCTCAGCAGTTGGGCCTCATTCATATATTGGAATTATTAATAAATAAGTGATGTAAATCATGAGTATTAATGCTTGATGCTTAATTACGGACTTTCCAAAGGCCACGTATGGGTTGGGGCAGCTATTGACATTATTGTAGTCAGAGTAAAGGAGCAGGTATAGTATTACAATAAAGAAGCGGATAAAATACCTCTCCTAGTTACCATTTTTTCATTTTGTCAGGTTCCCGAGACAGTGTAAACTGGAGCAGGGCCTCCCTTGCCCCTCGATCTCTGTTTCCAATGGTATCCATAACTAGTAAGTATGCACAGTGCAAGACCCTCTTTACTCTACTTATCTTAGACTGATTGTTATGTGTATTGATCCTTGCCTACGATTTCAGTTATAACTGTCTGCATTAAATCACATTTCTGTGTGTTTCACCAAATTTCATCTTCACAATTCACTTTGAGTAGCCATGTACAAGGGCAAGTTGTACCCCAATACGTAATCTTATAGGTGTAAAAACTGTACAGGCTACACCACCACCCTGCAACATTATCATCAAAGTGCCCATTGTGCCTGGGCAAGGGCCCTGCCATGAGAGGGAGGAATGCAGCAAGGACCCAGGATTGGTGGCCGGGTCGCTGTGCACAGAGATGGAGAGATTATATGGGGAGAGGGTAATGAGTGGGAGAGAGAGGTCAAGAGTTAAAATAACAGTTGAGGAAAAAACATAAAATGAAGTGAAACTGAACAGAAATAAAACTGGAGTGTAGGCTCTAAAGCAGGGGTCGGCAACCTTTCAGAAGCGGTGTGCCGAGTCTTAATTTATTCACTCTGATCTAAGGTTTTGCGTGCCAGTCATACATTTTAACATTTTTAGAAGACCTCTTTCTAGAAGTCTATAATATATAACTA
The DNA here is from genome assembly GCF_003597395.2 of Chelonoidis abingdonii. NCBI lineage: Eukaryota > Metazoa > Chordata > Testudines > Testudinidae > Chelonoidis > Chelonoidis abingdonii. The sequence continues at coordinate 148,880,861 of NC_133769.1, read as the reverse complement.
ACCAATTGTTGTATATAACGTAAATAAGGTTTTTAAAATGTTTAAGAAGCTTCATTTAAAATTAAATTAAAATGCAGAGCCCACCCCCCACCCCGGACCAGTGGCCAGGACCTGGGCAGTGTGAGTGCCACTGAAAATCAGCTCACGTGCCACCTTTGGCACAAGTGCCAGAGGTTGCCTACCGCTGCTCTAAAGCAACAAGGCTTGATAGGGATTTGGGGTTAAAGGCCTGGGATCCCCCACAGCCCTAGATCCCCAAATCTTTCCTCCCTCCCACTGAGGCATCCAGCTCACCTCCTGGGTGTCCTTCCTCCCCTCCACTTCTTCCCATTACTGTCAGCCAGCACCACCTCCCAGCACCTTGGGAGCCTCTTGTGTTCCCTCCTCATCTCACTACCTCATCCCTCACTGCTGCTTCTTAGCTCTAATCCTGCACATACCCTCCCCATAGCTGGGCACTCCAGAATTATCTACTCCCCCCTTCTCCTCCCCTCCATTGGCTCCGTTCTCCCTTCACTCGTGTGGTCCTGAATGGCAACGTTATACACTCTCGTAACAAAAGAGGAGCTCATCTGACTGTCACACAAGCCATGCATGAGTCATACACCTATTTACTCCATTTAGAATTCTACAGGCGGCATATTTTCCTCTTAAAATGAGGAAGGCATGAAAACTGTAGTTATTAATGTATCCAATAAGGATACATTAAATGCAATTTTAAAATGACTGATGGCACCAAAAAGGAACATGAACTATACTAGTGGGTGGGAGATAAGGCAAAAAAAGGGAGACAAGGAAACTTGTCAAAACTTGTATGATGAATAAAGACATAAAGTTATCACTACTCAGGTTCTTTAGAGCCCCCACAGCTTCTAATAACCCAGGGGACAGGACTCCTTACCCAGCAAGGTCACTGTCTCATAGTTCTCCTACATGACATCCCGGTAGAGGGCTCTCTGAGTGGGGTCCAGCAGAGCCCCCTCTTCCCTGGTGAAATACACAGCCACCTCTTCAAAGGTCACTGGCCCCTGAAACAGCAAGAGTCCAACACTCAGTACCTGCTGCCCCACTCACAGCCCCACTATTCACAGAACAGCAGCACCAGGTAAATGGAAGCTCCGGGAGGCACGTTAGCAGAGTCCCACCCCAGCTTGCCAGGAGGCATCAGAGGGTTGAAAGAAAGAACCTTTGTGTCTCCCAGCTGACAGACGGAGGCAAGGTCTTCACATACCTACTAGCCAGAGCTTGATATAGGAGATGGGGCTGTCTCTGGACCCCGCTGGTGGCTCCCTGGTAGGAATGTAGCTTTGTGGGGGGTCCTGTGGCATGGGGCCCCAGGCAGCTGCCCTACTTGCTGCCCCTTTACACCAGCTCTGGCTTTTATATGCAGAAAACCAGTTACTGAGGCCCATGTGGGCCGAGGAGTTTTTATAGCATGTTGGAGGGGGGGAAGGGGGGGCTCATAAAGAAATAGGTTGAGAACACCTGGTGTACGGGACCATCTGTCACAAAGGTGAGCTCTGCGTGGTGGGATACATGGGATGTCCCAAGGCACAATGACCTGGCACAATGGGGGGCCTGATGTCTGTGGGGTCTCTACAGTGCCCAGCACAACAGGGGCACAGATCTCACTTGGGGTCTCCGCAGCACCTGTCACAACAGTGGGGTCTGACTTCTGTTGGGGTCTCCGCAGCGCCTGGCAGAACATGGCCCAGATCTCACTCGGGGTCTCTGCAGCTCCGGGAACAACAAGGTCCCTGATTCTGTTTGCTGCCTCTGCAGCACCTGGCGCAATGGGAGCCTGATTTCACTTGGTGTTGATGCAGGGCCCCAGCACAACAGGGGCCCGGAGCTCAGTCAGGGTCACTGTAGCACCCGGCACAACAAGATCCCTGCTCTCTGCAGGGGTCTGTGCAACTCCTGGCACAACCAGTGCCCCAAACTCAGTCAGGGTTTGTGCAGTGCCTGGCACCCTGGGGGACCTGATCCGAGGGGATCTCAGCCCCCCACTTCTCTCCCTGCTCCTCGGGGATCACCTGCTCTTCCCCCGGCCATGTCCGGGCTGCACAGACATTTCCCACCAGCCCCTTTCCCAGGTCTCACTGCCCCGCCCAACAGACACTGGGGCAGAGTCACCGCCCGGCCCGGCCCGGCCCGGCCCGGCCCCGCCCCCCGGGCTCGCTCCGGTACCTGGAGGCTGCAGCTCCGCAGCGGCTTCTGGGCCGCGCACGGGGGAGGGTGTTTTAATGACAGGTCTCTCCCGCCGCGATCTGCGCATGCCCAGAGCTCCAACGGCAAAAACCCTTCTCGGCCCGGGAGACACTCCAACGGCTCGCATGAACCAGGCAGAAACACAGCTCCCCGCACTTTCGGCGCTCCGCTCCGGCTCCCCTCGCCGACGTCCACTCCGCTCCAAGGAGAGGCCGGAACTACATCTCCCGTCTGCCCCGGGGGGCGTCCGCCCTTTCTAGCCCAGGTAAGTAGAGGGTTTCAGCAGCTGAAACTGCGCATGCTCCATGCGAGTCCTGGTGCGGGCGGGAGTACAAAGCTGCTGCTCGTCAGGTGAGAGGGGCCCGGGCTGAGCAGCTGCTGTTCTTGGTCTGTGCGGGGGTCCGGCATTGACCCCTCCGTGCGCGGCCGGGGGAGCTTTCTCCAGCTGGGTCCTGCCTCGGCCCCGGCCCCGGCCCGGAGCCCCCGGTGAGTGAGAGACCCCGGGGGGGGGCGCTGGGGCCGGCGGGAAAGTGACTCTCTGTCCCGGGGACCTGGGAGAAGCCTCGAGCCGCCTCGGCCCCAGGGGAGCGGCAGCGGGATCCGCCCCCGCCCCGCTGGGATGGGGGGCGGAGCAGCCCCGGCGGGGTCCCTGTGGGGCGGGGGGAGAAGCCGGAGATGCAGAGGGGGAGGTCAGTGGAGCGGGGGGGAGTTGAACTGTCTCTGGGCAGCCAGGAATTCCGGGGGGGGGGAAGGGAGTTATTGGATCCTGTCCCAGTTTGTGCCTCTCGCCCCCGATACAAATTCTCTCTAGTTCTGCCCCTTTTCTCTCTCTGTCTCACACGTGACTATAAAATCCGGGGAGATCTCTCCCCCAATGATGCGCTCTCTTGTCTCCCCTGTTTCCCCTCTGGTCTCTCCGTGATTCTCAAATGTCCATTTAAAGTCTCCCCGATGTGGGGGGGGTTCCCACCCATTTTATCTGCAGCGATTTGTCCTTGTTTAGGTGGGGAATTGTTGCCCTGGGTCATTCCCCAGAACATGGCTGCCCCTGGCGTGGGGATGGGAGGCGATGCCCGTTGTCTGCCAGGGCGGGGAAGGGAGGGGCACGTGTCTCCCATGGGGACTGCCCGGACCCCGGTTTCCCAATCCCAGTTACTGCCCCCTAACTACCAACACAGTTGTGCCCATCCCCCAGTGCTGCCCCCTTCCCTCATCCAGGGACCTTCCAGCTCCCCCATTCCCCTTTGCCCTCTTAAAGCAGCTCCTCAAAGGGCTCCCTGCTGCCCACGGGAATGGTGGGGGTGGGGGGAACTCTCACTTTCTGTTGGACAGTCATATAAAATCCAATCAAACAGTCCCCTTTTCCCTCTAGTTCGTTAATAGCACCATAAAATCCCCTCAGATCTTGGTGTTTCTCTCATATTATCAGTTGCTTAGCTTGTGACATGTATTCTCTGCAAATCTCAAAGATTGTTATGAAACACCCTAAAGATTTGTCCTGCTTTCTCTCTGCTTGTCTTTTGCTAAGTGAATATGCCCTGAGTTTTTCCTTCTCTAACTATAAAATACGTGTAAAAAAAAAAAACAACAAAAAGCAAAAACCCTCAGATTTACACCTTTTCTCAGATTCTTGAATGTGAATATAAAATGTTTCCAAATGTTGCCCATTTCTGCTGTGTCATTTATCATATATTGATGTGAAATACATACAGATTTGTATTAGTTGTTGATATGAGGTAAAAATCCCTCTGATTTTCCACTTTCCTCTCACTAATTTGGAAAAATGGATCCAAAATCCCTCAGATTTGCACCCTTTCTCTTTTATTTCTAAACATTGATCTCAAATCTCAGGTTTTGCCTCTTTCTACATCATCATCAAATGTCAATTAAAAATCCTGTTGGGTTTGGGGCTGTTCCCCATGTCTCTACATACCAGCAATCCCTCTTCCTTGGAGGGAACCTGTTGCCCTGAGTCCTTCTCCATCCTGGTTGGTGCAGGGGGCTAAATTGCCCAGTGATTATCTTTCCCCTCTCCTTTGAGAATCATTTCTTTCCCCCTTTATCTCGGTTAAAATGTTTGCCGAAGAAAGAGACCAGACACACGTTTAATACCCATCAAATCCAGGGGCATGCCCCTGTTTGGGGGATCAGTGGTTCCCAGCTGGTAACAGGAGAGTTGGCTGAATCCTTCTCTTTTCTCCAGCTGGCATGGGATGAGGAGGTCACTCTGAGTGCAATGTGAATTGAGAAGTATCGCAAACCCCACAACAAATGGTCTCTGTGAGAGGTTGCCTCCTACAGTGCTAAGATGTAGCCACCTCTGGGGTGGATCCATGATGGCTATTATTTGCTAGTGACAGGCATGGAAATTTCTTACCTATTTTGGCCCTCCAAGCCTTTCATTCTCCTGTTAAAGAAGCATCCCCCAGCGCTCCCTCTTCCCGTGTGACTAGCCAGCAGGGGGCTGTGATAACTTTCTATCTACTGTGAGGTAACACTTGCTTGGGGGGAGGGGGTGTTTGTGTGGGGAGACTTCAGCTGAAAGGACATTGTGGTAGGTGGAGGCCTCTGGGTGGCTGGGCAGGGGGTGCCCATGTCAGGTTGGTGGCTTCTGGAGGTTTGGGGTTTCGTGGGGTGGTTCTGATGTGCCCAGCCCTGAGGCTATGGGCCCTGGGGGTGGGTATCGCTGTTGGCTGCAGAGCAGTGGGGGTAGGTGTCTCTTGAGGAGGCAGAGCAGGGAGTTAGAAGGAGCCTGGTGCTGTGCCAAGGGCTCTATCTGGGCTTCCCTCACTGGCTCCTGTTGGGATCCCCGGAACTAGGTCGGGATACCAGGCAAGAAGAGTGAGGGATCCCACTGTAAAGCATCAGAGGGTCTCGCTGGGGGGAGGAGGCAGCTCCAGGTGAATGGCATGGCAGATCCTACTGGAGGTCAGATGGGGGTCCAAACAGGAGTAGGGGAATCCCAGGTGGACAGTGAGGAACTGAGTTTCCAGTGGGGTGTCCTCTGGGGGGCGGGGGGGAGGTGTCCCTGGCTCCTGGGAGTTCTTGAGGTGGGGGGGACCCCTCTGGTATTCCCAACCTGGCAGTCATGGTCTGGTGGGGATTCCCTGGCTGGTGGGGCTTTAATGGGTGTCTGGGGCCCCTGGCCAGGGACTCTGGGGGCTGTGTCCCAGGGAATATCTGGTGGGCCCCTGGCTGGGGGGGTTCTGGGGACCCCTGACTGTGGGCTCTGGGGACTGTTGCTGACCTTGCTCCTTCTCTCTGGTCATCTTGTGCCAGAATCCTGGCTCCAAGCACTTCTCGGCATTCTCTGGCGAGGCCCAGTCACTGTGATAACTTTCTATCCACCTATCAAACACTGTGAGGTGAAATCACAGATTTTGCTTTTCTCCCCTCTTGAAAACTGCAGGAACTTCCAGTTCCCTTTAGAAAATTAGTTCCTTCTTCTGCGCCCCCCCGTCCTTGTCCTAGGCCTAGGGGGTGAGGGTGGTGGTAAGGGGGTCAGGATTGCCACACAATGGTCTCTTCCACAGCATTCTGGACTCATTCTTTCTGAAATCTGATTTCACTGAGATCATGATAATCCAGAATCACTGCATGGAAAGATGAGGAGTGACTCCACATGGACAGTGGGGCAAATGAGTCTCCCTGTGAGGAGGGGCTCTCATTAGCTGCTCTCCCCCATGAGCTAAAGGAGGGAAGGTGCTCAGACTGTGTTCCTCTCTGCTCAAGATATTGGGGTTCAGCTTCCTGAGTCAGATGCTGCAGCCTCCATTGTGATCTGGGAGACCAAGCTTAGCAGCTGCTGCTCCCCCACCAGGGGCTCTGTGCTGAGAAGTGACCTTAATTTGAGCTGCTTCTCTGCCTGGTGCAGGAGATGACTTTCCCCAGCTGGTACTAGCCCCCTAGGGTAGCCCTTGGCCCTGTTAGTACTAAATTCTGAGCCAGAGACTCCGGGTAGCTGGAAGAAACCAAGGGAAAATGCTGGGGTCTGGTATTAAAATGACTCTACACAAATAGCAAACCCCCCCCCCCGGTCACTTCTCCTCCCATTAGCAATTGCAGGAGCAAATCCAGCCATGGGGGAGCAAACAACCCAGGAATGGGACTTTCCTATCAGATGAGCAGGGAGAGGGGACAGGGAAAAGGAGACTGAAAGAGGCAGTGGGAGAGAAGTTTTGAGAGATTTCCAGATCTCTGATCTGCCCAGACAGATGTATTACACACCTTGGGTAGAGTCACTTTCCTGTGGACAAGATGAGGCTCAGACAGGAAAACCCAGTTCCTGATTCCATATCCCTCCTGTGGGGTATGGCTGCCATGGGGTCAGTGTCAGAGGGAATCATCGAAAGTGATACCTTTGGTTCTGCTCTTTTCTAGCCTTTTGTTCAGAGACTTAGTTATGGGATGGGAGAAGGAAGGTTAAAAATGTCTCTGTGGACTTAGCCTGGCAGGAGGGGCAAACCTGCTGGGAGTTGTTTTAATAAGTGGCCTAGATTCTGGGAACAGACCCGTGAGGTTCGGTAGTGGAAATGCCCTAATTTTTGAACAGAAAATAACCCACCTACATGGGGCTAGGAAAACAGACCAGATTCATAGCGCTGGAGCCTAACCAGTGGCTGCTGTGAGATATGAAGGGGGCACCCACTAGTCAGGTTTAGGGGAGATTCCCCTCCCTTCATATCCAGCTCCTCAGAATGAGGAGGGTGTTGGGCTTCCTACGAGGGAGCTCTCCCTGGACCCTGCTAGGGGCTCCATCTCCTGTATCAGTCTGTGGCTAGTAGGGGTGTGACGGATCTGCTGGGAGAGACAAGGGGCTCTCACTTTGTCCCCTCACCCTGGTGTTTTCTGGATGCTCTGGGTGGGGTGAGATTCTGTTGACTGCGAGCCACCCAGAGCTTCTGTTTGGCTCCTCTCCCCCACGAATAGTGGGGCTGTGACTGGGGCAGCAGGTACTGAGTGTTGGGCTCTTGCTCTTTCAGGGGCCAGTGACCTTCGAGGAAGTGGCTGTGTATTTCCCCAATGAAGAGGGGGCTCTGCTGGATCTCACTCAGAGGGTCCTCTGCAGAGACATCATGCAGGAGAACTATGAGAATGTGACCTCACTGGGTAAGGGTTACTGTCCCCTCAGTTCTTGAAAGGGGAAACGAAGAGATAAGGTTCACGCCAGCCCCACAATGCCACCTCTCCTCTGTCCTGTTTCAGCATCACCCCAATATGCCAGTGATACACACACTTCCAGAGACCCTCCCCTGCTGCAGAACACTTGGGGAACAGAGCACAGGAGCAGTATCACACAGTGTCAAATATCTCCTGTTTGCATAAGTAAAACTGAGGGTTAGGTCCAGCATAACCAGTAGAAGCTTCCCATCCCAGACCTTCTCTCAAACTCTGAGCCTTCTTTACCCAAACCAGAATGTGCTTGGGGGGTAACAAGCAGGCTGCTGGAGTCAGAGCTGCCTGTCCAGGGTTACTTATCACACAGACACTCAGTGCATCTTTGGCTGGGGGTATCCAGACGGGGAGCTCCAGCTGCAGAACATTGAATCTCACCCAAGATTACAGATGACACAACTTCTCACTGCTCTGGATTGCACCCCAGCATGTGAAAATGGCTTAGGTTGGTAGTGAAATTTCCTGAGACATGGAGAGTCTTGCTCCCCTGTCGCCATGTGTAATAGCCACAATCTCTCGTCTCTGCAGGCTCTATTCCTTAAGTCACATGACCTGATTCTTATTTTTCACATTCTGCTTTTATGGACTAATTAGTCTGTTGCTCCTGAATTACAGCTTTTAATTTCCCAGTGTTCTCCATGCCCAGGGATTTTCCTACTCCCTCCCATTACACTGGACACACTAGATTCCCTAGTACATAAGAACGGGCATACTGGGTCTGACCAAAGGTCCATCTAGCCCAGTACCCTGTCTTCTGACAGTGGCCAATGCCAGGTGTCCCAGGGGGAATGAACAGAACAGGAAATCATCAAGTGATGAATCTCCTGTCACTCATTCCCAGCTTATGGCAAACAGAGTGGTTTGCCCATTCTTGCCTATCCTAGCTAATAGCCATTGATGGACTTGTCCTCCACAAATTTATCGTATATATATTTTTAACCCTTTTATAGTCTTGGTCTTCACAACATCCTTTGTTAAAGAGTTACATGGGTTGACTGTGTGTTGTGTGAAGAAATAATTCATTTTGTTTGTGTTATACCTGCTGCCTATTAATTTCATTTGGTGATTCCTAGTCCTTGTGTTTATGAGAGAGTAAATAACACTTCCTGATTTACTTTCTCCACACCAGTCATGATTTATAGACCTCTCTCACACCCCCCTTCATCTCTTTTCCAAGCTGAAACTTCCCAGACTTTTTAATCTCTCCACATACACAACTTCCATACCCCTCATCATTTTTTTGCCCTTTTCTGAACCTTTTCCGGTTCCAATATATCTTTTTTGAGATGGAGTGACCCCATCTGCATGCAGTATTCAAGATGTGGGCGTACCATGGATTTATATAAGGCAATATATTTTCTGTCTTATTACCTTTCTTAATGATTCCCAACATTCTGGGGGTGGTTTTTTTTTTGACTGCCTCTGTGCCTTGAGTGGATGTTTTCAGAGAACTATGCACAATTACTTCCATCATTTTATATGTGTAGTTGGGATTGTTTTCCAACGGGCTGGACTATGTGCTATGCTGACATCTAGCACTGCTGAGATCCTGCATTCAGTGATATCCCTGCCCTTCCTGTTCCCTTTCTCCACTGAACCCCGCCAGCCCATGCTTATTGTTCCTAGCTTCCCCAGGACTCTCTCATTGTCTCTGGACCTCTGTCAGCAAGAAGCAGTGCCAGGGATTCTTGCCTGTGCCTTGAGTCTTCGATTTCTGGGACATGGATTTACTTTCTCTGTTTTAGGAGACTTTGAAATTGAGTGTCTGTGATGTTAACCACAGTACAATCTGGACTGTTGAACAGCTGTTTCCCCTCAGTTCCCCAGGCTGAGGTGACTTTTACACTGCTTTACTGTGAGAACAGCCACTCCTGGGCAGGTAACACACAGGCTCTAGCATGTAACTCACTCTCAGCTTCTCAGTATTGAGTGCTGCTAGTCAGTGACTCACGAATTACAGTACCCCACAGGAGAACCCCAGAAAATTCTCTGTCCCAGACTTCCCCCAGAAATATGCAGCTTGCACTGTCCAGCACACTACTGAATAATGCAAACTCATATGAAGTCTGTCATTTCATCAGTGGAAAACGACATGCACCAGCCTGGTTATCCCAAATGGAGTTTCCAACACACTTGAATACAACCACACTGGTTAGATAAACAATAAACCAAAATTAACTACAGGGAAAAAAAGATTTCAAGTGACTAAGGTGGTGAGGCATAACTCAGAATTGATTGCAAAAGAAATACAAGATAAAAACTAGTGGCTAAGTTAACAAGCTAAAATGGATTCAAAGCAAATGTTTCTCACCCTATGCTGAGACAGGCTGGCTTTCCTTTCAGCCAGGACTCCCGCAACCTGCCCCTGCTGCCCAAGTGCAGCTCTTCAGGAGTTATCATGAGCAGAGGGAAAGGGGAGAGAGACTCTCAAGTATTTTCTTCACTTCTCTGTAGTTCAGTCCTTTACTAGAAACAACTTCAGTCTCAGCGGAGTCAGGGTGCCAGGCTGTCTGTTGTAGATATGAGCTTCAAGTGGACCCTGTGATGGAATGTAAACGTCTTCACACCTTTCCCTGCTGGAGAATGGCTATTTGTCCAGCTATTTGCCTTACTGTCTCTGAGGAACTGGGCTGTGGGTGTTCCCCAGAATTGTAACTTTTTCAGTAGTAATATACTGTAAAATCTCATTTACATACAGTGTTGCTACACATTTTAACAGGAGGATAATATTCAGTATATTGTGTTTTCAAATGATACCTCACAAGCCATAAGAGTGAACATAGGGTACAGACTGACACTTTGTCTGTGTGTGTTCCTAGCAGATATGTGGGTATTTCAATCCCTCTGAAGCAAAGTGTTTGGCATCTTCAGTGACCTGGGAAGCTGGCCCTGGGAATTGACCCTTTTACTGAGTGTGACACTGTATGGAATTGTGAGATACTTTGTACTGCTATTTTATTAATAAAATGATTGCAATGAATTGTGCTAGATATGCCATGTAAGGTGTCAGGGAAAATGTTAAGATTTTCCAAGTATGATCATTTTGTTTCTTTATTTGTATCACCTTTGTATTGTGAGTTATAGATATGTAGGGTATATCTGTATTTCCAGACTTGTGCAGCATTTCTGGGTGATGCCCCCAGATCTATTGGCAGCAGCGCTGCCTAGCCTGTTTAATGGCCCATCCAGGGTCATCAGCTGTACAGTGAACCCATGGAAATAACTAATGGCATACACTTACTGAGCCAGCAAGACGTGCAGGGGTATGCCTGTGTCATGGCGTGTGGGGGAGTCAGGGTCCTGCACCCTCACTTCCTGCGACAGGAGCAGTCCCAAACAGAGCTTGTAGGTACACCCAGGACCCCTCAGTTGGGAGAGGGGCAAAGAGCTTAGACCCCAGCCTTGGGGTTCCCTCTGCTTCCCCAGAGTGCTCCAAACTGAAAACCTCCTCCAGCAATCTCACCCAGCCTTCCCCTGGCTCCTTCTCCAGCCTTTGTCCACTTTCCTGGGCAAAGGTGTGACCTAGCCCCAACCACCCTCCTGGCTCAGGTTACATCCCTCAAGTGAAGTCAGCCCCTGCTATCCTATCCCTAATGCAGCCAGTCCCAGTAAAACTTCCCTCCAACATTCCCAGATCAATCTGCCACACTCTCTATTGTGTCATGTCTCTTCCCCTCTTCAAGACTGAACTGAGCAGAGTCACTCTGACCAGTGACCTGGGGAAGTTCTGGGACAACACATCCACTATCATGTTGGCACTCCCCTTTCTATGGACCATGTCCATATCATAATCTTGCAGGAGCAGGCTCCACCTCAGGAGCTCAACATTGGCTCCTTTCGTCTGGTGTAGCCAGGTCAGGGGAGAATGGTCAGTGTACACGGTGAAGTGTCGCCCAAATAGACATGGTTCTGGTTTCTTAAAGGCCCACACCACAGCCAGGCATTCCCTCTCGATGGCCATGTAGTTTTGCTCCTGGGGTAGCAACTTCTTGCTCAGGTACGCAGTGGGGTATATCTCCCCCTTTTCATCGTCCTGCATTAACACTGCCCCCAGACCCCTGTCTGAGGCATCAGTGAACACCATAAAGGGCTTGTCAAAGTCTGGGTTTGCCAGAACTGGGCCACTGACCAGAGCCTCCTTCAGCGCACAGAGAGCCATCTGGCACTCTCTGGTCCAGACCACTTTGTCTGGCTTCCCCTTCTTGCATAGCTCAGTGATATCAGTGGCAATGGCTGCTGGGGTCACGGTGCCCCCGGTATTTGCTGGGCTCCTCCCAGCCCTTTCGCTAGAAATATGTAGGAGGGGTCCTGGGATGCCCTCTGCAGCCATCTGACCACTCTCAGATGGTACAGATACTGGTCCCTGCCCTTCATCTGCTGGGTTGCTTCCCTCAGAGACAGGGATGGGCTCCTCTGACCGCTCCTCCGACCAATCCTCCTCCTCCTCCTCCAGCTGGGCAATCAGCTGTTCTTTGGTGAGCCTCCCACTTTGCAGCCACCTTTGCCTGCACAGCTTGACTAGGTCGCTCTTAAGGCACTTCTTATACATCTTCCCGCTGGCCACTCACAGGCCTGTGCTCTCAGCTCCCCACAGTTTCCAGGAGGAAGCCCTAGTGTGCCAGACCTTTTCCAGGTCACCACCTCTCTCCCAGGGTGAAGCTGCAGACGACTCTACCCTGAGCCTGCTCACCACAGTCTCCAGGGGGACCCCATTACTGCAACAGTCCTTCTCGCTGGTCACACACTCCCAAGGGTTAAGTGTAGCTCCTCCACCCCCCAGAACTGCTCCTCTCTGAATCTTCAGCACACTGGTCCCCATCAATCCCCCTTTGTTTTACTGCTCATCAGTCACTTACTACAGGAAGTGCCATCCACGGGGTGCAGTACATCCCACCACTGCCACGAGTTGTCACAGAGTATGGGGAAGTCAGAGCCCTGCACCCTCACTTCCTTTCATTCACCGTGACTCTCAGCCAGCCAGTAAACTAGAAGGTTTATTAGATGACAGGAGCACAGTCCCAAACAGAGCTTATAGGTACAACCAGGACCCCTCAGTTAGGTCCTTTGTGGGGAGGGGGGAAGGAGGCAGGGAGTTTAGACCCCAGCCTTGGGGTTCCCTCTGCTTCCCCAGACTGCTCCAAACTGAAAACCCCCTCCAGCAGTCTCATTCAGCCTTCCCCTGGCTCCCTCTCCAGCCTTTGTCCAGTTTCCCGCCCCAACCCCCTCCTGGGTCAGGTATCATCCCTCACATGAAGTCATCCCCTGCTATCCCATCCCTAATGCAGATAGTCCCAGTAAAACTCCCCTCCAACATTCCCAGGTCAATCTGCCTCACTTCTTACTGTGTCACAGCCTGTGTACTGAGAACTCCAAGGCTTTTCCATGCCATGTGCTGTGAAGCTTGTGTTTGGGACACAGGAAGTAGAAGCTACAAGGCCAAAGGAATGTAAAGGGCAGCTGCATCATCTCGTTTTGTCTTCAAACCCTCTGGAGCAACTTTTCTACAAACTGAAGCCTTGAACAAAGGACTGAATGACCCATCCAAACTGTGGCTGTGTTCCAGATGAACTTTCAAGCCAGCAACTCACCAATACTGCTAAGAACCTGATACATTCCTAAATCTATATATCTGACTCCTTTCCCATTTAACAACTGCTGCCTTTTTTCTTTCTTTTATAATAAGTATCTTTTATAGTTTAGATGCTAAAGGACTGGTGGAGAACATGGTATTTTGTGTAAGATCCAAACCTATACTCACCTGATGATGTGGCTGACACTTTGGGGTCAGAATAACAGTTTGTCTATGAGCGCAGAGTTTTTTTAAATAACCTCTCATTGTACTGGACTTAGGTGCTGATTGGGAGTCAGAGAACTAGGATGCAATAAATGGGGCTGTGTGATTTCTTTTTTCAGCTTCTCAATAACGAGTTTCGGGAATCAGAAGCACAGTTTGTGACTGGTTGGTGAGTTTAATTTCAGTGTTAACCACCAGTTTTAGGAGCATCTGCTCTTTCTTTTTCAGCCTGCCCTGACCTTGGCATTTTCAGTGAGGACTGCCCCAGGTATACCAGCTCACACTAAGCACTGAAGTTAAATTAATAGATTTTTTTTTATGACAAAGTTATGAAATCAAGTGAACTCCTTTGTTTTTCATCTGAGCAGGGTTTCCAGTTTCCAAACCTGATGTGATTTCTGAGCTGGAACTAGGGGAAGAGTCATGGGTCTCAGACCTCCAGGGTTCAGAGGAAAGAGAGATCCTGAGAGCTTCCTGCACAGGTGAGGAAACATTAAACCAACTCAGAATCTGTAAGTGCCTGAAGGAAACATCTAGGAACCCCTGTAAAGCCCTTGGGAGCTCTGTCGGTTCATTATTGTCCCTAGCAGGGGTCATATCCTCCCGGGTAAATTAGCTCATGGTTTCCTGTAGATCCTAGTAGACACCAGGCAGTAGCTTCTTCCCTTCCCCTTGCAAATTTGGATGGGATGTGAAGGCCAAATTGATCCCCTCCTCTCTCCTATTTGTGTTATGCTTAGAATAAGCACATAAGATCTTTTTCACAGGAAAAGGCAATATACCGCGTTTATTTAAGATACAGAAATTAGCATATGCATTCAATTACACCACACACATACACTGTCCTGCCAGTCGATGTTACAGTTACCAGTCCAGAGTCCAGATCAGTCTTGTGGCCAGCTAGGTTGATCACACGTTGGAGGAACCGGGTTCTGTTGATTGCAACGTGATTCTCTGGGGAAGTCTAGGCAGGATGAACCCAAAGTTTCATGGCAAGGCACCCTGTTTATATACTGATTTTCCTTCATTACTACCAATGAGTTTTGCACTGTCATGGTGTAATCAATTGTTGTTTGATGAGTGCTTGTTTTCTTAAATTGTCCTCCTCATCCTTTATCTTTTTCTTTCATCAAGTTCCTCGGGGAGTTATCCCAGGCTGGTTTTGATCAGAGCTGTCTTGTCCCCATTGATAGGTGCCTGTCTCATCTTTAGAGTCCTCAGTCTGCCTCCTTTCACATTTCGGTAGGGGTGTGAGACAGCCTCCTGGTGCCCTTGCATCTGTCTTTGGTTCCTCCCTCATACATTTGGTTCAGCGATGGCCTTCACACTTATCTGTTAATACCTACGTTTCTCATTCACACACAAAACAGAATTAATTTACACACAACATTTTGAACGGGAACATCAAATTGCAATGCAAAAGAAAACAACCATGGCATTCTTTTACTTATGTTAAAATGCTAAACCTGCAACAAATTAGTGACCGTCAATGGTCTGTTACGGCCTTGAAATCAGTCCAGACGCAGATTCTGGCTGATGTATTCTGCCCGTTGGCCCATTAACCCATTCCTTTCTGTTATTCCAAAAAGGGTGGCTGGCAGGATGTGCTCAGATCATACACCAATACACTTAATGCATGCTACATAATTATTCGTTATCCTTCATCCTAATTATATAAAATACAAACATAAAATCCTACAACTACATTTGGGGGAAGAGTTTGGGGGAGTTCAGTTCCTGATTTTTTATTTGACCTCTCTCCAGCACTTGTTTTGGTTTGGCCTTCCCCTTTCCATCCCTGTTTGAGGTTTCTGTCTCTATCACAGCAGGTGATGCAATGGTGTGTGAGAAACAGGAGCAGAATTCTCAGCAGGAAAATGTTGAGCAAGTGGATAAACACAGAGCATTATCACAAAGATTGGAAAGAAATGTGTCCAGGAGTCATGAGCAGGGACAATCATATGAGATTCAGCACAGACCAGAAAGAGAGCAGGGAAACCATCCAGGGGAGAAAGTAGGTAAATGTATTTCATGTCGAGGAACTCAGAAAGACCTCAAGGAAACCACAACCCAGGAGGAAATCCTTATGGAAGAGAGAAAAAATACATGCACTGAGTGTGGAAAAAACGTGTGTGACTACTCAGCTCTTATAAAGCATCAGCAGCTCCACACAGGAGAGAGACCCTATGAATGCAGTGAGTGTGGGAAAAACTTCACTCGCAGATCACACCTCATTAATCATCAGAGAATCCACACAGGGGAGCGACCCTATAAATGCAGTGAGTGTGGGAAAAGCTTCACTCAGAGATCACACCTTACTAATCATCAGAAAATCCACATAGGGGAGAGACCTTATGAATGCAGTGAGTGTGGGAAAAGCTTCACTCAGAGATCACACCTTACTAGGCATCAGACAATCCACACAGGGGAGAGGCCCTATGAATGCAGTGAGTGTGGGAAAAGCTTCAATCACAGCTCAGCCCTTTCTGA